>NC_053028.1:45061385-45265455 GCF_003073215.2 Triticum urartu | reverse complement strand
CTATTTGGATCACCTTTTCCGCCTAACACTATAAATCTGTGGTTATTTTACAGTTTCGTACATTTTAAGAGGTCTGATACGTCTCCAACATATCTATAATTTTTGATTGCTCCATGCTATATTATCTACTGTTTTGTACATTATTGGGCTTTATTATCCACTTTTATATTATTTTTGGGAATAACCTATTAACCGGAGGGCCAGCCCAGAATTGCTGTTTTTTGGGTATTTCAGGGTTTCGCAGTCACGACGTGTAAAACGACGGCCAGTGAATTGTAATACGACTCACTATAGGGCGAATTCGAGCTCGGTACCCGGGGATCCAGGAGACTTGGACCCTACGTCAAGAAACAAAGGAGGAGGCCACGAGGTAGGGGGCGCGCCTACCCCCAGGCACGCCCTCCACCCTCGTGGGCCTCTTGTTGCTCCACCGACGTACTCCTTCCTCCTATATATACCTACGTACCCCCAAACGATCAGATACGGAGCCAAAACCCTAATTCCACCGCCGCAACTTTCTGTATCCACGAGATCCCATCTTGGGGCCTGTTCCGAAGCTCCGCCGGAGGGGGTATCCATCACGGAGGGCTTGTACATCATCACCATAGCCCCTCCGATGAAGTGTGAGTAGTTCACCTTAGACCTACGGGTCCATAGTTATTAGCTAGATGGCTTCTTCTCTCTTTTTGGATCTCAATACAATGTTCTCCCCCTCTCTTGTGGAGAACTATTTGATGTAATCTTCTTTTTGCGGTGTGTTTGTTGAGACCGATGAATTGTTGGTTTATGAACAATATTTGAATATTCTCTGAACTCTTTTATGTATAATTGGTTATCTTTGCAAGTATCTTCGAATTATCAGTTTGGTTTGGCCTACTAGATTGATCTTTCTTGCAATGGGAGAAGTGCTTAGCTTCGGGTTCAATCTTACGGTGTCCTTTCCAAGTGACAGTAGGGGCAGCAAGGCACGTATTGTATTGTTGCCATTGAGGATAACAAGATGGTTTTTTTATCATATTGCATGAGTTTTATCCCTCTACATCATGTCATCTTGCTTAAGGTGTTACTCTGTTTTCATTAACTTAATACTCTAGATCCATGCTGGATAGCGGTCGATGAGTGGAGTAATAGTAGTAGATGCAGGCAGGAGTCGGTCTATTTGTCTCAGACGTGATGCCTATATACATGATCATACCTAAATATTCTCATAACTATGCTCAATTCTGTCAATTGCTCAACAGTAATTCGTTCACCCACCGTAGAATACTTATGCTCTTGAGAGAAGCCACTAGTGAAACCTATGGCCCCCGGGTCTATCTTCATCATATTAATCTTCTAATACTTAGTTATTTCCTTTGCTTTTTTACTTTGCTTTTATTTTACTTTGCATCTTTATCATAAAAATATCAAAAATATTATCTTATCATATCTATTAGATCTCACTCTCGTAAGTGGCCATGTTGGGATTGACAACCCCTTATTGCGTTGGTTGCAAGGATTTATTTGTTTTGTGCAGGTACAAGGGACTCGCGCGTAGCCTCCTACTGGATTGATACCTTTGTTCTCAAAAACTGAGGGAAACACTTATGCTTATTTGCTGCATTATCCCTTCCTCTTCGGGGAAAAACCAACGCAGTGCTCAAGAGGTAGCAAGAAGGATTTCTGGCGCCGTTGCCGGGGAGTCTACGGAAAAGTCAATATACCAAGTACCCATCACAATCCTTATCTCCCGCATTACATTATTTGCCATTTGCCTCTCGTTTTCCCCTCCCCCACTTCACCCTTACCGTTTTATTCGCCCTCTCTCTCTATCCTCCCTCTCTTTTTTCGTTCGCCTCTTTTCCGTTTGCTTGTCGTTATGGCTAGTCCCTTATCTCCTCCTTTGTCTCCCGAGTTTGAGGTTCTTCACTTCAAACAAAGGAAAGGTGAAAATTTAAAAGATGCTTCGTTTAGAATGATGGAATCTTATTGTAATTGTACCCTAGAGGTGAATTTTAGAATTTTGCTTCGCAACTTCTATGTTGGACTAAATATGTCTCATAGACAACTTTTGGATTGCGTTGCCAAAGGCAATTTTATTGAAATTGATCCTAGTATTGCGCATGAAATTATAGAAGGTATAGTAGGAGCTCTACCTCAACAAAAGGGGCCTCATCATACCCAAGAGGAAACGCAAGTTTTTGAGAAAATTTGTGAATTAACCAAGATTTTACAAAAGTCTCTTGAACCTCTTAAAAGCGTTAGCGGGAATCTCCACCGCATGAATATGTTGATTACCCTCTGCAATAAGCGGTTGGATTCGTTAGATCTAAAAATTTCAGAATATGAAGGGAAATGTAAAGAACCTCCAGGATTCGAGCTTGATTCCGCTAAAAAGTTGAAAACCAAAGATGGCAATACCTAGATCTATCCTTGCTTTTTATGCCTAGCTAGGGGCGTTAAACGATAGCGCTTGTTGGGAGGCAACCCAATTTTATTTTTATTTCTTGCTTTTTGCTCCTGTTTAGTAATAAATAATTTATCTAGCCTCTGTTTAGGTTGTGTTTTTTGTGTTTTATTAGTATTTGTGCCAAGTAGAACCGTTGGGAAGACTTGGGGAAAGTCTTGATATCTTGATGTAAAAAACAGAAACTTTAGCGCTCACGAGAACTGCTGCCATTTTTATTTGGAAAGTTCTATTTAGTTAATTATTTTTTCAGATGATTAATAGATAAATTTCTCACGTCCAGAAATTAATTTTAGAATTTTTGGGGTTCAGATCTTGCGCTAGCTACAGATTACTACAGACTGTTCTGTTTTTGACAGATTCTGGTTTTTCGTCTGTTGTTTGCTTATTTTGATGAATCTATGGCTAGTAAAATAGTTTATAAACCACAGAGAAGTTGGAATACAGTAGGTTTAACACCAATATAAATAAAGAATGAGTTCATTACAGTACCTTGAAGTGGTCTTTTGTTTTCTTTCGCTAACGGAGCTCATGAGATTTTCTACTTTAAGTTTTGTGTTGTGAAGTTTTCAAGTTTTGGGTAAAGATTTGATGGATTATGGAACAAGGAGTGGCAAGAGCCTAAGCTTGGGGATGCCCATGGCACCCCCAAGATAATCTAAGGACACCTAAAAGCCAAAGCTTGGGGATGCCCCGGAAGGCATCCCCTCTTTTCGTCTACTTCTATCGGTAACTTTACTTGGAGCTATATTTTTATTCACCACATGATATGTGTTTTGCTTAGAGCGTCTTGTATGATTTGAGTCTTTGCTTTTTGGTTTACCACAATCATCCTTGCTGTACACACCTTTTGAGAGAGCCATACATGATTTGGAATTTGTTAGAATACTCTATGTGCTTCACTTATATCATTTGAGTTATATAGTTTTGCTCTAGTACTTCACTTATATCTTTTAGAGCACGGTGGTGGATTTGTTTTATAGAAACTATTAATCTCTCATGCTTCACTTAGATTATTTTGGGAGTCTTAAAAAGCATGTTAATTTGCTTAAATAATCCTAATATGTTAGGTGTTCAAGATGAATAATTTTTTTCTTATGAGTGTTTTGAATACTAAGAGAAGTTTGATGCTTGATGATTGTTTTGAGATATGGAGGTAATAATATCAAAGTCGTGCTAGTTGAGTAGTTGTGAATTTGAGAAATGCTTGTGTTGAGATTTGCAAGTCCCGTAGCATGCACGTATGGTAAACGTTATGTAACAAATTAGAAACATGAGGTGTTATTTGATTGTCTTCCTTATGAGTGGCGGTCGGGGACGAGCGATGGTCTTTTCCTACCAATCTATCACCCTAGGAGCATGCGCGTAGTGCTTGGTTTTTGATGACTTGTAGATTTTTTCAATAAGTATGTGAGTTCTTTAATTATGACTAATGTTGAGTCCATGGATTATACACACTCTCACCCTTCCATCATTGTTAGCCTCTTCGGTATCGTGCATTGCCCTTTCTCACATTGAGAGTTGGTGCAAACTTCGCCGGTGCATCCAAACCCCGTGATATGATACGCTCTTTCACACATAAACATCCTTATATCTTCCTTA
This sequence comes from Triticum urartu, assembly GCF_003073215.2. Taxonomy (NCBI): domain Eukaryota; kingdom Viridiplantae; phylum Streptophyta; class Magnoliopsida; order Poales; family Poaceae; genus Triticum; species Triticum urartu. Next base: position 45,261,407 of record NC_053028.1, on the reverse strand, counting down.
AAACATATCTTTCTTAAAACAACCACCATACCTACCTATTATGGCATTTCCATAGCCATTCCGAGATATATTGCCATGCAACTTTCCACCATTTCGTTTATCATGACACATTCATCATTGTCATATTGCTTAGCATGATCATATAGTTGACATAGTATTTGTGGCAAATCCACCGTTCATAATTCTTTCATACATGTCACTGTTGGTTCATTGCATATCCCGGTACACCGCCGGAGGCATTCATATAGAGTCATATCTTGTTCTAAGTATCGAGTTGTAATCATTGAGTTGTAAATAAATAGAAGTGTGATGATCATCATTAATAGAGCATTATCCCAAAAAAGGCCAAAAAAAAGAAAGGCCAAAAAAGGGGACAATGCTACTATCCTTTTTCCGCTTGTGCTTCAAAGTAGCACCAGAATCTTCATGATAGAGAGTCTTTTGTCTTGTTACTTTCATATACTAGTGGGAATTTTTCATTATAGAACTTGGCTTGTATATTCCAACAATGGGCCTCCTCAAGTGCCCTAGGTCTTCGTGAGCAAGCAAGTTGGATGCACACCCACTTAGTTTCTTTTGTTGATCTTTCATACCTTTATAGCTCTAGTGCATCCGTTGCATGGCAATCCCTACTCCTTGCATTAACATCAATCGATGGGCATCTCCATAGCCCATTGATTAGCCTCGTTGATGTGAGACTATCTCCTTTTTTATCTTCTCCACATAACCCTCATCATCATATTCCATTCCACCCATAATGCTATATCCATGGCTCGCGCTCATATATTGCGTGAAAGTTTATAGGTTTGAGATTACTAAAGTATGAAACAATTGCTTGGCTTGTCATCGGGGTTGTGCATGATGAGATCATTCTTGTGTGATGAAAATGGAGCATGACTAAACTATATGATTTTGTAGGGATGAACTTTTTTTGGCCATGTTATTTTGAGAGGACATATTTGCTTAGTTAGTATGCTTGAAGTATTATTATTTTTATGTCAACATGAACTTTTATCTTGAATCTTTCGAATCTGAATATTCATACCACAATTAAGAAGAATTACATTAAAATTATGCCAAGTAGCACTCCGCATCAAAAATTCTGTTATTATCATTTACCTACTTGAGGACGAGCAGGAATTAAGCTTGGGGATGCTTGATACGTCTCCAACGTATCTATAAATTTTGATTGCTCCATGCTATATTATCTACTGTTTTGGACATTATTGGGCTTTATTATCCACTTTTATATTATTTTTGGGAATAACCTATTAACCGGAGGCCCAGCCCAGAATTGCTGTTTTTTTGCCTATTTCAGGGTTTCGAAGAAAAGGAATATCAAACGGAGTCCAAACGGAATGAAACCTTCGGGAACGTGATTTTCTCACCGAACATGATCCAGGAGACTTGGACCCTACGTCAAGAAATAAAGGAGGAGGCCATGAGGTAGGGGGGCACGCCTACCCCCCAGGGGCGCCCTCCACCCTCGTGGGCCTCCTGTTGCTCCACCGATGTACTCCTTCCTCCTATATATACCTACGTACCCCCAAACGATCAGATACGGAGCCAAAATCCTAATTCCACCACCGCAACTTTCTGTATCCACGAGATCCCATCTTGGGGCCTGTTCTGGAGCTCCGTCGGAGGGGGTATCCATCACGGAGGGCTTCTACATCATCACCATAGCCCCTCTGATGAAGTGTGAGTAGTTCACCTCAGACCTACGGGTCCATAGTTATTAGCTAGATGCTTCTTCTCTCTTTTTGAATCTCAATACAATGTTCTCCCCCTCTCTTGTGGAGAACTATTCGATGTAATCTTCTTTTTGCGGTGTGTTTGTTTAGACCGATGAATTGTGGGTTTATGATCAAGTCTATCTATGAACAATATTTGAATCTTCTCTGAATTCTTTTATGTATGATTGGTTATCTTTGCAAGTCTCTTCGAATTATCAGTTCAGTTTGGCCTACTAGATTGATCTTTCTTGCAATGGGAGAAGTGTTTAGCTTTGGGTTCAATCTTGCGGTGTCCTTTCACAGTGACAGTAGGGGAAGCAAGGCACGTACTGTATTGTTGCCATCGAGGATAACAAGATGGGGTTTTCATCATATTGCATGAGTTTATCCCTCTACATCATGTCATCTTGCTTAAGGCGTTACTCTGTTTTCATTAACTTAATACTCTAGATGCATGCTGGATAGCGGTCGATGAGTGGAGTAATAGTAGTAGATGCAGGCAGGAGTCGGTCTACTTGTTTCGGACGTGATGCCTATATACATGATCATACCTAAATATTCTCATAACTGTGCTCAATTCTGTCAATTGCTCAACAGTAATTCGTTCACCCACCGTAGAATACTTATGCTCTTGAGAGAAGCCACTAGTGAAACCTATGGCCCCCGGGTCTATCTTCATCATATTAATCTTCCAATACTTAGTTATTTCCTTTGCTTTTTTACTTTGCTTTTATTTTACTTTGCGTCTTTATCATAAAAATACAAAAAATATTATCTTATCATATCTATCAGATCTCACTCTCGTAAGTGGAAGTGTAGGGATTGACAACCCCTTATCGCGTTGGTTGCGAGGATTTATTTGTTTTGTGCAGGTACGAGGGACTCGCGCGTAGCCTCCTACTGGATTGATACCTTGGTTCTCAAAAACTGAGGGAAATACTTACACTACTTTGCTGCATCATCCCTTCCTCTTCGGGGAAAACCAACGCAGTGCTCAAGAGGTAGCAAGGTCTGCTAGAGATGCTCTAAAGCCTATCTCTCCCACCCTGAAACTAATTTTCGATCCCCAGTTCTACCGTTTTGCCCACTCCTTTTTCTCACCTCCCCCCACGTGGCGTTCATGGGCCGACGTTTTAAGAGGTCTGCTAGAGATGCTCTAAAATCTTGACACCCCTGTTTTTTTCTTCTGTTTCTGTTCTTTCGTTCTTTAATTTAATTTGATATTTCCAAATTTTAAAAGGTTGCGAGAATTGAAAAAAAATGTTTGTGAATTCTCATATTTTTTTGGGAAATTATAAAATTTTCACAGTTTCAAAAAATGTTGAGTATTATACAAAGTTGTTCAAAGTTATTAAAAGAAATCACAATTTAGAAAAAAATGTCGGAAAACAAAATCATGATCATGATTTTGAAAAAATGATGGCATATTCAATCATATTCATGAATCTGAAAAATGTCCATGAAATTTTAGAAAATATTGATAATTTTTTTTTGCAAATTTCAGAAAAATTTCCCCAATTTTTAAAAAGTTCATCAATTGAAAAATGTTTACTGAATCCAAAAAGGTTCATGAATTCGAAAACCATTCATCCATTTTCAAAAAAAATCGTCTAAACAAAAAATGTGTTTATGAATTTTTTTAAAATGGCAAATTTTTAGAAATTTTTAGCGAGTAAAAAATGTTCATGAATTCTAAAACTATTCATGCATTTCAGAAAATGTTTGTCTAACCAAAAAAGATGTTCGTAAATTTTAAAAAATAGATAATTTTTCAAAAAATATTTGTCGATTCAAAAAAATGTTTGCCGATTCAAAAGTCTTTTGTGTCTAGGATTTGATTAGTTTATGAAAAGTCTTTAAATGTCTAGGCATTGGGAGTAGTTCGTAGTTCATGGGATTTGTTTTTAATGTTTTAAACATTCCCTTGCGCGACACAATTACAAGTGTGTCGTGTAGTGGCAAGCTCATTGTCATGGGATTTAACACGTCGAATGCATTGCGATTGCGTGGACATCGCGTCCATCATCACCTAGGGTGGGAAGAAAGTTAAGTGGCAACATGGTGAGCCGAAGTGTTAAAATAGAGAACGCTCATATTTCGAGGATTGAGTCATACTCATTTGACTACCATGTAAATTTTTTGTCTTTCGTAGCAACACACGGGCATATTTGCTAGTAATATCTAGTCGGGACCCTAGCCACAGGCGGCGAGCAACTGGTAAAAAACAACGGCCTTAACTAAAGAATGTGTTTCAAAGTTGCACTTGATTCATAACAGAATTTTACATAGAGAATTCACCACTCCTATACCTGATCTTCTTGATCACCGAGGCACATACAGAAGCTGCCCCCTTCCTGATATTTGATACCGGCGTTTTGTGATGCATGCCATATTTTGGACGATGCAATGTCTTGTCCGCCCTGGCCAATCCAAAACAATAAGGTGTGCATTAAGGCTGCTCGCTCGCGTGATCCACCTGTCCCGATTTTACTGTGCCGAATTTTTTTAACCGGAAGGTGGAAACGCAATGCTGAAGGGGCGCTCGCTCGCGTGAGACAGAACGCCCAGCCCCCCGTTCCCCTTTCCCCTCCTCGATTCCTCTTCCCCTCCCTATCCCTCTTCCTCGTTTACCGCCGCCACCACTAGCCGGAGCCCTCCGCCATAGCCGCCGCCACCAGCGCCCTCCCCAAAAGCCTGCAACCCACTCCTCTCTCCTCCGCTCACCTTATTCCCACCAACGGCGAGCTCCTCCCCAAAGCCATGGTGTGAGCGAGGAGGCGACAGGTCCGGAGACTACCTCCTGGATCAGGAGGAGAAAGAGAAGCCTAGGGGCAAAATTATGCGTCTTAGCAGTGGCTCGAGCGATGTAGGACGGTGACGAGCGAGCGGCTTCTACAGGCGGTGGGAGCGGTGGTGGGCATGGCTTGGGGACCTGCGCTTGCGTCAACCGACGGCGAGCACGGCTGCTGCCAACCAGCCAAGGTAAGCTTGCCCCAACCCTTCCCTCTCTCCCTCTCTTTTCCCATCTATGCTCTCTCCCTATTGCATCCTCTCCCAGGTCTTGGATTCGCAAAGTGATACATCCCTGGATCAATTTAAGCTCTTGCAATCTCCAATCAGTTAAGGTGGTCATTCATGCTACCCGGATCTTATCTCTTCATGTCGTAAAAAATAATCTTGTGCACTATAATGCCATGAACATCTCGGAATATTTACATTTGTTGTAGCCGGTGCTTAATTTTCCCCCACATATTTGTAACTGAAGCCCACCCATACATACTCATGTATCTGACGGTTTGTGGGGATTGAATCGGGATTGGGTTTGGTCTACTGCAGATGAGTCACATGGCGACGCTCGAGAAGGTGATGTCTGGCAGGGATCAACACACTCTTTGCCACCCAGTACGGCCTGCCCATGGTTGATGGCAAGGGCAGGTGCATTGGGTTGTCTCCAAGAAGCACAAGGCCAGGGCATTGGGTCAGTGCTATACTTCATATTCCTAACATCTACTACATCCTGCAATTACTTGCAGTTGCTACTTGCAACTCGTATGATCTCTCTTACTAGGTAAATGAAAATTTATTGTTGAAGAAGCAAATATTATGCCAAGTAGAAGCATACAGCCCGAACAAGGTCCTAGAGCGGTGTTGCCAAGACGCCGGAGCGGAGGCTGGGGAGGCCAGGGCTAGCGGTTGTCGAACAAGAGTTTTTTAATTTCAGACCATTTTTATTTTGAGTTGCTTCTATCTAGCTGGATTTGTGGAATCTAAGTGTTCTCCAAATTGTGCTTTTTGATCATTACATTAAATTTTGTATCACCGCTTTCAAAGTTGGGCCTTGTTCATTGCAAGGGAAAGAGGTCTCTTGCACAGCCCCAAATACATCACAAGTAGACCGTAGGTTAGGTTAATTATCTCACATGTTGTCTTGCTCTCTGCATACTTTAGTTTTTAGATGAATTTCACTAATTGTGCATACACTTTATTTAGCAACCCATGTGGATGTATATCCCAATTCTTTCTTTATTTTGTATGCTTTTCCATCTTATAAAATTGCAACTTATGTTTCTTTTTGGGAACAATATGTTGGTCTTATACCAGGTAACCCGGTGCAACTGCTGTTCCCCAATGAGTTCTTTGTCATAGAATGACCTTTTGGTAGCAGTACTGAATAATAAAAAAATTGTTGCTGTTTGCGCGTCTCCGTCGTCCCTCACTCTTGCGTTTCTTTCAATCGGTAAGATGTCCCCTTCTTCCTCTTAATCATTTTCTCAATTAAGTTCTAATTTGCATTGTTGTCAATTAAATGCCTATTGATCTGACAAATAATGGTTTGAAAGTGAGTCAATAATCAATAGAATCATCAGCACAAACATGTTAATGAGAATTTTTTGATGCTTGATTAGCCCGCTAAAGGTAAAAGAAATTAAAAAAAGTTGTTCGGAGTGAGAGGTTTGATTGCTTGCTTGGAACCTTACTCTTTTTTTAGGTAGTAGAGATAGGCATATTTGCAACTTATCTTCACTGAGGAAATGTTGGCTTGTTCTCATCACTGGACCTTGTCTTTATAGCTGTCCTGCATTCTTGAATTTTATGGTGCTTGCAATGGAAATCCTGGGAAACCAGGCGCTGGTGTAATAATAAGGCATTTGGATGGATCTGTGGTATATATGTACACCAACAGTTACTATGCTGGTATTTTTCTTAGTGGTTAGTTACTTTAACTGAAGATTGCTCAACTACGAGAGTGTTTGGGTATTGCAACGAATAATGGTGTTGAATGTCGTGCATTGCTGCTGGAGTTAACATATGCTGCTAAGAAGGCATTCAAATATGTTTGTGGTCAAATCAAAAGAGGTCGAATTGCTTCTGCTTTTATTTTGTATTATTTTATCATCATGGTCCTCAGTTTATCCTCGCCAAGAGAAAGTTTTATGCTGCATCTGTTAACACATTTATATATAGGTTAAGGTGCCCCACAGCCTATTATTTTATTTGTGCAAGGAATAATTGGATAACAGTCTTAATTTATAGAAAATCTGGTGAAACTAATCAGAGCTCTTTGAAGAGTTTCTCGAGTTGCTGGAGGCTTTATTAGCGTTCAGTTTTCTTATCTTAGCATAAGTAACACACTTAAATTTCGGGAGCCGGTCCAAGATCTCTGGTGTGCTAGGAATGATAACATGGTTGACTTGTGCAAGAAATTTAAGGAAATGAAGGGAAACTTTCTTCAGTTTCAAATCAACCATGTTTTCGGGGTAGCTATCCTATCTTTTCATTACCTTGTGATCTGATTCAAACTTGCTTGTACCAGCCAGTTTGGGGATCTGTTATGAAAGCTTGGTGCATGCTTGTGCTCTTGTACAAAAGCCTACACTTGACTGAATGACTTGTGATTTGGCTCGGATCATGCATGAGAGTGCAAACTTTTTATCCTTGTTTGGTTTAGCCTGATTTGTGCTCTCCACATTTATTTCTATGAACGTCACAGCGGGTGGAACGTTGTTGCTTGCCTGCGCGCTATGTATCAGTCGGCGCTACTCGATTTGTTGCTATTTAGGTCGTTGTAGGAATTAACTAGCTACTTTCTTGTAATCTATGGCAACGACATGACTGTAGCATATAGAATGGGGCTGGTTCATGGAACTCGGGAGGACACAATTTTTGGTATATGAGCATAATAAGTTACTTAATTATGATAATGTTGCAGACTGGGCACGACGGTGGGTGAGGCGGGATAGGTGGCACTGGGGCGCAGTGGAGTGGCTAGGCGAGAATGTCTCGGCAGGGGACGGCGACCATCGCATCCGCTGATATGTTCACCATCATCATTTATATGTAATCTCAAAAACAAAGAAATGCATCCAGATCTTGCAGGTTACACCAGGTTCTGTAGCTATTATTATATCTGTAATTTCTACCTTTCATGTAATTTATCACCATTTAATTACTATATGTGATAGATATTTCTCTACTTATTTTTATCTTATATGATGTGTTGTTCTACCTACGTATGTTGCATTCAGAGTACCGTTAGTTCTTGTATGCTTGCATCTTTGATTGCGTAGACATGCAGAGTGTCCTTTAAATTTCTGTTATTATAGTTGGGAGGGTTACTCCTCATTCTGGAGCCCCAAGTCAGATTGATAGATTTTATATATGTAAACATTGATGACCATATCAGTACCTTTGCCACTATCTCTCTTTTGTTTGTGTATTCCTACAGCCTGATCAGCTTCAAATACCTACTCTGACAGACAATTCACGGTAAACTCGATTATTAACATCCCTATTCATTGCATTAATTATTTATTTCTAGAGATTTCTTTCTCATAGCTGTTATATTCTTCCTTGCCCATAAATTATTATTTTGTTTAATGATATCAAGCATTCTTATCTGGTAGATCAGGCTAGTGACAATGGCCATCTGGATGAGCAGGGGCATGATCTTTACAATGAAGCACAAAGTTTGTCAGACATTCTTGATAAAGAGTCGATATATCTAACTATCTAAGGTGTGCCTGATTATACTGAATGTTGTTCCCTTGCTTCCTTGACATATATATGGTTTTCTTTAACATCTCATCTCCATGTCGTGTGATAGCTACCGTTTATGAAGTTACAAGATGGTGAAAATATGCAGAATGATATTTCAGTGGATGAAGTGCTAGAAGAACCAGGAAGTTACTAGCATCAAAAGGAAAAGAGAGCAAGGGGATCTCAAACGTGTAAAATCATATTGCCCAGTTAGAGATTCCTAGGAGTTGTTTGTGCTATTTTTTTAAGATTACATTGGTGAGTCGCTTTTTTCTTTTCTCTCTAAGGGTATGTTTCAATATGCAGCCTTTTGCTGTATCAACATTTTTTGTAATCTTTCTATTTCTGTATATTTATGAGACCATTTATTTCATTCTACAATTATGCTCCTGTCTTTGATCCAGCAACATACTACTTTCAATAGTATTACATAGTTATCAATTGACATGTGTTAACCAGATTAAGAAAGGTACTGAAAAGGTCGCCAACCTACCAGGCACCGCACAGATTCCACTCAGGAGGCGCGGTAGGGCCGCGCCCCAACTGCTAGTTTCATTGCAATATTGGAGTACATCATTGCCGAGCAGATCAGCAGAAGACCATCACGACGAGGGCAAGCGTCTAGCGCTCCAGAGAATTGTCCCTAAACTGCTAATCGGCATCGGCATCGGCATCGGCATCGTGACCACCTGCTGCCGGCACATGGGGCAGCTCTCCTTGGCCTTGAGCCACGGCTCCACGCACCGTCCATGGAAGCGGTGCCCGCACGGCCGCGTCTCCTTCCACGCCCCTCCCGCCGCTTGGTCGTCGTCCAAGCAGATCGGGCAGCCGCGGCCGTCGGACGGCGCATCCACCGTCGCCAGCGCTCTTGCCACCGCCGCCGCCAAATCCGAGTCGCGTGGAGCAGCCGCGACGCCGACGCGTGGGATGATGCCGGCCACGTATGCCGCAGCGCCCGGCGGCCGCGGGTGCAAGAACAGCTGCCCTTCGACAGCGGGGAGCCCTTCCCTCGTGTAGTCGTCGTGGTCGTCGTCATGCGGCAGATGCAGGTAGTCCTCGCCGTGGTCGTCGTCATGCGGCAGATGCAGGAAGTCCTCGCCGTGGTCGTGGTCTTGCGGCAGATGCAGGTAGTCCTCGCCGACGTCCATGGCAAGCCACGCCATCAAGCTTGCAGTTGCTCCCGAGATCGATCGGCTCATATCTGAATGTGCGCGCGGCCATGTGTTGGTATTAATCGTCGCCATGGGAGACCGTGTCCTGGCCGGAGGAGGACTGCCATACTTGTTTCCGTTTCCGATTTCGAGATTGGTTTTGTATCGCCGACGGTTTTCTTGTTTTTTGAGAGAGAGACAAATCGGAGCTTCCATCTACGCCGACGGGGTACGGACTGATCGGCCTGTTGGGCTTTCTCTATTGGGCAGACATTCGTGTGCCCAGCACGCAGTCACTCCTAGTACAATAGTATGGAACTGATTCTCCCGTAGAAAAAAAGGATGGAACTGATTCTAAAAAAAAATAGTATGAATTTCAAAACTACTATTGTGCGAAATACCAGCTACCTATTTTTACAAATTTAGGGAAATTAGTGTTTCAAACATTAAAAGGTTACAAACTTTAAAAAATAATCAAGAATTTTAAAATACTCACCAAATTTAAAACTATTCACAAAATTATTTTTGAACAAAATTTAAAATATCAATATTTAAAAATCACGAATTTTCAAAATTCACCCGAATATTTTTCAAAAAATTATGAATTTAAGAAAGAAAACAGAAATTGCAAATATATTTTTTATAAAAAGTAAAAACTTGTTATAAAAACTGAAGAAAAGGAATTATTTTTTCAAATAACAAAAAACATGTTGTGAAGCCTCAATAAAAGGAAATAAAATATAAAGAAAACATAAAAAACTATTTATTGGAAGTAAAATGACCGACAGGTCGAAACTAATAGGTATAACGTGTCCTGAAGAAAATTGCAACAGAATAGAAAGAAAACTGCTAAATGATAAACGAAGGGAAGCCAATTGGGCCAAGGCCCATAGGATATCAAGGAGTGCGGTTTGTATGAAAATACTACTCTTATTCGCTATAACCGAATAATAGGAAGTACCAACTTGCGACTAAATGTCCCTTTCAAAAAAAAAAAAAACTTGCGACTAAATGTCGAGAAATCACACATCCTTTTGGCCCGTAATGGGTCGACCTATTCCTCCAGTTTTCTTACATCCTCTCAGTCTCACCCCACCGGTTCACTAAAATTGTTCTTCCCGGATTTATTTCCTGAGTAGGTTTCTATATCTGTTTAACTTTTCAATTGATGTTTTATTAGTTTATTTTTATATTTTTCCTAGCTTTCCTCTTTTTATTTTTCCCTTTTTTTATTCTATTAGAAAGCGTTCACAAAATTATAAAATTATTCATGGTTTAGTAGAATATTCATAAAAGTAGAGAGAATGGTCACAAATCTTAAAAATGTTCACTTTTCTTAAAAATATTCATAACCTTTTAATATTCACTTTAAAAATTGTCGTTATAATTAAAAATATTTCGGCTATGAGGAATTAACCGTATTGTCTTTTTGTCTTTCTCAAGCAATTTTGTCCGGTCACCCATAAGCTAGGTAGAGGGCGGCCTATTTTTGGCAGTCACCTATAAGTTCTAAAAGACATGGCCCTTAACCAGCTAAGGGGATCTATTTCATTGGATGGTATGATTTACGGTGGCAAAATTAGGGCTATTTGTTGCATTTAACTCCATACATACATGGTACTCAATTACAATACATGGACAATTATAGTAGGAAAAGGAAGGATGATCGAACACTTGCATTGCAACCCCATTTCAACGGTCATCTCCTCCATATAAAAAAAAGGGCGCCTTTGTGATGGCAATACATCTTGATCGGAGCCTACTACTGATAACCACATCACATACTTTGCCCCCCCGAAAGGGCGCACAACTACGTAAAGGAAGAGAAAAGATAGTGCACCTAGTTAACACAACGATTACACAATAGCAGGTATACATATGACGTGACGAACACGCGGCCTCAAACACGCCAGCTACCTCCTCCCCTGCTTCGATCGATTATTTCACACTCCGGTTGTGCTTCTTTATTATCGGTCCAATGAACTGATCACCACCCTGCAAGCACGGCGATCCGAAGTTAATTAAACGGAACCACCACCTACCACGGCGACCCTTCTGCCATATGTTCTTTATCTTCTTTCAACGGAATGATTGGTCTGACGTAGGTAGTTTTTGTGTATGGATCATCATTCGTATGGTGCAAGCAGCATGGGGTGAGAGTGAAGGTGACGTTTAAACGCACCAGTCGTACACGGTTGAGCTCCTGGGCCCGACGGTCGCCTCTGCCTGGACGGCGTCGACGTTGGCCATCTTGGATTTCCGGCGGAACGCCCTCCAGCCGTCCACCCTCGGCGTGCTACCGGTGCCTGCAACATAAAGTTTCAGATAAAACATCAATTTAACGAGGGGAATTTCAGGTCAAACTGCAAATTTGTCGACATCGAGCTCGAGGAACAAGCCATGCTAGAGCAAAAGGTCCATGTTTTTCTTGTCCGAACGGATCGACGCATCGCCGATCCAACAGAAACGATCACAATCGATCAGCGCTACACAGTCACTGAGTCACATACCGATCCTAATTAAACAACGGAAATCATAGGGAGGCCAAGAAACAGAGCCAGAGACCCACCTGCTGCGAACGGGGAGTCCGGCGCACTGGCCGGGGTGGACGGCACGGAGCTCGACTCGCCGTACGGGAGGGAGAGAGACGGCGGCCGGGCGATGGTGATGCTGCGGGTCACCGCCGGCGCGACGTCTGCGGCCGCCGGGCTCGAGGGCGAGAAGGAGGAGTATTTCCGGAGCTTGCTGAAGCCGTGGTCCGGCCGTGGGCCGGCGACCGTCTCGTCCCAGAGCTGGTCGAGGAGGCCCATGCGAATGGTTCCTTGTACGGCGTACCTATGCGTGTCGCCGTCGTCTTTCTTTCTTGGCTGGGAGTGGCCGGCCTTCGGGACTGCGAGTGGCCGTGGCCGTTATGTCACATCTAAGCTGATGTTCACTCTGTTTCTGGTCTATTTTTTTTACTAGTTTTTTTATTTTTTGTTGCTGTATTATATATTTGTGGAGCTTAAATATGACATTTTTAAAAAATATCTAGATGTGAATTAAATAAACTGTTCTTTATATAGGACTAGGCGGCATCTTGCCGACGTCGTGGAGTGCTGCGGCTCCTGTAACATGCATTCGACTGGCTGCTAATAAAAGGGCTTCGTCGACAAGTCATCCCCAGCTACCATGGTCATCAACTGTCTGTGTCCTCTCGAGCAGGGGGAGTCTACGCCTTAATGGCTGGGCTGGTTTGGTTTGCTGAGGGAAAACGAAAGGTACTGGGAATGAAACCCTGCATCCTAGTGATGTGGATTTCATTTCTTTCAGGATATGCTCGACCTTTCCACGGATGAAATGGAGGATGTGGACAATACCGAATCAGGTAGGACCCTGTTAGCCGGCCAACGTCTCATGAGGAGGATAAAAAATACGAACGATTTTCATGGCAATTTTTTTTTGATCTTTTTTCCTTGATGGGTTGGTTCCAACACAAGGAATCTAACCATCTTACCTGCGCTTAGTTTACTTTTCACGGTAATTTAAGTTGTATGGGGATGACAATTTTTTCACACTAGCATGACAATTGTTCCGTAATGAAGGTTTTCTTTTTTGGAAAAAACTGCCAACGTTTGATCCAGCGAGTGCGAGTGTTCGCCAGTTAGCATTACCGGTTATGTAAAATTAAGTTTCTTAGGGAACTAAACTCCTGCTAGGACTGTGGTAAGTAGGAGGAATAATCAAAGAAGAAAAAAAATCTTGAGAGGTCTGGTGTTGAATTGCAGTGATCGATGGAAAGAGAAGATTTATTAGGGAACATATAACTCGATCCGAATCTCACCTTTATTTCATTTGTCTCCAGGTAACATGAAATCTGAATATTTCAGAAATGTTGAGTGGAGGGGTAAAAAGACTTTCTGGGTGGACCTCGTGCATCTCATAAATTAATCACAAGTGCCCATTTTTTTGCTGGAGCTTTTAATCTGACAAGGAGCTCATCGAATAAAAACAAACCTGACAGATACAGTAAGTGGAGCATCCTTTTCAACTAAATTATTGCTATGTATGTCAGATGGAAACATTTGTGATTAACTTAACATCAGTGGAAAACATTTTCCACCTATATATTATTTATCAGGAATACTCGGTATTGCATGATAAATTCCGAAACCCTTTCGGTGACTCTGAAACGCTTCCGGTTCCTCTCGGAACTATTCGAATATTAACAAAACTATTTCACAAATAAATCCTCGATACTCCGTCCTACTAACTCTCAACAGATCGTGATTACCTTAAACTTGTGACCCTATAGGTTCAGTAAAACATAGACATGAAAGAAACCCCTCCATTCAATGACCAATAACGGAACCATGGACGTCCATATCGATCCATATGTTTGTAAGAATGACATTCGAGTGAACCTTTGGTTATCATGTGATGTTTCCTTTGCTTCGCGATACTTTACAAAACCCGAGGTAAGATATATCTGTATCCTCTTGAGTCATACACATGCTCAGTATACCGGTCTCCTTGTTACCGGTTTTGTTCTTCTATCTCGTTGTCATGATTCGGCGTCTCCGTGACTTTGTCACCTGTGTCTAGCCAGACGATGATGGATGCCCTCTGAAGGAAATATGCCCTAGAGGCAATAATAAAGTTGTTATTTTATATTTCCTTATTCATAATAAAGGTTTATTATTCATGCTAGAATTGTATTGATCGGAAACTTAAATACATGTGTGAATACATAAACAAATATTGTGTCCCTAGTAAGCCTCTACTAGACTACCTCGTTGATCGAAGATGGTTAAGGTTTCCTAACCATACACATGTGTTGTCATTTGATAACAGGATCACATCATCAAGAGAATGATGTGATGGACAAGACCCATATGTTAGCTTAGCATAATGATCGTTTAGTTTATTGCTATTGCTTTCTTCATGTCAAATACATATACCTCATGCCTTTCCTCTTAACACTACTAGGGAAAAGCCTAGCAGCAGCGTGGGTTTTAGGCCTATCAGTAGCGCGGGGCGATGCGCTACTGATAAGGCGCTACAGCTAACGTATAGCAGTAGCATGCCTCCGCCCACGCTACTGCTAAATCGACTTAGTAGTAGCGACTTCCCGAAGGAGCGTTACTGTTAATTAGTAGTAGCGCTTCTCCCTGCCTGCGCTACTACTATTATTTCGTATTTTATTTCTTTTTTATTTCATGTTGTATTCGTACACCTTTACACAAGTTTTCATACAACAGGAATTTAGAAATTGTTTTTACATCATAATGAGTTATTACATCACGGGGGGAAAGAACCGTGGACTAGTTTCAAGTGGATGGACATCCCCACTTGAAACTAATCCGCGGTTCTTTCACCCAATGATATAATAAATATCATCATCATCATATCATTAATAACTTATCATCATAATACATCATTGTCATATAACACCTCCTCAAGATCATCGTTTTCATCAATGAGACATCACATAACAAATTGGTCACTAGTCGTAATCACAAGTACTCCTCATCATCAACTCTAACACATTGTATCACATAATAAACATATTGTACCTCATAGGACCTACTACATTCTCTTAGGACATACTATATTCTCTAAGGTAAAATAGCAAAAAACAAGATAGCCCCTGACTCTCCATTATGGAGAATGGAGATTATCCTGTCTCCAATTCTTGTCTTTCGCTTAATGTTACTTCCAAGAACCTCCTTGCGAATGTCCAAACATTTGTTTAGCATGTGTTCACCGGTTTTAGAAATCTGATATGCACAGGTGAGCTCCTTAGATTGACCTGGTTGTATGTTCAGAACTGCAAGGCGACCATTCTGATACATCAGATGAGGCACACAATCCATCGGGATTTTTTGTTGAAAAACATAGTAATAACTTCGTAGTTAGCAATGATGTACTAGTTTTAGAAGTATGCAAAAGATGCACGGATTTCGTAATAGTAAAAAATCTTACCAGGGTATCTCCATAGAAGTTACCGTGGTTCAACACGTGCACTAGTGGCACGTATTCACCATAATTTGGAGGAGTTCGATAATATGTATTGTAATTCTCAAGATAAGTACAATAAGCAATCAGATGACTTTTCTCCTTATAAGTTAATTCGGAGCCATCAATGTAGTGGGTTTTCTCTACCATCTTTTGCACATTCTTTGAAGATTCAAAATAAGCTGTCAATGGAAATAAGCTATCAACTATTTTGAAATAAACAATATAAATTAGTTAATAACTATGTTTGAGAAACTCACATTGCGGTAGAATCGGAAGCGTATCAACAAGGACCCAAATGTCCATATTGTGTTGCTCGATGTCAGGATCACCAAGATCCATGGTGACAATCATACCCTCATAAAAACCATACATTTTGCAAAGTGCTTCCCAATTTTGACAACCAAAATGGGTTATGCTCTGAGAATTGTACAGATTTACTTCAAAATCGATATCATGATGGGTCCTTAGGTGTATTTTCTTTGTTTGAAAATTTTCATGGTCTTCAAAATCCATCCTCTCCAAGACATAGCGTCTTGCATGGCATGGGATAAGCTAGTCGAATTGTAAAAGATGAAAATTAGACGTTGAAATAGTTGAAGTCATGCTTAATTACGAAAAAAACACTTGTCGTTGTTGCGTACCGTTTCAACATCGAAGCTCTCCTCGAGCTTAATGCTGAAGCACCGATCTTCGTCCAGCTCAACGAACATGTCGCACATACCTCGATCGTCGTGGCACCAGCTGCTCTCCCCCGGGAGACTGTCGTCGTCCGAGTATGACATTTCCTACGTTCATTATTCAAAGATTAAACTTGTACAATTAAATATATGTACTAAAAAACCTAAATTAGATCATTATTTTTCGAGAAAATCCAGGGCACTCGATATTTCCTACATATTCTAGCACAAGTCATGCCAGAATTTACGGAAAAATCCGACATGACCTTTGCTAAAAAAAGGACATATCGAGCGCCTGAAATTTGCCGGAACGGAAATTAATCAACACTCCGGCAAAACATAGGCCACTCGGAGGTGTAAACTGAACATGAACGGCCACTTGGGCAACCACATATCCTATTTGAGCAAATATGACATGTTCAACTAGTTTTATTAATTCAACTAGTTGTTACTAAATATAAACTTACTATAAATAGAAAAAACTAGTTCTTTCTAAAAATAAAGTAGTTCAACTAGTTATATTAATTATTTTACTAAAAATACATTAGTTATATTAATTTCAACTAGTTCAACTAGTTTATTAATTTACTTACTAAACTAGTTCAACTACAACTAAAATATTTCAACTAGTTTATTAATTTACTTACTAAAAATAAAATAGTTGCTTTAACAAAAAAACTAGTTCTATTAATTTTCGTACTAAAAATAAAATAGTTGTATTAACTCAACTAGTTCAATTAAGCACTTAATATGAATAAAATAAACTAGTTTTTACTAAAAATAAACTAGTTCAACTAGTTATATTAATTTTCTTACTAATTCTATTAAACACTTACTAAAATTTAACCCTAACTATTTTGATGAACTCTAAAATTTAATCCTAACTAATTCGATGAACTCTAAAACTAATTCTATTTAACAACTACTGCCATAATTAGCATCTAATTTGATGAACCCTAACTAACTAGATGAACTCTGAAATTTAACCCTAAGAACCCTAGTTAGGCAGAGGTAGGGGAGGAGGAGGAGGAGGGCGTGCTCACCTCTGGCGCCGGCGGAGTTAGGGAGAGGGGCACGCGGCGTCGAGGTCGCGGTCGAGGGCGGGGGCGGTGTCGAAGGTGTGCGGAGAGCGACGGGTCGTGCGCGGCGGCCAACGACGATGCAGGGCGGCGACAACAAAGGAGTAGGGATTTGGGGGAAGTGGCCGTGGGGGAAGAACGAATTGCGCGGTTAAGTTGAAAGTAGCAGTAGCGCGTTTCAGGAAGTGCGCTGCTGCTACGGTAGCTATAGCGCGTTTCTTAAGAAGCGCTACTGCTATTCCTTCGCATTTTTATTTGCTTTCCATTTAATTTTATTTTCATTAGCAGTAGCGCCTTTGTTCGTAAACGCGCTGCTACAAAACAAGTAGCGGTAGCGCGGTTCCACATAGATCGCTACTACTATGTGTAGCCTTGGAATTTTAGTAGTAGCGCTTTTGTACTCGGGCGCGCTACTGCTATAATTGTATCTGTAGCGCAGTTTAAAATACCGCGTTGCTGCTAATTAGCACCAGCGTGCGTTTTTATCCCGCGCTACTGCTAATGTTCTGTGCATAAGGTTTTCCCTAATAGTGTAAGCCGGCCCACCATAACATGAAACGGCCTACTGGGCCTTGGGCCTTGTCGTTCGTCTGACCCGCCCGCCGGGTCACCAGTGAGTTGCAATGCTCAGGCGGGTTGCCCGTAAACCGCTAGGTCCGGACGGGTCGCCATTGAGTCGCCAAGCTTCAGCCGGGTCATACATCTGGTGGGTTACACCGCGGGGTATATCCCCGACACTCTCACTCACTTCTTTCGAGAGAAACTCCTTTTCTAGAAAGGATTCATTTTTAGCAACGAATATCTTGTCTTCAGACCTGTGATAGTAGGTGTATCCAACAGTCTTCTTTGGGTATCCTATGAAGACACATTTCTCCGATTTGGATTCGAGCTTATCAGGTTGAAGATTTTTCACATAAGTATCGCAACCCCAAACTTTAAGAAACGACAACTTGGGTTTCTTGCCAAATAACACTTTATATGGTGTCGTCTCAAGGGATTTCGATGGTGCCCTATTTAACGTGAATGCAGCTGTCTCTAAAGCATAACCCCAAAACGATATCAGTAAATCAGTAAGAGACATTATAGATCGCACCATATCTAATAAAGTGCGGTTACGACGTTCGGACACACCATTACGCTGTGGTGTTCCAGGTGTCGTGAGTTGCGAAACTATTCCGCATTGTTTCAAATGAAGACCAAACTCATAACTCAAATATTCACCTCCACGATCATATGGTAGAAAATTCATTTTCTTGTTACGATGATTTTCCACTCCACTCTGATTTTTTTAAACTTTTCAAATGTTTCAGACTTATGTTTTATCAAGTAGATATACCCGTATCTTCGCAAATCATCTCTGAAGGGCAGAAAATAATGATACCCGCTGCGAGCCTCAACACTCATTGAACCGCATACATCAGTATGTATTATTTTCAATAAGTCTGTTGCTCGCTCCATTGTTCTGGAGAACGGAGTCTTAGTCTTCTTGCCCATGAGGCATGGTTCGCAAGCATCAAGTGATTCATAATCAAGTGATTCTAAAAGCCCATCAACATGGAGTTTCTTCATGCGCTTTATACCAATATGACCTAAACGATATTGCCACAAATAAGCTGCACTATCATTATTAACTTGTATCTTTTGGCTTCAATACTATGAATATGTGTCTCACTACTATCGAGATTCAACAAAAATAGAACACTCATCAAGGGTGCATGACTATAAAAGATAGTACTCATATAAATAGAACAACCATTATTCTCTGATTTAAATTAATAACCGTCTCGCATCAATCAAGATCTGGATATAATGTTCATGCTTAACGCTGGCACCAAATAACAATTATTCAGGTCTAAAACTAATCCTGAAGGTAGATGTAGAGGTAGCGTGCCGACGGTGATCACATCGACTCTGGAACCATTTCCCACGCGCATCGTCACCTCGTCCTTAGCCAATCTTCATTTAATCCGTAACCCTTGTTTCGAGTTGCAAATATGAGCAACAGAACCTATAACAAATACCCAGGCGCTACTACGAGTTTTAGTAAGGTACACATCAATAACATGTATATCAAATATACCTTTCACTTTGCCATACTTCTTATCCGCCAACTACTTGGGGCAATTCCGCTTCCAGTGAACAGTCCCTTCGCAGTAGAAGTACTCAGTCTCAGGCTTAGGTCCAGACTTGGGCTTCTTCACTTGACCAGCAACTTGCTTGCTGTTCTTCTTGAAGTTCCCCGTGTTCCCTTTGCCCTTTTTCTTGAAACTAGCGGTCTTGTTGACCATTAACACTTGATGCTCCTTCTTGATTTCTACCTCCGCAACATTTACATTGCGAAGAGCTCGGGAATTGTTTTATCCATCCCTTGCATATTATAGTTCATCACGAAGCTTTGTAGCTTGGTGGCAGTGATTGAAGAACTCTGTCAATGACACTATCATCGGGAAGATTAACTCCCAGTTGAGTCAAGTGGTTGTGGTACCCAGACATTCTCAGTATATGTTCACTGAGAGAACTATTCTCCTTGATCTTGCACCTGTATAACTTATTGGAGACTTCATATCTCTCAATCCGGGCATTTTCTTGAAATGTTAACTTCAACTCCTGGAACATCTCATATGCTCCATGATGTTCAAAACGTCGTTGAAGTCCCGATTCTAAGACGTAAAGCATGGCACACTGAACTATTGAGTAGTTATCAGCTTTGCTCTGCCAGACGTTCATAACATCTGGAGTTTCTCCTGCAGTGGGCTTTGCACCTACCGGTTCTTCCAGGACGTAATTCTTGTATGCAGCAATGAGGATAATTCTCAAGTTACGAACCCAGTCCGTGTAGTTGCTACCATCATCTTTCGACTTAGCTTTCTCTAGGAACGCATTAAAATTCAAAGGAACAGTAGCACGGGCCATTGATCTACAACAACATAGACATGCAAAATATTATCAGGTACTAAGTTCATGATAAATTAAAGTTCAATTAATCATATCACTGAAGAACTCCCACTTAGATAGATATCCCTCTAGTCATCTAAATGATCACGTGATCCATATCAAGTAAACCATGTCCGATCATCACGTGAGATGGAGAAGTTTTCCTTGATGACCATCATTATGCTGATCGTATCTACTATATGATTCACGCTCGACCTTTCGGTCTCAGTGTTCCGAGGCCATATCTGCATATGCTAGGCTCGTCAAGTTTAACCTGAGTATTCTGCTTGTGCAAAACTAGTTTGCACCCGTTGTATGTGAACATAGAGCTTATCACACCCGATCATCACGTGGTTGTTGGAAATATGCCGTAGAGGCAATAATAAAATGGTTATTATTATATTTCTTTGTTCATGATAATTGTCTATTGTTCATGCTATAATTGTGTTATCTGGAAATCGTAATACATGTGTGAATACATAGACCACAACACGTCCCTAGTGAGCCTCTAGTTGACTAGCTCGTTGATCAAAAGATAGTCATGGTTTCCTGACTATGGACATTGGATGTCATTGATAACGGGATCACATCATTAGGAGAAGGATGTGATGGACAAGACCCAATCCTAAGCTTAGCTCAAAGATCATGTAGTTCGTTTGCTGTAGCTTTTCTGAATGTCAAGTATCATTTCCTTAGACCATGAGATTGTGCAACTTCCGGATACCGTAGGAGTGATTTGGGTGTGCCAAACGTCACAACGTAACTGGGTGACTATAAAGGTACATTACAGGTATCTCCGAAAGTGTTTGTTCGGTTGGCACGAATCGAGACTGGGATTTGTCACTCCGTATGATGGAGAGGTATCTCTGGGCCCACTCGGTAATGCATCATCATAATGAGCTCAATGTGATCAAGTGGTTGATCACGGGATCATGCATTACGGTACGAGTAAAGTGACTTGCCGGTAACGAGACTGAACAAGGTATTGGGATACCGACGATCGAGTCTCGGGCAAGTAACGTACCGATTGACAAAGGGAATTGTATACGGATTGATTGAATCCTCGACATCGTGGCTCATCCGATGAAATCATCGTGGAGCATGTGGGAGCCAACATGGGTATCCAGATCCCGCTGTTGGTTATTGACCAGAGAGGCTTCTCGGTCATGTCTGCATGTCTCCCGAACCCGTAGGGTCTACACACTTAAGGTTCGGTGACGCTAGGGTTGTATAGATATTAGCACACGGTAACCCGAAAGTTGTTCGGAGTCCCGGATGAGATCCCGGACGTCACGAGAAGTTCCCGTATGGTCCGGAGGTAAAGATTTATATATAGGAAGTCCAGTTTCGGCCATCGGGAAGGTTTCGAGGGTCACCGGTATTGTACCGGGACCACCGGAAGGGTCCCGGGGGTCCACGGGGTGGGGCCACCTATCCCGGAGGGCCCCATGGGCTGAAGTGGGAGGGGAATCAGCCCCTAGTGGGCTGGTGCGCCCCCCTTGGGCCTCCCCCTGCGCCTATGGTTAGAAACCCTAGGGGTGGGGGGCGCCACCCTTGCCTTGGGGGGCAAGGCACCCCCTTTGGCCGCTGCCCCCCTAGGAGATTGGATCTCCTAGGGCCGGCGCCCCCCCTAGGCACCCTATATATAGTGGGGGGAGGGAGGGCTGCGCACCCAAGCCCCTGGCCTCTCCCTCTCCCTCCCGTGACACTCCTCCGTCTCCCAGCGCTTGGCGAAGCCTTGCCGAGATCACCGTTGCTTCCACCACCACGCCGTCGTGCTGCTGGATCTTCATCAACCTCTCCTTCCCCCTTGCTGGATCAAGAAGGAGGAGATGTTTCCCAACCGTACGTGTGTTGAACGCGGAGGTGCTGTCCGTTCGGCACTAGGTCATCGGTGATTTGAATCACGTCGAGTACGACTCCATCAACCCCGTTCTCTTGAATGCTTCCGCTCGTGATCTACAAGGGTATGTAGATGCACTCCTCTCTCCCTCGTTGCTAGATGACTCCATAGATTGATCTTGGTGATGCATAGAAAATTTTAAAATTCTGCTATGTTCCCCAACAGTGGCATCATGAGCTAGGTCTATGCGTAGTTACTATGCACGAGTAGAACACAAAGCAGTTGTGGGCGTCGATATTGTCAATTATCTTGCCGTTACTAGTCTTATCTTGATTCGGCGGCATTGTGGGATGAAGCGGCCCGGACCAACCTTACACGTACGCTTACGTGAGACCGGTTCCACCGACTAACATGCACTAGTTGCATAAGGTGGCTGGCGGGTGTCTGTCTCTCCCACTTTAGTCAGATCAGATTCGATGAACAGGGTCCTTATGAAGGGTGAATAGAAATTGGCAATTCACGTTGTGGTTTTGGCGTAGGTAAGAAACGTTCTTGCTAGAAACCTATAGCAGCCACGTAAAAATTTGCAACAACAATTAGAGGACGTCTAACTTGTTTTTGCAGCAAGTGTTTTGTGATGTGATATGGCCAAAGGATGTGATGAATGATATATGTGATGTATGAGATGATCATGTTCTTGTAATAGGAATCACGACTTGCATGTCGATGAGTATGACAACCGGCAGGAGCCATAGGAGTTGTCTTTATTTATTTATGACCTGCGTGTCAACATAAACGTCATGTAATTACTTTACTTTATTGCTAAAGCGTTAGCCATAGTAGTAGAAGTAATAGTTGACGTGACAACTTCAAGAAGACACGATGATGGAGATCATGATGATGGAGATCATGGTGTCATGCCGGTGACAACGATGATCATGGAGCCCCGAAGATGGAGATCAAAGGAGCAAATGATATTGGCCATATCATGTCACTATTTGATTGCATGTGATGTTTATCATGTTTTACATCTTATTTGCTTAGAATGACAGTAGCTTAAATAAGATGATCCCTCGTAATAATTTCAAGAAAGTGTTCCCCCTAACTGTGCACCGTTGCGAAGGTTCGTTGTTTCGAAGCACCATGTGATGATCGGGTGTGAAAGATTCTAATGTTCGAATACAACGGGTGTAAGCCAGATTTACACACGCAATACACTTAGGTTGACTTGACGAGCCTAGCATGTACAGACATGGCCTCGGAACACAAAAGACCGAAAGGTCGAGCATGAGTCATTTAGAAGATATGATCAACATGAAGATGTTCACCGATGTTGACTAGTCCATCTCACGTGATGATTGGACACGACCTAGTTAACTCGGATCATGTTATACTTAGATGACTGGAGGGATGTCTATCTGAGTGGGAGTTCATTGAATAATTTGATTAGATGAACTTAATTATCATGAACTTAGTCTAAAATCTTTACAATATGTCTTGTAGATCAAATGGCCCACATTGTCCTCAACCTCAACGCGTTCCTAGAGAAAACAAAGCTGAAAGACGATGGCAGCAACTATACGGACTGGGTCCAGAACCTGAGGATCATCCTCATAGCTGCCAAGAAAGATTATGTCCTAGAAGCACTGCTAGGTGACGCACCCGTCCCACAGAACCAAGACGTTATGAACGCTTGGCAGACACGTGCTGATGATTACTCCCTCGTTCAGTGCAGCATGCTTTACAGCTTAGAACCGGGGATCCAAAAGCGTTTTGAGAGACACGGAGCATATGAGATGTTCGAAGAGCTGAAAATAGTTTCTCAAGCTCATGCCCGGGTCGAGAGATATGAAGTCTCCGACAAGTTCTTCAGCTGTAAGATGGAGGAAAATAGTTCTGTCAGTGAGCACATACTCAAAATGTCTGAGTTGCATAACCGCTTGACTCAGCTGGGAGTTAATCTCCCGGATGACGCGGTCATTGACAGAATCCTTCAGTCGCTTCCACCGAGCTACAAGAGCTTTGTGATGAACTTCAATATGCAGGGGATGGAAAAGACCATTCCTAAAGTATTTTCAATGCTGAAATCAGCAGAGGTAGAAGTCAAAAAGGAACATCAAGTGTTGATGGTGAATAAAACCACTAAGTTCAAGAAAGGCAAGGGTAAGAAGAACTTCAAGAAGGACGACAAGGGAGTTGCCGCGCCTGGTAAGCAAGCTGCCGGGAAGAAGCCAAAGAATGGACCCAAGCCCGAGACTGAGTGCTTTTATTGCAAGGGAAGTGGTCACTGGAAGCGGAACTGCCCCAAATACTTAGCGGACAAGAAGGCCGGCATCACGGAAGGTATATGTGATATACATGTAATTGATGTGTACCTTACTAGTACTCGTAGTAGCTCCTGGGTATTTGATACCGGTGCGGTTGCTCACATTTGTAACTCAAAGCAGGAGCTGCGGAATAAGCGGAGACTGGCGAAGGACGAGGTGACAATGCGCGTTGGGAATGGTTCCAAGGTCGATGTGATCGCCGTCGGCACGCTACCTCTACATTTACCTACGGGATTAGTTTTAAACCTCAATAATTGTTATTTAGTGCTAGCTTTGAGCATGAACATTGTATCAGGATCTCGTTTAATATGAGATGACTACTCATTTAAATCCGAGAATAATGGTTGTTCTATTTATATGAGAGATATGTTTTATGGTCATGCTCCGATGGTGAATGGTTTATTCTTAATGAATCTCGAGCGTAATGCTACACATATTCATAGTGTGAATACCAAAAGATGTAAGGTTGATAATGATAGTCCCACATACTTGTGGCACTGCCGCCTTGGTCACATAGGTGTCAAACGCATGAAGAGCTCCATGCAGATGGACTTTTAGAGTCTCTTGATTACGAATCATTTGAGATGTGCGAACCATGCCTGATGGGGAAAATGACCAAGACTCCGTTCTCAGGAACAATGGAGCGAGCAACCAACTTACTGGAAATCATACATACTGATGTGTGCGGTCCAATGAGTGTTGAGGCTCGCGGTGGCTATCGTTATGTTATCACCCTCACTGATGACTTGAGTAGATATGGGTATGTCTACTTGATGAAACACAAGTCTGAGACCTTTGAAAATTTCAAGGAATTTCAGAGTGAGGTTGAGAATCAACGTGACAGGAAAATCAAGTTCTTGCGATCAGATCATGGGGGAGAATACTTGAGTCACGAATTTGGCACACACTTAAGAAAATGTGGAATAGTTTCACAACTCACGCAGCCTGGAACACCTCAACGTAATGGTGTGTCCGAATGTCGTAATCGCACTCTATTAGATATGGTGCGATCTATGATGTCTCTTACCGATTTACCGCTATCATTTTGGGGCTATGCTTTAAAGACTGCCGCATTCACTTTAAATAGGGCTCCGTCGAAATCTGTTGAGACGACACCGTATGAATTATGGTTTGGGAAGAAACCTGAGCTGTCGTTTCTAAAAGTTTGGGGATGAGATGCTTATGTCAAGAAACTTCAACCTGAAAAGCTCGAACCCAAGTCGGAGAAATGCGTCTTCACAGGATACCCTAAAGAAACTATTGGGTATACCTTCTACCTCAGATCCGAAGGCAAGATCTTTGTTGCCAAGAATGGGTCCTTTCTAGAGAAAGAGTTTCTCTCGAAAGAAATAAGTGGGAGGAAAGTAGAACTTGATGAAGTATTACCTCTTGAACTGGTAAGTGGCGCAGCTCAAGAAAATGTTCCTGAGGTGCCTGCACCGACTAGAGAGGAAGTTGATGATGATGACCATGAAACTTTAGATCAAGTTGCTACTGAACTTCGTAGGTCCACAAGGACACGTTCCGCACCAGAGTGGTACGGCAACCCTGTCTTGGAAATCATGTTGTTAGACAAAGGTGAACCTTCAAACTATGAAGAAGCGATGGCGGGCCCAGATTCCGACAAATGGCTGGAAGCCATGAAATCCGAGATAGGATCCTTGTATGAAAACAAAGTATGGACTTTGACTGACTTGCCCGTTGATCGGCGAGCCATAGAAAATAAATGGATCTTTAAGAAGAAGACAAACGCGGATGGTAATGTGACCATCTATAAAGCTCGGCTTGTCGCTAAGGGTTATCGACAAGTTCAAGGGGTTGACTACGATGAGACTTTCTCACCCGTAGCGAAGCTGAAGTCCGTCCGAATCATGTTAGCAATTGCCGCATTCTATGATTATGAGATATGGCAAATGGACGTCAAAACCGCATTCCTTAATGGTTTCCTTAAGGAAGAATTGTATATGATGCAGCCGGACGGTTTTGTCAATCCTAAGAATGCTGACAAGGTGTGCAAGCTCCAATGCTCGATTTATGGGCTGGTGCAAGCATCTCGGAATTGGAACATTCGTTTTGATAAGATGATCAAAGCGTTTGGGTTTATGCAGACTTATGGAGAAGCCTGCATTTACAAGAAAGTGAGTGGGAGATCTGTAGCATTTCTCATATTGTATGTGGATGACATACTGTTGATGGGAAATGATATAGAATTCTTGGGAAGCATAAAGGCCTACTTGAAGAAGTGTTTTTCAATGAAGGACCTTGGAGAAGCTGCTTATATATTAGGCATCAAGATCTATAGAGATAGATCGTGACGCCTCATTGGTCTTTCATAGAGCACGTACCTTGACAAGATATTGAAGAAGTGCAAAATGGATCAGTCAAAGAAGGGGTTCTTGCCTGTATTGCAAGGTACGAGATTGAGCATGGCTCAATGCCTGACCACGGCAGAAGATAGAGAAAAGATGAGTGTCGTCCCCTATGCCTCGGCCATAGGGTCTATCATGTATGCTATGCTGTGTACCAGACCTGATGTAAACCTTGCCGTAAGTTTGGTAGGAAGGTACCAAAGTAATCCCGGCATGGAACACTGGACAGCGGTCAAGAATATCCCGAAGTACCTGAAAAGGACCAAGGAAATGTTTCTCGTTTATGGAGGTGATGAAGAGCTCGTCGTAAAGGGTTACGTCGATGCTAGCTTCGACACAGATCTGGATGACTCAAAGTCACAAACCGGATACGTGTATATTTTGGATGGTGGGGCAGTAAGCTGGTGCAGTTGCAAGCAAAGCGTTGTGGCGGGATCTACATGTGAAGCGGAGTACATGGCAGCCTCGGAGGCAGCACAAGAAGCAGTCTGGGTGAAGGAGTTCATTACCGACCTAGGAGTCATACCCAATGCGTCGGGCCTGATGACTCTCTTCTGTGACAACACTGGAGCTATTGCCCTTGCCAAGGAGCCCAGGTTTCATAGGAAGACCAGGCATATCAAGCGTCGCTTCAACTCCATTCGTGAAAGTGTTCAAAATGGAGACATAGAGATTTGTAAAGTACATACGGACCTGAATGTAGCAGATCCGTTGACTAAACCTCTCCCTAGAGCAAAACATGATCAACACCAGAACTGCATGGGTGTTCATTTCATCAAAATGTAACTAGAATATTGGCTCTAGTGCAAGTGGGAGACTGTTGGAAATATGCCCTAGAGGCAATAATAAAATGGTTATTATTATATTTCTTTGTTCATGATAATTGTCTATTGTTCATGCTATAATTGTGTTATCCGGAAATCGTAATACATGTGTGAATACATAGACCACAACACGTCCCTAGTGAGCCTCTAGTTGACTAGCTCGTTGATCAAAAGATAGTCATGGTTTCCTGACTATGGACATTGGATGTCATTGATAACGGGATCACATCATTAGGAGAATGATGTGATGGACAAGACCCAATCCTAAGCTTAGCTCAAAGATCATGTAGTTCGTTTGCTGTAGCTTTTCTGAATGTCAAGTATCATTTCCTTAGACCATGAGATTGTGCAACTTCCAGATACTGTAGGAGTGCTTTGGGTGTGCCAAACGTCACAACGTAACTGGGTGACTATAAACGTACATTACAGGTATCTCCGAAAGTGTCTGTTGGGTTGGCACGAATCGAGACTGGGATTTGTCACTCCGTATGACGGAGAGGTATCTCTGGGCCCACTCAGTAATGCATCATCATAATGAGCTCAATGTGATCAAGTGGTTGATCACGGGATCATGCATTACGGTACGAGTAAAGTGACTTGCCGGTAACGAGACTGAACAAGGTATTGGGATACCGACGATCGAGTCTCGGGAAAGTAACGTAACGATTGACAAAGGGAATTGTATACGGATTGATTGAATCCTCGACATCGTGGTTCATCCGATGAAATCATCGTGGAGCATGTGGGAGCCAACATGGGTATCCAGATCCCGCTGTTGGTTATTGACCAGAGAGGCTTCTCGGTCATGTCTGCATGTCTCCCGAACCCGTAGGGTCTACACACTTAAGGTTCGGTGATGCTAGGGTTGTAGAGATATTAGCACACGGTAACCCGAAAATTGTTCGGAGTCCCGGATGAGATCCCGGACGTCACGAGGAGTTATGGAATGGTCCGGAGGTAAAGATTTATATATAGGAAGTCCAGTTTCGGCCATCAGGAATGTTTCGGGGGTCACCGATATTGTACCGGGACCACCGGAAGGGTCCCGGGGGTCCACCGGGAGGGGCCACCTATCCCTTAGGGCCCCATGGGCTGAAGTGGGAGGGGAAACAGCCCCTAGTGGGCTGGGAGCCCCCCTTGGGCCTCCCCCTGCGCCTAGGGTTAGAAACCCTAGGGGTAGGGGGCGCCACCCTTGCCATGGAGGGCAAGGCACCCCCTTTGGCCGCCGCCCCCCTAGGAGATTAGATCTCCTAGGGCCGGCGCCCCCCTAGGCACCCTATATATAGTGGGGGGGGGGGGGGAGGGAGGGCTGCGCACCCAAGCCCCTGGCCTCTCCCTCTCCCTCCCGTGACACTCCTTCGTCTCCCAGCGCTTGGCGAAGCCCTGCCGAGATCACCGTTGCTTCCACCACCACGCCGTCGTGCTACTGGATCTTCATCAACCACTCCTTCCCCCTTGCTGGATCAAGAAGGAGGAGACGTCTCCCAACCGTACGTGTGTTGAACGCGGAGGTTCCGTCCGTTCGGCACTAGGTCATCGGTGATTTGAATCACGTCGAGTACGACTCCATCAACCCCGTTCTCTTGAACGCTTCCGCTCGTGATCTACAAGGGTATGTAGATGCACTCCTCTCTCCCTCGTTGCTAGATGACTCCATAGATTGATCTTGGTGATGCGTAGAAAATTTTAAAATTCTGCTACGTTCCCCAACAGTGGTGTCTCAGCATGACGAACTGTAGCAACGATGCATACTCAGGGATAACACTTGTGCCTTAAAATTTAGTGAGAGATCATCTTATAATGCTACCGCCGAACTAAGCAAAATAAGATGCATAAAAGATAAACATCACATGCAATCAAAATAAGTGATATGATATGGCCATCATCATCTTGTGCCTTTGATCTCCATCTCCAAAGCACCGTCAGGATCACCATCGTCACCGGCTTGACACCCTGATCTCCATCGTAGCATCGTTGTCGTCTCGCCAATCATTGCTTCTACGACTATCGCTACCTCTTACTGATAAAGTAAAGCAATTACATGGCGATTTCATTTCATACAATAAAGCGACAACCATATGGCTCCAGCCAGTTGCTGATAATTGTTACAAAACGTGATCATCTCATACAACAATTTATATATCATCACGTCTTGACCATATCACATCACAACAAGCCTTGCAAAAACAAGTTAGACGTCCTCTAATTTGTTGTTGCAAGTTTTACGTGGCTGCTACGGGCTTCTAGCAAGAACCGTTCTTACCTACGCATCTAAACCACAACGATTTTTCGTCAAGTGTGATGTTTTAACCTTCAACAGGGACCGGGTGTAGTCAAACTCGATTCAACTAAAACTGGAGAAATAGACACCCGCTAGCCACCTGTGTGCGAAGCACGTCGGTAGAACCAGTCTCATGAATGTGGTCATGTAATGTCAGACCGGGCCGCTTCATCTAACAATACCGCCAAATCAAAGTAAGACGTTGCTGATAAGCAGTATGACTATTATCGCCCACAACTCTTTGTGTTCTACTCGTGCAAATAACGTCTACACATAGACCTGGCTCTGATGCCACTGTTGGAGAACACAGTATTTCAAAAAAATTCCTACGATCACGCAAGATCTATCTAGGAGATGCATAGCAACGAGAGGGGAGAGTGTGTACCAAAAGCGAAAGCGTTTAGTAATGCGGTTGATGTAGTCGAACGTATTCGCGATCTAACCAATCCAAGCACCGAACGTATGACACCTCCATGTTCAACACACGTTCAGCCCGATGGTGTCCCTTGATCTCTTGATCCAGTTGAGGACGAGGGAGAGTTTTTCCAGGACGAGGCGTGATGACGGTGATGATGAAGTTACCGGCACAAGGCTTCGCCTAAGCACTACGACGATATGGCCGAGGTGTGTAACAGTGGAGGGGGGCACCGCACATGGCTAAGAGAAGACTTGGTGTGCCTTTGGGGTGCCCCCTCCCACGTATATAAAAGGGGGAGGAGAGGTCCGGCCCTAGGGTGACGCGCCATGGGGGGGAGTCCTACTTGGACTCCCAGTCCAAGTAGGGTTCGGTCCCCCCTTTCCTATTGCAAGTAGGAGACGAAGGGAAGGAGGAAGAGGAGAGAAGGAAGGAGGGGGCGCCGCCCCCACCCCTTGTCCAATTTGGACTGGGCAAGGGGGGCACGTGCCACCTCCTGGCCGGCCCTCTCTCTTCTACACTAAGGCCCATGGTGGCCCATTAACCTCCGGGGGGGGGGGGTTCCGGTAACCCCCGGTACTCCGAAACGACCCTAACCATTACGGTGTCCAAACGTAGCCTTCCAATACATGAATACTTATGTCTTGACCATTTCGAGACTCCTCTTCATGTCTGTGATCTTATCCGGGACTCCGAACAAACTTCGGTTCATCAAAACACGAAACTCACAATACAAATCGTCATCGAACGTTAAGCGTGCAGAGCCTACGGGTTCGAGAACTATGTAGACATGACTGAGACACATCTTCGGTCAGTAACCAATAGCAGATCCTGGATGCTCATATTGGCTCATACATATTCTACGAAGATCTTTATCGGTCAAACCGCATAACAATATACGTTGTTCCCTTTGTCATCGGTATGTTACTTGCCCGAGATTCGATCGTCGGTATCACATACCTAGTTCAATCTTGTCACCAGCAAGTCTCTTTACTCGTTCCGTAATGCATCATCCCATGGCTAACTCATTAGACACATTGCTTGCAAGGCTTATAGTGATGTGCATTACCGAGAGGGCCCAGAGATACCTCTCCGATACACGGAGTGACAAATCTTAATCTCGATTTATGCCAACTCAACAAACACCATCGGAGACACCCGTAGAGCATCTCTATAATAACCCAGTTACGTTGTGACGTTTGATAGAACACAAGGTGTTCCCCCGGTATTTGGTAGTTGCATAATCTCATAGTCTGAGGAACATGCACAAGTCATGAAGAAAGCAATAGCAGACAAACTAAACGATCATTATGCTAAGATAATAGATGGGTCTTGTCCATCACATCATTCTCAAATGATGTGATCCCGTTCATCAAATGACAACACATGTCTATGGCTAGGAAACTTAACAATCTTTGATTAACGAGCTAGTCAAGTAGAGGCATAATAGGGACACTTTATTTGTCTATGTATCCACACATGTACTAAGTTTCCAGTTAATACAATTCTAGCATGAATAATAAACATTTATCATGATATGAGGACATATAAATAACAACTTTATTATTGCCTCTAGGGCATATTTCCTTCAATAACAACATGAATACTTGATACGTCTCCAACGTATCTATAATTTTTGATTGTTCCATGCTATATTCTATTCTGTTTTGGACATTATTGGGCTTTATTATACACTTTTATATTATGTTTAATTATTCTCAATGGCACACTGAAAGATCTACTAATAAAAAAGTGCATGCGATAGAAGAAATTAATGTTTTGAGTGGAAAGATGGATGAACTTATGAAATTATTTGCTAATAAAAGTGTTTCTTCTGATCCTAAGGATATGAATCTATGGATGTGAATTTTGTTGGTAGGAATAATTTTGGTAACAACGCGTATAGAGGAAACTTTAATCCTAGGCCGTATCCTAGTAATTCCTTTAATAATTATGGTAATTCCTACAACAACTCTTATGGAAATTATAATAATATCCATCTGATTTTGAAACTACTATTAAAGAATTTATTGCTTCGCAAAAGAATTTCAATGCTTTGATTGAAGAAAAATTGCTTAAGATTGATGAGTTGGCTAGGAACGTTGATAGAATTTCTCTTGATGTTGATTCTTTGAAACTTAGATCTATTCCACCTAAGCATGATATCAATGAGTCTCTCAAAGCCATGAGAATTTCCCTTGATGAGTTTAAAGAAAGAACCACTAGGATGCGTGCTAAGAAAGATTGCTTTATAAAAGCGTGTTCTTCTAGTTTCCATGATAATAAAGATTAAGATATAAAAGTTATTGATGTGTCCCCTATTAAATCTTTGTTTTGCAATATGAATCTTTATAATGATGGGACCAAATATGATCCACCTTTACCTAGACGGCGTTCCAAAAATTCGGAGTCTTTAGATCTTGATGCTAAAATTGATAAAAGTGGGATTGATGAAGTCAAAACTTTAAATATTAATGAACCCACCATTTTGGATTTCAAGGAATTTAATTATTATAATTGCTCTTTGATAGATTGTATTTCCTTGTTGCAATCCATGCTAAATTCTCCTCATGCTTATAGTAAAAATAAAGCTTTTACTAAACATATCGTTGATGCTTTGATGCAATCTTATGAAGAAAAACTTGAGTTGGAAGTTTCTATCCCTAAAAAACTTTATGATGAGTGGGAACCTACTATTAAAACTAAAATTAAAGATCATTAATGCTATGCTTTGTGTGATTTGGGTGCTAGTGTTTCCATAATTCCAATGACTTTGTGTGATTTGTTAGGTTTCCGTGATTTTGATGATTGCTCTTTAAACTTGCATCTTGCGGATTCCACCATTAAGAAACCTATGGGAAGAATTAATGATGTTCTTATTGTTGCAAATAGGAACTATGTGCCCATAGATTTTATTGTTCTTGATATCAATTGCAATCCTTCATGTCCTATTATTCTTGGTAGACCTTTCCTTAGAACGATTGGTGCAATTATTGATATGAAGGAAGGGAATATTAGATTCCAATTTCCGTTAAGGAAAGGCATGGAACACTTCCCTAGAAATAAAATTAAATTAACTTATGAATATATTATGAGAGCCACTTATGGATTGCCTTCCAAAGATGGCAATATCTAGATCTATCCTTGCTTTTATGCCTAGCTAGGGGCGTTAAACGATAGCGCTTGTTGAGAGGCAACCCAATTTTATTTTTATTTCTGATTTTGGCTCCTGTTTAGTAATAAATAATTTATCTATCCTCTGTTTTGGTTATTTTTTTGTGTTTAATTAGTGTTTGTGCCAAGTAGAACCGTTGGGAAGACTTCGGGAAAGTCTTTTTAATCTTGCTGTAAAAAACAGAAACTTTAGCGCTCACGAGAACTGCTGCCATTTTTATTTGGAAAGTGCTATTTAGTTAATTCTTTTTGAATATGATTAATAGATAAATTCCTCATGTCCATAAATTTATTTTAGAATTTTTGGGGTTCCAGATCTTGCGTTAGCTACAGATTACTACATACTGTTCTGTTTTTGACAGATTCTGTTTTTCGTGTGTTGTTTGCTTATTTTAATGAATCTATGGCTAGTAAAATAGTTTATAAACCATAGTGAAGTTGGAATACAGTAGGTTTAACACCAATATAAATAAATAATGAGTTCATTACAGTATCTTGAAGTGGTGTTTTATTTTCTTTCGCTAACGGAGCTCACGAGATTTTCTACTTTAAGTTTTGTGTTGTGAACTTTTCAAGTTTTGGGTAAAGATTTTATGGATTATGGAACAAGGAGTGGCAAGAGCCTATTATTGGGGATGCCCATGGCACCCCGAAGATATTCTAAGGACACCTAAAAGCCAAAGCTTGGGGATGCCCCGGAAGGCATCCCCTCTTTCGTCTACTTCTATCGGTACCTTTAGTTTGAGCTATATTTTTATTCGCCACATGATATGTGTTTTGATTGGAGCGTCTTGCATTATTTGAGTCTTTATTTGTTAGTTTACCACAATAATCCTTGCTGTACACACCTTTTCGAGAGAGACACACATGATTCGGAAATTATTAGAATACTCTATGTGCTTCACTTATATCTTTTGAGTTATATAATTTTTGCTCTAGTACTTCATTTATATATTTTAGAGCACGGTGGTAGATTTGTTTTATACAAACCATTATTCTCTCATGCTTCACTTAGATTATTTTGAGAGTCTTAAATAGCATGGTAATTTAATTAAATAATTCTAATATGCTAGGTATTCAAGACTAATAAAATTTTCTTATGAGTGTGTTAAATACTATGAGAAGTTTTGAAACTTGATAATTGTTTTGAGATATGGAGATGGTGATATTAGAGTCGTGCTAGTTGAGTAGTTGTGAATTTGAGAAATGCTTGTGTTGAAGTTTGTGATTCCCGTAGCATGCACGTATGGTGAGCCGTTATGTTAAGAAGTCGGAGCATGATGTATTTATTGATTGTCTTCCTTATGAGTGGCGGTCGAGGACGAGCGATGGTCTTTTCCTACCAATCTATCCCCCTAGGAGCATGCGCGTAGTACTTTGCTTCGATAACTAATAGATTTTTGCAATAAGTATGTGAGTTCTTTATGACTAATGTTGAGTCCATGGATTATACGCACTCTCACCCTTCCACCATTGCTAGCCTCTCTAATACCGCACACCTTTTGCCGGTATCATACACCCACCATATACCTTCCTCAAAACAGCCACCATACCTACCTATCATGGCATTTCCATAGCCATTCCGAGATATATTGCCATGCAACTTTCCACCGTTCCGTTTACTATGACACGCTCCATCATTGTCATATTGCTTTGCATGATCATGTAGTTGACATTCTAGTTGTGGCAAAGCCACCGTTCATAATTCTTTCATATAAGTCACTCATGCATCATTGCTATCCTGGTACACCACCGGAGGCATTCATATAGAGTCATACTTTGTTCTAGTATTGAGTTGTAATCATTGAGTTGTAAATAAATAGAAGTGTGATGATCATCATTCATAGAGTATTTTCCCAAATAAAAAAAGAGAAAGGCCAAATAAAAAAAGGAAGGCCCAAAAAAATTATATATATATATATATACATATACATATATATACATATACATATATATATATATATATATATAAAGGGCCATACTACTATCCTTTTTCCACACTTGTGCTTCAAAGTAGCACCATGATCTTCATAATAGAGAGTCTCCTATGTTATCACTTTCATATACTAGTGAGAATTTTTCATTATAGAACTTGGCTTGTATATTCCAACGATGGGCTTCCTCAAAATGCCCTAGGTCTTCGTGAGCAAGCAAGTTAGATGCACACCCACTTAGTTTCTTTTTGTTGAGCTTTCATATACTTATAGCTCTAGTGGATCCGTTGCATGGCAATCCCTACTCACTCACGTTGATATCTATTGATGGGCATCTCCATAGCCCGTTGATACGCCTAGTTGATGTGAGACTATCTTCTCCCTTTT
Organism: Triticum urartu; assembly: GCF_003073215.2. NCBI lineage: Eukaryota > Viridiplantae > Streptophyta > Magnoliopsida > Poales > Poaceae > Triticum > Triticum urartu. The sequence goes on along the minus strand of NC_053028.1, from coordinate 45,225,739 downwards.
TTGTCTTTTCCACAACCTTCATTCTATTCCACCTATAGTGCTATGTCCATGGCTCACGCTCATGTATTGCATGAAGATTGAAAAAGTTTGAGAACATTAAAAGTATAAAACAATTGCTTGGCTTGTCATTGGGTTGTGCATGATTTGAATACTTTGTGTGGTGAAGATGGAGCATAGCCAGACTATATGATTTTTTAGGGATAACTTTATTTGGCCATGTTATTTTGAATAGACATAATTGCTTAGTTAGTATGCTTGAAGTATTATTATTTCTATGTCAATATTAAACTTTTGTATTGAATCTTTCGGATCTGAATATTCATACCACAATTAAGAGAATTACATTGAAATTATGCCAAGTAGCATTCCACATCAAAAATTCTGTTTTTATCATTTACCTACTCGAGGACGAGCAGGAATTAAGCTTCGAGATGCTTGATACGTCTCCAACGTATCTATAATTTTTTATTGTTCCATGCTATATTATATTCTATTTTGGACATTATTGGGCTTTATTATACACTTTTATATTATTTATGGGACTAACCTATTAACCGGAGACCCAGCCCAGAATTGTTGTTATTTTGCCTATTTTAGGGTTTCACAGAAAAAGAATATCAAACGGAGTCCAAACGGAATGAAACCTTCAGGAACGTGATTTTCGGAACGAACATGATCCACAGGACTTGGACCCTACATCAAGACATCAACCAGGAGGCCACGAGGTAGGGGGGCGCGCGTACCCCCCCAGGCGCGCCCTCCACCCTCGTGGGCCCCCTGTTGCTCCACCGATGTACTCCTTCCTCCTATATATACCTACGTACCCCCCAAACTACTAGATACAGAGCCAAAACCCTAATTCCACCGCCATAACTTTCTGTATCCACGAGATCCCATCTTGGGGCCTGTTCCGGAGCTCCGCCGGAGGGAGCATCGATCACGCATGGCTTCTACATCAACACCATAGCCTCTCCGATGAAGTGTGAGTAGTTTACCTCAGACCTACGGGTCCATAGTTATTAGCTAGATGGCTTCTTCTCTCTTTTTGGATCTCAATACAAAGTTCTCCCCCTCTCTTATGGAGATCTATTCGATGTAATCTTCTTTTGCGGTGTGTTTGTTGAGACCAATGAATTGTGGGTTTATGATCAAGTTTATCTATGAACAATATTTGAATCTTCTTTGAATTCTTTTATGTATAATTGGTTATCTTTGCAAGTCTCTTCGAATTATCAGTTTGGTTTGGCCTACTAGATTGATCTTTCTTGCAATGGGAGAAGTTCTTAGCTTTGGATTCAATCTTGCGGTGTCCTTTCCCAGTGACAGTAGGGGCAGCAAGGCACGTATTGTATTGTTGCCACCGAGGATAACAAGATGGGGTTTATATCATATTGCATGCGTTTATCCCTCTACATCATGTCATCTTTCTTAAAGCGTTACTCTGTTCTCTTGAACTTAATACTCTAGATGCATGCTGGATAGCGGTCGATGTGTGGAGTAATAGTAGTACATGCAAGCAGGAGTCGGTCTACTTGTCTCAGACGTGATGCCTATATACTTGATCATACCTAGATATTCTCATAACTATGCTCAATTCTGTCAATTGCTCAATAGTAATTTGTTTACCCGCCGTGAATACTTATGCTCTCGAGAGAAGCCACTAGTGAAACCTATGGCCCCCGGGTCTTATCTTCCATCATATTAATCTTCCAATACTTAGTTATTTTTATTGCCTTTTATTTTACTTTCCATCTTTTATTTCTCTTTATCATAAAAATACCAAAAATGCTATCTTACCATATCTATCAGATCTCACTCTCGTAAGTGACCATGTAGGGATTGACAACCCCTTATCACGTTGGTTGCGAGGATTTATTTGTTTGTGTAGGTGCGAGGGACTCGTGCGTGGCCTCCTACTGGATTGATACCTTGGTTCTCAAAAACTGAGGAAAATACTTACACTACTTTGCTGCATCACCCTTTCCTCTTCAAGGAAAAACCAACACAAGTTCTCAAGAGGTAGCAATACTTCATAAGTTATAGATACGTTGAAGACGTATCACCTACTACTTCGTGGAGAACAACGACCAGGAGTAGATAGGAGGCCCCAGGAAGGAGGCTTCGCCTTTTCGATCTAGTCATCGTTGTTTTGCTCAGCCTTCTTAAGGAAAACTTGTCTAATTATGTCCGTACTCAGATATAGTTGCTTTCGCTGACTTATGTATTCGGGTCCTCGTGGCCTTGGCTTGTAATATAAAGCTTTATGTTTAAATTTGTGTCTAGAATTGTGTTGTGATATCTTCCCGTGAGTCTCTGGTCTTGATCGGGCATGTTTGCGTGTATGATTAGTGCACGGTCGAGGCGGGGGCGTCACATCCGCCACCATTGGTGCAGTTTTCCCTCATAGTCGTCTTACCGAAAATGGTTGCGATCGGTTCCTCCACCCGAAAACACTTCATGGTCTAGCGTTGCCCAAGGAGCACTTCTCCCATCATCATGGCAGCCACCACCACCATCTAAGGAGGTAGGATCCTCCCTAGCGCCGTCACCAGCTGCTCCACATGCGGAGATGGTCAATGGTGGGTGCGACAGGGCGCTTGCTCTGCCACACCCATCATCGGCCATTGATCCCAAGGAGGATATCACTACCCCGGCTCCCACAATCGTGCTGAGAGGTGACAGGAGCGATCCACTGAGTCTAGTTGGTACGCTGTCGTTATTTGAAGGATGTTGCCAAATTGTCCATCACCACCCTAACCTCTATATCAGGGAAGGATCCTTGCCACTGACTCCAAGGAGGAGGCCCATGTTGCAGCGACGCACTGCACCCAAGAATCTTGCAAGAGGCGAGAAAGCCACCGATCCAATCAAGGGGTGAGAGCAATCAGTTCTAGGTAGACTTTTTTTTGCGGGTAAAACTTATATTACTCAAACATCAACCTTGCAGTCTTCCTTACATAAATCAATGACTTTCAGAAGGCCAGATCCTAACTAGACTATAGTTCCACGCTCAGTTCTTGCAAACATTGCTACACAATCACCAACAAAATTTTGAGAATGGTTGATGTGAGCAATATGAGTCGTATGCAGAGACTCTAAATGCTTGACCTCTGCCATCAAAGACATTCAATATGTTCATTGCCGACAGGGAATCCATCTCGATTTGAATTGGGAGACCGGAGCGCTGAATTGCAATGGATAAACCTTCCATGCATGCACTTATTTCTACTTCAAGGGCATCTGTACAAGAGAAGAGCTCCCTACAATATGTATAAATGATTTTACCTAGATGATCATGGAGCACCATCCCGGCTGCCGCCTTCCCATCCTTTGTCCATGAACCGTCAGTGTTGAGTTTAACCCAGCCCACTGGCTGAGGAGACCACTTTGCAGGGGGTAACACATTTGATATTTCATGTGAACTTTTGATTTCAGACCATAAGATATTGACACCTTCCCTTTGGCCAGATCACAAATGGAATCTTCTGCTATCAGTATCACAATGAGTGCGTCCAGGTAGCTGCATAAAAATCTGCGAGAAGCGTCCATCGGTGGTGGTAATTTGTCATGAACTGGCTCATTACGGTTATGCCAACACCTTGAGAAGGTGAACAGAACCATACCTCGCTCCACATCTCCCAATGGATGTAGTACTTCAAGTAACCACTCAACTCCTGTTTTGGTCACATCTTTGAGTTTCGGCGGGCGCTAGAGTTCAGACATACACTCCCATAGCTGAATGGATAGTGGGCAATGACAAAGGGCATGGAAACAATCCGTTGTTTCAGTACCACAGATTGGGCAAAATGCTTGAGACCTCCAGACCTCGCTTGTCCTTGTTCTTCAATGTTGGGAGAGAGTTAACAGCAACTCGCCAAGCAATGTTTTTTTTTGGGGTTGCCAAGCAATGTTTTGAACAGTGTGTGTGACCATGCTACTCCATATTAGCTTGTATACTTGTTCCAGGTAGACTCTTTTGCAACAAAACAATACGTCCGGTAAGGTAACTGATGCATGCAATGAGTTCCTACCTAAGGTCTTCTTAGCCCCGCTTTCCATTGAAACTTCCCCACATCCCCCGCAGAAAAAAAAGAAAAAGAAAAGAAACTTCCCCACATTTTTTTCCACTGAAACTCACCTCGATCAGAACATCACTCAGTTTTGAGCCTGGTACATAACTTCGACCTAGGCTACAGCTCAAATCTACTACCGTTTGAGAGTAATCAACATGATAGAGCACTTACTTTGCGAATAATTAACAAGGTGGAACAAGATGGAGAAACGTGAACAATTTTACTTCCATGGCTAGAAAGCCTAGAAAGCAGTTATACAATGCAACAATTTGGAACATGATAGAACACTTTCTTTGCCAAATAATTAACATGTCATAACATGATGGAACAATTCTGTGATTACACTTCGTAATCGACATCATATCCCAAAGCGCAGACGCAAGGAAATTTGCATAAGTCTAGCATTGTCGACTAAGAAGCAGCATCGATTTCCATGGCGCCGGAGTCGCTAACATCCTGGCCATGTTCCGTCGAGAGAGATATGTATACGTACGACTCATCATCAGCGGCAGGAATCGTCACCACCTGGTGCCGGCACATGGGGCAGCTCCCCTTGGCATGCAGCCACCTCTCCACGCACCGCCCGTGGAACCGGTGCCCGCACGGCGTCAACTTCCACGCCTCTATGTCGTCCTCCAAGCAGATCGGGCAGTTGAGGCCGTCATCGTCTGACAGCGCGTCCACCGTCTTCAGCGCCTTGTCCACCGCCGCCGCCAACGCTGGGTCGACGTCGCCCGCGACGCCGACGAGTGCGGCGATGTCGGCCGCGTTCACCGCGGTGCCTAGCTCTAGTAGGTAGTCGAGAGTGCTTTGGCGGATAAGTGGGCCGTGCACGGCGACGTATGCGACTAGAACGTCCGGGAGACCTTCTTCTACTTGTGGGAGGTCTTCGGCCATGTCCATGGCATTCGACGCCATCTAGCTAGCTGGCAATAGCGCTGGAGAGAGATTGATCAGTTTCTCACCGCCGGCTACGTACGTACGTACGTGATGGCGAAATGAAACTGGATCGGATCGTAGGGGAAGCGATGGAAATAATCGCACAGGCGACAGTGTGCATATAATATGAAACCAGAATGTTGGAGAGTCACGCTCTCGTGTCGGAATAGGATTATATTAATTATTACGTTTTTCAGGAAATACTAAATTATTATGTGTTTTCTTATAATAGAAAGAAACACCTATTTCTTTTGATGGACCAGCCCAGTAACGCGCGTGTTTTTTACTTTGATTTTCTTACTTTCAGAGAAGAAACATGTATTTCTTTCCTTTTTCTATTTCTGTATTATTTCGGTTTAGCTTTTGGTTTATTTCCACTTTTATATATTCCTTTTATTTTATTATATACGGTGAAATGTGGAAATATTTGTTCAAAATTACATGCGCACATATTTCTAATACACATGAACAATTTCTCACAAACATATAAAATCTTTCAGACGTATTCGAAACATGTATGTTTTTCCAAATCTATGAATATTTCTATTTGCATGCAGAAACATTTGTTGCATATAACATGATTTTTTTGAGTGTATGTACATTTATAATCATATAAATGAGTATTTTAATGTTTATAATAATCCATCATTAAACTTATTTTAAAATTATAAATAAAAATTGAGAACCCACCTTTGGTTGGATGGCTACAGGGACTGTGGCATCCCCAGCCCACCAGGGTTCAAATGCTGGTGCTCGCATTTATTCCTGGATTTATTTCAGGATTTACGGCGATGTGCATTCAGTGGGAGGAGACGTTCCCGTCGACGATGAGGCGCCTATGGTGAGTTTGTAAATCTCGAGATAACATCGATGTGCATTTAGTGGGAGGAGACGTTCCTGTCGACGACGAGGCGCCTACGGTGACTTCGTAAATCTTAAGATAATATGCCGGCTCAGTCTTTCGGAGATGGTCATAGCGATACAGGTGTGCGTGTGTGCATTCATAAGGTGAGTGTATGCGTGTCTATATGAATGCTTGGGTCTGTACTGATGTTCAAAAATTATAAATAAAAATTATTATTCATGTTTATGAAAAAAATAGAAATTAAGCATTTATGCATACTGCTGCGGCGTCATAATTAGAGCTTCTCTAGTGTGATCCCATAGAAGTGATCAAATCTTCAAATTTGAAGTACAGGTTGAAAAAACCACCATGTATATTATCCCCTATATACCCCAAACTATTAGTTTTTCGTGTCGGTTTTTAGGGAAACCGTAAACCGGTCAACAGCGGAGCAGGCGGCCTGGTGGCGCAGCACTCAAGCAGCGAGCAGGCTGAGGAGCTCGGCTGCGGCTGGTAAGAGCCTGGGGCGAAACCGGCCGGAGGCGAGTAGCGTCACATGCTTGCATTCTGGCCGTGCGTCCATGCGTGCTTCTGGCCGGCAACATTGTTCGAGTTTGTCCATGCGTGCTTCCCATGTGTCCGTCCTGACCGACCCATGCGTGCATCCCATGCGTGCATGCATCCCATCAACATCGGCCGTCCCATGCATGCGTTCTAGCATCAGGCCTTATTCTAGTTCGAGCACAGCGGGCTAGGGAAGAAGCCCGGGGACAAAAAGGATTACGCATAGCAAAGTCATAAGTCATAACAACATCGATTCACTGACAATTAGTCCCCCATCAGCATGAAGTATAATACATGATAAATCTCATTCAATTCTTATGCATACCATGCTTCCATGTTGGATAAGGGGTTGACGGAATAGATGGAGAAGATTCCCACTCTACGGAGATGAAACCCTAGCCTCCAGCAGCCCTCCGGAAGAATAATAATGATGGCGGTGTCTCTGTGTTGCAAAGAAATCAAGATAAATCACAGAAGGGTTTTGGGGCAATATAAATCTAGGGGCACCAGAGGCTAGCCAAGGGGGGCCCATGGGCCCTAGTTGCCCCATGTAAGGTGGGCCCCTAGGCACCCTAGGCAACCACTTGGCCCAATTTAAGGCCCCTTGTCCATGATTGATTGCAAAACTATGCCTCCTATTTTTATTTTATTTTCCCAAACATTTTCCCAATAAAAATATGACACCATGGAAACTTTGCTAAAAACAATGTCAGTCCCGATTAGTTTGTATTCATAGAAAGTATTGAGTCCATAGTTAAGTGAAAGCTCTTTGAGAAGTATATACTTTTGAGACGTAACACCTCCCCCAAGCTTAGCTTGTTGCTTGTGACAAAGTGAGCGATAAAAAAATACTTTTATGAACACTTTCTTAACCCATGTATAGAGATTTAATACTTATGTCCTTTGGAGATAACGATCATATAATTATATGTAGGCAAGTTGTAAGGACTTCGAGACATAATAATCTCAAGATAAAATTTCAATCTTCTAAGAATCATGGGGCATAACTTGATTGATGTAAATCATAGCAGAGAATGGTAATTGTGTATCTGATAAATACTTTGTGTTATGAAGACAGAGCATGACAAGATTATATGATTTTGTAGGGATAGCTTTCTTTAGCGTTGATATTTTGAAAGATATGATTGTTTGTTGGGATGCCTGAGTATTGATGTCTTTATGTCAAATTATAGACTATTGCTTTGAATCACTTATGTCTTAATATTCATGCCATGACTAGACATATGATCAAGTTTATGTTAGGTAGCATTCCACATAAAAAATTATCTTTTTATATCATTTACCTAGTCGAGGACGAGCATGAATTAAGCTTGGGGATGCTGATACGTCTCCATCGTATCTATAATTTTTGATTGTTTTATGCCAATATTATACAACTTTCACATATTTTTCGCAACTTTTTATATGATTAATTGGACTAACCTATTGATCCAGTGCCTAGTGCCAGTTCCTGTTTTCTACATGTTTTTTGTATCGCAGAGTATCCATATCAAACGAAGTCCAAATGCAATAAAATTTTACGAAGAATTATTTTGGAATATATGTGATTTTGGGGAGTTGGGATCACCGCAAACGGTGGCCCACACAGCCCACAAGACACCAGGGCACGCCAGAGGCCCCTGGCGCGTGACGGTGGGTTGTGATCACCTCGTACGTCGGTTGGGGCTCTACTTTAGGTGCAAGAAAGGTTATATCCGAAAAAAAATCGTGTTAAAATCTCAGCGCCATCGGAGTTACAGATCTCTGGGAATATAAGAAACGGTTTTCGGCCAGATCTGGGGAACGGGAAACAAAAGAGAACAGAGAGGGAGATCCAATCTCGGAGGGGCTCCCGCCCCTCCGCGGCCATGGAGGCCATGGACCAGAGGGGGAACTCTCCTCCCATCTAGGGGGAGGCCAAGGAAGAAGAATAAGGAGAGGGGCTCTCTCCCCCTCTCTCCTGGTGGCGCCGGAGTGCCGCCGGGACAACGATTAGGACGGCGATCTACATTGACAATCTTGCTACCGTCAACACCAATTTTCTCCCCCTCTATACAGTGGTGTAACACCTCTTCTCCTCGCTGTAATCTCTACTTAAACATGGTGCTCAACTCCATATATTATTTCCCAATGATCTATGGTTATCCTATGATGTTTGAGTAGATCTGTTTTGTCCTGTGGGTTAATCGTGATCTTGGTTGGTATGATTGTATTTTATTTATGGTATTGTCCTACGGTGCCCTCCATCTCACGCAAAGATGCAGGGCCCTCGCTGTAGGGTGTTGCAATATGTTCACGGTTCGCTTATGGTGGGTTGCGAGAGTGACAAAAACTTAAACCCGAGTGGGTGTGGTATGACGTATGGGAATAAAGAGGACTTGATACTTAATGATATGGTTGGGTTTCACAACCTTAATGATCTTTAGTAGTTGCGGATGCTTGCTAGAGTTCCAATCATAAGTGCATATAATACAATTAGAGAAAGTATGTTAGCTCATGCCTCTCCCTCATATAAAGTTGCAAGAATGATTACCGGTACTTGTTATCGATTGCCTAGAGAAAATATTTTTACAGTTTAATTTTCTTACAGAAAATCAAGAAACACAAATAAAGCACAAGACCAGAAAATAAGCAATGAAAACCATAAAAGAACCAAAGAGAAAGAAGCAACAGATAAGAAGAATAAAACAAATCTATTTGCATTTTTAAAAAAGCAAAAGAAGCAGGAAGAAAGAGAAAAGCTAAGATTATTTTTTGAGATTTTCCCAACCATTTTAGAACACAAATATAGCCACAGAAATAAAAAAGGAAAAAAAATATCTTTGTTGTTTTAAATAAGAAGAAACAAACCAAAAACAATGAGGGAGAAGCATGAATAAATTCTTTTGGGCGTTTCCTCTAAAAGAATTTAGAAGGCAACTAAAAACCAAATAAGTGGCAAACAAAAGATAACACCAAAGGAACAAGAAAATACTTTTGAGGTTTTTGAAATCTTAAGAACAAAAGAGCAGAAACAATAAAACATCAAGGAAAAGAAGAAAACACAACTATAATGAAAACAACAAGCTAGAAGAAAAAAAAAGCACATCGAGATCTCTGTACAACAAGGAAAATGAAGGGAAAGAAATATGTAATCCCCCAAGCTTAGGATTTTGGCCTATGCTTTGCAGTATCATTATCTCGGGCCACCACAGTATGTGAATGGTGGAGGTGGTTGATAGGCAGCCATCCGAGCCGCTTGCTCTCTTTGATATCCAGTTAGGTGGCAAAATCTTGACCGGATGGTGACCGGGCCATCCGCCCAGATGTAGAATGAGGATTTGAACGGTCCAGTTGTGGATGCTCTTAGGTTCTTAGAATGAAACCCTACATCATGGTGATGTGGACTTCATTTCTTCAGGATATGCTCGACCTTTAATTTCCACAGCTGAAATGAAGGAATTGGATAATACAAAATCAGGTAACATTCAGTTTGTCAGGGAATTAAAACTCCAACTAGGAGTCCGCTAAGTAAGTGGGAATATAAAAGAAGAATCAATATTGATAGTTCTGGTGTTGAATTGTGGGGGTTCTCGCAGGCGGAGAGAAAGATTATTTATTTAGGGACATATAGCAGACACTGACCTTGATTTCGTAGGTAAAAGAAACATGAAATCTTAAATTTTCAGAAATGTTATAGCTGGAGATTTTAATTGGAGGTCATCTAATAAGATCAAACCTAGCGGATACAATAAGTGGGGCATCCTTTTGAACTCAATTATTTCTATGAGTGTCTTGATGGAAATCTCTCCTAGTGGTATGAAATATACATTGTCATTAGACAACCAACAAGTTCCCACTTTGTAGTAGCTGATATATTTTTGTCTTCCCCACTTTGGGATAGAAGTTTCCTCTAGTAAGCGTTACTGATTTAGCCAAGGTTTTTCTTAATGTACCTCTATATATACTATTCTCTTTGGGGGAACTGCCAAAGATTCTAATTTTCAAATTTGAGAATTGATGGTTCTTTTGGCCTAACCTTATTACATAATGAGTTAATCTCATTTTTTACCCTCAACTTTCAGCTTTGTGAAAAATTTACCCCATTTTGAAAAATTCTCAATTTGGTACTGAGTAGGCATGCCACTTACGCGGTTTATTTTCTGCCACTAGTTTTTGTCTTGTTTATTTGCACATTAGCTAACCCCCGAGGAGGTTAGTTATGTCCTCCTCTGCTGCCTGAGGAAACCACTGCCATGTTCGCCACAACAACATCGAGAGGATGAGGTGGAGCGGTCCAGTGTCTATGATGTCTGTTAAAAAAAGTGTACCTGATTCATCCATTGTTTTGAAGGTAAGGTTTTCTTAACCTCCAAATTTGAGCCTGGTACCTAAACATCAACCTGCAGGCTGTAGCTCTCATCTACTTCTACCTTTCAAGGGTAATTAACATGATACTAGAACGTTTTCTTTGCGAACAATTAACATGATAGAACATGATGGATAACATATGTAAAAACGTGAATAATTGTACATGTATAGCTACACTTCCTGATCGACGTCGTTTCCCAAAGGGCAAGCTTACTCTGAAGGCAAGAATCAGAACAAACCACCCTAGCTAGCTAAGCAAGTAAGCATCATCACCAACGTCTATGGCATTGGCGTCGGTCACATCCTGGCCATAATCCCGAAAGATGGACAAGTATGCGTACGACGCAACAGTACCAGTGGCGGCAACGACAGGCATCGTCACCACCTGGCGCCAGCACAAGGGGCAGCTACCCTTGGCCTTGCACCGCCCGTGGAATCGGTGCCCGCCGTTAGGCGTGATAGTTGCCGACGGCCAGGGCCGTCGGCATAGATGTACGGCCCCCGTCGGCGTATCATATATGCCGACGGATTTTCTATGCCGACGGCCTCCCTGGTTGTGCCGACGCATATGTTGCCAACGGCCCTATGCCGACGGGGGCCGTCGGCATAGGCCTATCCCGACGGGACTCAGGCCTATGCCGACGGCCCTGGCCGTCGGCATAGGGGGCGATTCCGGTAGTACTTCTTGCATTTCTTTCCGAGGAAGTAGTATTCTTTGATCTTCAAACTTATCTATGTGAACATTTTCTGCTTACAACAATCATTATGATATCAATATATGTCTGAGTAGGTTGCATCATACAGTTTAACAATGTTAACATGTATGCATTTTTTAATGGTTAAATGTTATCATTTTCTTCGTATGAGGAAGTCTTTAATCTTGAAATTCGGTGTTTACAGGTCTTGAGGACGAGTCTACCAGTAGCAATGAAGAATAGAGATTACAATGTCAGAAAATAGGTTCTTGATCTTCTATATGTCAATGATGTGGCCGCTGCATACAGGAAGAAGCGCCAGCTGGAACAATGCTGTGTCAATCAAGGTTGCAGCTGGCGTGCAACATCATCAGTGGACTTACAGATTTGTTGGTACACATTAACATTAATCTGATATTTCCTGTGCAAAAACCGCAAGATACTGCAGTCTATCAATGTCGCCAAGTGAATGTTTTAGGAGAAATTTATCCTCTTTACTTGATCCAATATGCGGCCATCCGTCAGATTATTCTAACATTTATATGTTTTTGCTTCTCCAAACTGTCATATGGTTGTTTGTCACCCAAAAACTACTTTGAAGGATATATACATAAGTGGTGACTAGCACACATGCCCGTACGTTGCAGCGGGAGAAAAAAAATCACATGGTCTAACAAAATATAAGAATGAGCAAAGATCCCCCATCTGTCCATCCTCTTTATTTTCACACAAGACCTCATTTTGAAAGTAGTAGCTACAAAAACATGGAGAACATTGTCCCGTTGCTACATTGGTGCCTTGCCTTTGACTCTTTGCTCAATGTGTCTTGCTATCCTTCCAAATCAGTGTATGTCCCCCCTCGATCCTAAAGTTCAATGTTTCCATGTGGAGTATCTAATTGACATAGATGTGAACACAAATTGGAATTGAATTATTTTTAGGAGTTTGTAACTAGCAGTCGTAAATCCATAGTGATGAACACAAATACAACCTGATTCCTTGGCTGACCTTTAACAGGAACCATAAATACCTGGCATAATTAAATTTGGTCCATGAAGATGCAAACCAACATGGGCCATTGAACTACATGAGCAACAATAATCTCACAGTCATCTGGTATAGGCCATAGTCCTCGAAAAAAGTTGTGAGCAGTATACAGATCTAGAGAGAGCACGATTCCAAACATTTAGAGAACAATCAAAATACATGATCACACTTTTTCTGAAGCTATAAATCATACATAGAACAATATGAATAACAATTAGCAAAACCAAACTAATTAACCAGGGGCAAGAATTTTCATAGGATATTACCAATAGAGCAATACTGGTATAATCTTATGTGTTGTGTGTGATGCAAGTATGTTTAAGTGTCAATTGGAATAGACATAAAATTCCCTAAGCAAAATCTAGATCAGGAATAAACTGAACTGATTTGTTGTAGGGAAAATATAAATATAAAACGATGGTGTATGTGTTACACAGTAAAATACAAAGGGAACCACGTTATGATCCAAAAATAAAATACACATACTCTGTTGTCTGTAGTTATATTGGCATGAAAACTTCACATGAATGTTTTTTATTACATCAATCTGGAGGCTTTTTGCTGTACATCAGGAACCTTGTAACAAGAAAACCTGTGCAATTCAAGTACTCCATGCAGCTAACTGTATTCCCAATAGTTTAAAACCTGGCTATCTTTTTCTTTTGCAAACAAAACCTGGCTAGCTAATGTACAGACAAAACCGTACTCTAGTAGAAATGATTTGCAGAAATCATTAAAAGTTGTTATAACTTCAAAGTCAGATATATAGGAAAAATATTAGAAGTCTAGGCATCATACCTTGGCAGTATAGTTAAAACACGAATGATTCAAAATACCATGCAGATAATCAGACATTTAGCATGTATTCGAAGTAAAATACAACATTCAGTTTTTCTACATTAAAACATCAACAAATTTGACTCACTAATATGGGTTAACCTGATAAAACATCTCTAAATTATGCCTCCTGTAAAAATTTAATGTGGCTTGTCACCTCACTCTACAGAGGAAATCATGTACAAGGCAGAGTGCTCAAGATACACATGTACACGACCGTTCTTTCCTAGATCAAATGATAAGGATCGGACCAAGCCGATTATGTTGTTCTGCGAGGAATTTAATAGATGGAGAATATATCTTGCATCTCCTGCTCTAGTTTCTCCTATTGCCAGTCTCCGCTGTGACAGCGGCCATCTGATTTGCTTAAAACTACTGTCAGTACACCTCCTCGTGTCCCATGTCAACAATCGTGATCGATTCACATTCACTATCTCAAGCAACTTAGCACAATATTTTTGTATACGCAACCTAAAGTAACAATATGTATTTAAAGAACAAAGGAGGATATAAACAATCTTGAAAAGCTCTATGTACACCTCCTCCTCTCCCATGTCAACAATCATCAGATTGATTCACTTTCACTCTCTCAACCAACTGGGAAGAAAAGTAACAATATATTAGAGGAGCAAAAAGGAAACAAATAATGATATTTTACTACCAAAATATCAGCAAGAGGTCAAAATCATGCATAGGGACTTCTTTATCTTAACAGGGAAATGAAAACTCCCATAAAACGGCTCTACCTCAAGGTCCTGAAGTGTGATTTGATCTATAAAAAATTGGATTCTTTATGAGATGGTTGGTGGGAATACTAATCCTTATGAACAGAAAGGTAAGCCTCGGCATGCAGAAACTAATACATAGCCTTTCCAGTCCTTGGTTAATTTATCTTCATGCTGAACGATGTTGCCTCGAATAAGCTTTTTTCATCTGTGACGGAATAGAGATTCTATTTCTGATGACAGCAGCCGAATGCGCATGGAAACCCATGTATACATATTGCACATTGTGCCTTCTGAAACTTTAAACAAATTAGTTCTACTCTCCATGTTGATTCTACATGTTCTGAACATGAACATTTGTCCGTCCGATCAACCCAAGATCCACATCTCACCTCCAGAACTATATCTCCGTTCCTGGCCGCCCTGTCATCTTCCTCCAAGCAGATCGGGCAGTTGAGGTAATCGTCGGATATTGGCGCGTCCACCGTCTTCAGTGCCCCGGCCGCCGTCACTGCCAACATCAGGTCGTCTGGAGCTTCCGCCACGCCGGCGTGTGGATGATGTCGGCCATGTTCAGCATCACCATGGCGCGTAGCCCTAGCAGTAACTCAAGAGCATTTTGGCTGTCCAAGCCGACGACGAAATCGGCTATGAGGTCCCCGAAACCACCTTCTTCTTCTTGTTGTGGGAGGTGGTCGCCTTCTTTAGCCATGTCCATGGCATCCGACGACATCAAGCTACCTCGCAATTGCACCGACTACGTACCTACGTGATGGTGAAAGTGAAACTAGATCGGATCGTAGGAGATCGATGTTCAGGAAGTGATGGGAATTGTCGCGCAAGCGATGACAGTGTGTATATACTGAACCAGAGTGCCTCGGGAGTTGGGAGGTACGCTCTCGTGTCAGAGTACGTTCTCGCTGTTTTCTCTCTTGAGAAACATGTCCTGGAAATCGCGAGATACAAGGAGACTCCACCTGAATCTTCTTTTTGTGGGCCGGCCCAGTAATGCAGGGTTTCTTCCTTCTTTTTTGGTTTTTTTTTGCTGTTTTTGTATTTCTTTTAGTTTTTGTCTACTTTTCCTTTTCCTGCAATTTTGCCAGCTTCTTTACTTTTTTTCTCTTTTGGTTTATTTTCACTTTAATATTTTTTCTTTATTTTTGGTTGTATTTTTGGATAAATACAGAAACACACTACTAGGGAAACCCTAGTAGTAGTGCGGGGTTATGGCATAGGAGTAGCACGCGTGGGCGCGCTACTAGTACGGCGCTACAGCTAAAGTTTAGTAGTAGCGCCGGTTTTCACCCGCGCTACTACTAACTCAGATAGCCGTAGCGCTGGCCCAACCCCGTGCTACTGATAGTTATTAGTAGCGAGCCCAGGACATGCGCTACTACTACTCGTCGGTATTCCATTTTTATGTTGCTTTGTAGTGTATTTATACACCGTTATACAAGTTTTAATACAGTAGCAATTTAGAAATTGTTATATCATTATAAGCATGATGAGTTATTACAGTGGGTGAAAGAAACATGGGTTAAATTCAAGTGAAGGCAATATAGTTACTAGTAGTAGTACTTTCGATCTGCACCATGCATAATCCACTTGAGTCTACCCACTAATATAATAACTCATCATGATCATAATGATATAATAACTCAGCATCATCATCATAATAATAACTCATCATCATTATCATAATAACAAGTCATACACATGATCATCATAGTCATCTAACAACTCATCATTGTAGCACATCACTCACCATCCTCATCATAATAACAACTCCTCCTCATCATCATAGTCATAATCAACTGTAGTTAATTGTTCTTAGCACGTGATCATGAGTACTAGCTAGGACCTGCTACCCTCTCTAAGGTAAAATAGCATAAAACAGTATAGCCCCTAACTCTTCATTATGGATAATGGAGATTATCCTCTTTCCAATTCGTGGGCTTCGCACCATGTTGCCTCCAAGTTGCTCCATGCGATCATTCATAACTTTTTCGCATCCTTTGATTGTGAGGTCTTCATCTCTTCGAGATATCGTTTATGCATAGCGGAGAACCATAGGCAGACTTGGACGTAAGCTAATAATATCAATGTGAACTTTTGTATGCATCAAATGAGGCACACAATCCTTCGGGATTTTCTGTTGAAGAGCATAATAATATCGTAGTTAACTATGTAGTATGCAAAAGATGTACTAGTGCATAATAGTAAAATAATCTTACCATGCTATTTCCATGGATGTTACCGCAGTTCAACACGTGGACTAGTGACACGTATTGACCATAGTGTAGAAGAGTTTCATAATTGTTATTGAAAGTCTCAACATCAATTATAAATGAGACAATATGATATTTCTCCTCGTAAATTAGTCCAGAGCCTTCAGTGTAGTAGGTTTTGTCTACTATCTTCCATATATTGTTTGTACAATGAAAATAAGCTGTCAATGGAAATAAGCCGTCTATGATTTTTAAATAAATAATATAAATTACTTAACATATTTATTTGACAAACTCACAAAGAGGTAGAATTGGAAGCGTGTCCACATCCACGCAAATGTCGATATTATCGTCAATTTCAACTTCGGGCCCAAGATCGAAGGTTATTTTCATATCCTCCTTAAGTTCATAGGCCTTGCAAAGTCCTTTTGAAGTTGAGCAACCAAAAATTGAGCTATTTGGTGCATTAAATAGCTTAACTTGAAAAGTGAAATCATGCTTTGTCCTAAGGTGAGCTCTCTTCATGTCTATTCCCTCCATATATTCGAAACCCGGCTTTTCCAAGACATACGGTCTTGCATGACACGGGATGTACTATTTGAATTGTAAAAAATGGAAATTACACGTTAAAAACATACGGTCATGCTTAATTAGGGAAAAATATTTGTCGTTAGGTACCGTAAAAATGTCGAAAGTCTCCTTCAGCACAATGGTGAAGCACATACCGTTTTGCAGATGAGGCAACCCGTCGCACATACCCGTGTCGTCTTAGCAGTAGTCGCATTCAGGAATCCTACCGTCGTCAGACTTCGCAGTAGTCGCACTCAGGGATCCTACCGTTGTTACACATTTCCTGTGTTCATAAGTCAAAGATAAAAAAAATCAACGAAAAATAACAGGAACTCAACACACAGATCATTATTATTCATCACGGGTTGACTGTCGGTCTGTCGAGTCTTTCCTTGAAAACTCTCATCTCACATGGTGCATATGGTGGGCACTCTCTCTTTGATATATTCGACCGTCGGTGATGGTCGTTCCTCCCTTCGTTCCCGAGTGCATTACACCAAAATGTCTTGCGCATGGGAATGAAGGAGGAGCGACCCCCACGACAACAGTTGGGATTTTTCCTCTCTGACATTTGCGACCATCAGTGACGGTCGCTCCTCCGTTCATTCGAAAGTGCATTAAATGAAAATGTCTAGCACCTTCGAATGAAGAAGAAGCGACCCCAACGACAACAGTCGGGATTCTTCCTCTCTCATATTTCGACAGTATATGGCGGACTCTCCCTCATAAATATTGGGGCTGTTGATGATGGTCGCTTCCCCTCCTTCTCTCATGCATTGCGAAGGTATGTCACGGGAAGAAGGAAGAGAAGCGACCCCCATGACAACAGTCGGCATCCTTCCTTCAAGAGAAGACCAAAAGTCATCACACAAGGAGCCCCGACAGAATGACAGTCAACCTGTTACATATATGGATTAATGACATAAAAAGTGACCTATAGGTTGCCAGAATGTCATTTAGTTCATGTTCCAGCA
The DNA here is from genome assembly GCF_003073215.2 of Triticum urartu. Classification (NCBI taxonomy): domain Eukaryota; kingdom Viridiplantae; phylum Streptophyta; class Magnoliopsida; order Poales; family Poaceae; genus Triticum; species Triticum urartu. The sequence goes on along the minus strand of NC_053028.1, from coordinate 45,207,893 downwards.
AATCAAGGCACTCAATATTTCTTACTTTATAGCACAAGTCAGACTGAAGTCCACGAAAAATTCCGGCATGAACTTTGCTAAAACAGGACATATCGAGCGCCTAAAATTTGTCAGAATGGAAATTATGTTAGTAGTAATCTTGGCAAGCAAGGTTGTTAGCTGGATTAGATTAGCTAGCGGGCGTTGCGTGTGTGGCTAAGTCTATAGTTGAGTGAAAACCGGATCAAGTAGCTGCGTTGCTTGGCCGGTGCGTTGCATGCATAGAGCCATTTGGGCATGGCGTGCATGTAGTTAGCTGGTTAGTGGCCGGTGTGGTCCGTGCATGCGTGCCTGAGTTAGTGGGGTGTGTAGCCGCTGGCTGTATGGATTGGTCAGACTATTTAAGCAGAGCTGTAGGCCGTGATGGCGGCCAGGGGGGCTAGGAGTAATGCTAGACCTACGTAGTGATTCTTACGTACCTTACGTAATTGATGATTTGACAGTTTTTAATTCGTCATTAGTTGGGGGCACGGGCCGACCCTTGAAATCAGGGAGGGAGGGGGGGGGCGGTTTTGATTACGTTACGCAGTGCCGTTGTAGTGTAGCATTATTGGGGGTGTGGTGTTGGGGCTAGAGATGTAGTCGTGTGCGCGTGTGTTCTCAGCCACGGTGTGTTGCCGACCTCAGTTTGTGCTGAAGGAAAAAAATCGCCATTCGTGTGGTGAGGCGTTTGTGCGCTAGGAAAACACTACCGTGTCCTGTGTCTTCTCTTTCTTCTATCTTCATTCGTGAGACAGAGAGAGAGAGGAGCTGGTCACCGGTGCCAAGAGCAAGCTAGGGCTCGACGCCAACAAATTAATCAACATTTGGGCAAAACGTAGGCCACTCGAAGGTGTTCCCTGCAAAATGCATCCATGCATCGATTTTGTTAGATTTTTCAAAATCAATAATGAAACAAAAGTGCAAAAATCAATAATGCATCCATTCTAGCAAACATACATACATTACATATACTATTTGAATGCACGTGCGTTGCCACGGACAACTAACTTATACATCGAGACATTAATCAAAATATCATTGCAATATTGAGATAAATGGATGATCCTTGCAATTCTTCTCGTGTTGGGAACCCCCACTTCTCCTGGGCGCTCTTGCGGCTCACCACCCCGCGGGCGGGGGTGGCGTCACCGCCATCCCAACCAACCCCTCCTCTCTCCTCTCCCCAATAATGCTACATCTACGTAAAACGTTACGAAAGGTTACGTAATATACCTAAACTAAATCCTCTTCCCCCTTGATTTTAAGGGGGGTGGGCCCATTCCTCCCCCTCTCTTCAATCCTAGCCCACCATGTTGCTATTTACGTTACTTTACGTATGTATTTCACGTAGGTGTAGCATTACTCCTCCTCTCCCTCACCTCTGCTATTGGCTTCCTTCGGCCGACCCACAGTGGCGGCAGGGCACCCCCTCCATCTATTTATCTCCTCCCCTGCTCCCTTAGCATGCTCCATCTCTCTCAATCGTCAACGCATAGAAGATCTCACCCCTTAGGATCCCCCATCCTGGTCAGCCGTGTGGTTGATGCAGGCTGCCGTCGCTAGGTACTGGTGGTGCGGCTCCTCACGCATGTCGACAGACGTGTATGGCGTCCCTAGCTGCCGATGGAAGCTAGAACCACCAGTTGCAACGTGCTCCTGATGTGACCCATTGGCTTCCTTGTGCATCAACCTCCCTTCATTGGTTGCCCTTGTGGTTGCTTCTCTAGGCGCCCAACAGTCGAGATCTAGGGTTTATCACTCTGCGGGTGCAAATTGCAAGCTTTGGGGTGTAGTGGGTGACGGAGTTGCACCGGTGCGGCAACAGGGTGGTCGGCTCAATGCTTGCGGTCACCACCATGTGGATGGTAGGTGATGGTCTGCTCATTCGGCAGAGCGGCAGCTCCGGACAGTGGGATGGCGCGACACAATATTGGCGGGTGTCGCTACGCAGGTGCTCATGTGTTCTCTTGGCTTTTTTGCAATGAGGCGGATCAATCGGGAGGCATCCATCGTGCAAGTGTTAGCTTTGGTGCAACCTCTCCTATTATAGGCGTTGTCTACACCATTCTTTGGCCGGCCATAGCTGATGGACCTGGATGATGGGGATCATATCCAGATACAAAGCTCTGCCCAACTATGTTTGTGTCGGTGATAGCGACACTATCGTGTGTCATTTCCCGCCTTGGAGGTGTCGTCATGGGTGGCCTCCATACACCATGGGCTCTGGGTGTAAACCCTTGGTCTAGCATGTTCCAAACCAGGCGGTCGTGGTGTTGTGACGTCGTTTCCTCCTTGGAGGCTCTGTCGCATCAGCAAGGTCTAAGTTGTGGATGGCAACGTCTTCTCGTCATGTGATGGTTCCATGCTTTGACGGTGGTACTCTCTAGAGCCAAGTTCAGTGAGATGGTTGTGCTCGAAGGCCTCCCTTTTTCGTGCTAGTTTCCATCTGCGCTCTAGGGTGGTGAGAATTTTTCTTTGTTCGACTGTGTGACACCCTTCGTGCTGGGGCGAGGAACTGAGGTTTCCTTTATGCACTAGTAGAAAATGGGCCTATTGTCCCGGTTCGTAAGGGCCTTTTGTCCCGGTTCCTGAACCGGGACTAAAGGGTCATTACTAATGCCCTGTCCCTTTAGTCCCGGTTCAGTCCAGAACCGGGACAGATGGGCCTCCACGTGGCCTGTGCGTGGAGCCCAGGCAGGAGGGCCTTTGGTCCCGGTTGGTGGCACCAACCGGGACCAATAGGCAACCACGCGTCAGCATTTCTGTGGCTGGGGTTTTTGTTTTTTTTGGGGGGGGGGGGGGGTTGGGGGTTTTGAGGGGTTAATTTAGGTGTTTCATGTATTGTGTTAGCTAGCTATAATTAATAGAGAGAAGTGTCCTCTCTTATGTCCGTGATTGGTCGACGCTACGTACTATACATACGTATAGAGAGGACTAGACACGCTAGCTAGCTAGTAAGCAAACAATGGAAACAGAAGATAGTCATGAACATATATGCATACAGAGAGAAGTGATATCGACCACCTCTCCTTCTCCGAGAGATTTGTCGAACAACAAGTTCTCGTATATCTATCCGACACTACCGGCTACATATATACAATAATTATCTCTTACAAATATAATCTCCTAACATACGGACGCTTGGTCCACATAGTATTCTCTGTCTTCAGCGATCACGTGGTCCAGAAAGAATGCCGCCAATTCCTCTTGAATTGCTCGCATGCGAGCTGGTGCTAGGAGTTCATCCCGCTTCCGAAACATCTAATTTGAAGAAGGGGGTCAATATATATGAATGATTGAACTCAACACAAATGATGGTAATGAAATAAAATTGTGAATGTTTTTATTTAAGCACTTCATATTGTTCGTCAGAGTAGCCCCGCTCACAGGTCGTGTGGCGGATGGACTCGCAAACGTAGTATCCACAGAAATCATTCCCTTGTTCCTGCCACAACCACTTTACAAGAAATAGTGGTCAATCAAACTGATAAGAAAGAATGCCAAATGGTATTGATGAAACTAGCGCTTGAATCACTAGGAGATGCGTGGAACATGCTACTATAGTACTAACTTTCGGGTGTCTAAATTGCAGCTTCTTCGGCAGTCCCAGAGCTTTTTTGGTGAATTTTCTCCAAACCCTGCCAGACAAAGAAAACAATTACTTGATATATCAGGAAATAAACAAAGTTGCTGATATGGTGGATAATGATCGATTTAACTTACTTCTCGAGCATTTGAGTCATGTCCGCATAGTCCTGGGGATCTTTTCGTCTCGAGTCTAAGACGGTTACTAGTCCCTGCTCAACCTTAATCTCTAGGAGAATATAGTGGAAACTGCACACGCATGCATAACTCATCAATTACATTACTATAACCTTGACTAATATATAAGGGAAACTGAATATGCACAAGACAGTAACACTCACTTGAAGTTGTAAGGAAAGAGTATTATATCTTTGTTTTCATTTATTACCAACGATCGTAGCAAGTTGGCCTCGGTATCTGCGGCATGAAATTTAACCTCAGTTGCATCTATGAGATTTGTGTTAATGAACCCAATATCACCGATTTGTCTTTTCTTCAATTCGACGATCTTCAATCTGCATAATATAGTGAGGATAATTATAAATACATGCAATGAAAGAGCTGAGCTATATATAGAGAGACTTAGTGACAGAAGTAGTACTACTTACAGACAGTAGCAGGTGACGTTGCTTTATCGAGGGCCAATTGATTGAAAAACTGAAAGAACTCCTCAAATGGAACATGCAATAGTTCAATTCCAACGAGGTCATGCTCCTTTTTAACTCTCACATACGAAGTATTCCTCCCCCCAGACTCTCTGCAAATTTTCAAGTACCAATCATGCAATCTTCGCATCATCGTTGATAGAGATCTTTCATCTTTGATGAGAGGCTTCCCGTACTCGTATCTTTGTATCTGCACCTCCAAGAAATCATAATGTACATCGTCGGGCAGGTAATCTCCAAGATTGCTATAACCGGGCACCATCCTTGGATCATTAGCGACGATGTCGCTAGGCACCTTGAGCGGGGGGCACGATTGCTTCGCTTGTTCGCCGAGCTGGGCAATTTGTTTCCCAGCTCGTCGTTCTTTCAGCCTTTGATCACTGACAGTACTTCCCGATCGCTCCGCTTCAGCAAATGCCTTTCCAATAACGTGCTCATAGTTGCCTTTCGGCGGAGACTTGGGTGGTTTTGTCAGGGCAGCCAGAGTGCGCTTCGCTTTCATCGGATCTACCTTCTCCTCCGGAGGTGGATGTTTCTTTGCTTTCACCCCTTCAAAGAAGTTCCTCACTTCTTCTCGCGCGATCTCGGCGTTCTCCTCCGGGGTCCTCTCATATGGTAACTTCTCTGGAGTCTTCAGAGAATGACCGAATCTGTATGTCCTCCCGCCTCTGGCTGTACTGCTAGACGCCGGCAGAGCAGACGAAGCGGCTGTCTTCTTTACTTGCTTACGAGGCGGAGTAGAAGGACTACGACGCGCCGGAGCAGCCGGAGCAGCGGCGGGTCTCTTCCGCCCTTGCTGACGAGGCGGAGAAGGAGGAGGCTGGCTGCTCGGGCACGCCGGCGCAGGCGGAGAAGGAGGGGGAGTGCCGCCACACGCCGGAGAAGGAGCCGGCCGAGTGCCCTGATCATCACTCGCCGGAGAAGGAGGCGGTGGAGGAGGCGGAGTGCCCTGACTCGCCGGAGGAGGAGGAGGAGGCGGAGGCATCCAGTTCGGAAGGTTGATGAGCTCCTTCCGCCATAGGCATGGAGTCTTCAGAGCAGAACCCAGCCGAGTCTCCCCTTCACCGGTAGGGTGGTCAAGATGGAGGTCCTCAAATACCTCCGTTATTTCATCCACCATCACCCTAGCATATCCTTCTAGAATCGGCCGGCAGTGAAAAGTTGCGCCGGGTTAAGTAGGAAAAACAGAGCCAACAGCCGCCTTGACCTTCATATTAATCCATTGCGTCATAAGGTGGCAATTTTGAGACTCCGTGATAGCATCCACGGGATAGCTGGCAGGAGCCGTCAAGACATGCTCCGGCTGAAGTAGCTTGGTGGAAGCCACGCTGCTTCTCCGCTGAGATGGCGGGGTAGCTTCGGGGGAAGCTTTGGCAGTTCGTTTGCTGCGATTTGCTTCTCGTTCCTCTATCGCTTGTACCCTAGCATGCAGTGCCTGCAGTTGGATCTGCTCCACTTTCTTCCTCCTCTTGTGGCATTTGTAACCGCCTGTATCCAGAAACCCAGCCTTCCAGGGAATGGAGCCTGGCGTGCCTCGTGTCCATCCAGGGTGCTTAGGATTCCCGAGGGCCATTGTGAGCTCGTCGTTCTCTCTGTCTGGAACGAACGTCCCTTGCTGCGTTGCTTCGATATAGTGCTTAAGCCTCTTGACTGGTATTTCCATTTGCTCATCAGTCCAAATGCACTTCCCTGATACAGGGTCCAAGTTTCCGCCAGCCCCGAAGAACCAAGTCCGGCAACGGTCTGGCCAGATAATTGTCTTTGGTTCGATCCCTTTATCAACCAGATCATTCTCAGTCTTGGCCCACTTAGGCCGGGCTACGAGGTAGCCACTTGACCCCGTGCGATGGTGATGCTTCTTCTTCGCAACATTTTGCTTGTTTGTCACTGACATCTTCTTACTCTTTTCCGATGTCTTGTGGGCCACAAATGCGGGCCAGTGATCTCTGATCTTCTCATATCTGCCCTTGAATTCTGGTGTCTCTTTTTTATCGACAGACTTATTCAGCTCGTTCTTCCACGTCCTGAATAGGTCTGCCATCCTCTTAAGAACAAAAGACTTGATTAATTGCTCTTTAACTGGCTTCTCCAGATCATCCTCTGGCGGTAGGGTGAAATTTGACTTTAGCTCAGTCCAAAGATCATTTTTCTGCATATCTTTGACATAAGACGCATCAGGGTCTTCTATAGCCGGCTTTAACCATTGCTGGATGTCGATCGGGATCTTGTCCCTAACCAGAACCCCGCACTGAGAAACAAATGCGTTCTTTGTCCGAATGGTTCAATCGGTTGGCTGTCGGGCGCGATTGCTATGATCTCAAACCTTTCATCCGAGCTCAACTTTTTCTTCGGGCCTCGTTTCTTTACCGAAGTTGTGCTCGATCCGGAGGGCTAGAAAAAAGAATAAAGACTTAATTAATATGTGTACATACCAAAACAATGAATGCATCAATTAGCTAGTCAGCACAGGCTTAACTAATATATATACCTGGCTGGACTCGGTTCGGTCACCGGAGCCGTCATCACGGTCTCCTTCTTGCACCGGCATTGGGTCACCGGAGCCATCATAATCATAGCCAGCTGCTTCCAGACCATCGGTGTCGTTGAGAAACAACGAGCAGACGGTATCACTTCCTCGTGCGATTATGTCCCCGAACAACTCTTCTGGTACTTCGTCTCGGGCGGTGTCCATAGTTTCTACAAATATTTACAACATGTCAATTATTATTCAAACATGACAGATGGATATATTAGTGGCAAACGTAGAACTAATATTAGTTAGTGGCCTCGACGCTGCTTCTCTAGGGTTTGGGGTGGCCTCGACCATGCTTCAAGGATAAAAAAAGAAGAGGAGGAAGAAGAAAAAGAGGAGAAGAAAGAATAGAGGAGTAGAACTCCTCTATTCTTTCTTCTCCTCTTTTTTTCTTCTTCTTCCTCTTTTTTTTATCGGGAACGAGGGTCGTCGAGGGTCGCCGAGCGGTAGAGGAAACCCTAAATAGCAAGTATCGTCGGTGTGAGATACATGTGGCTGTCGGTGTCGGACACTACATCCACGTCCCACAAGTGACGCGGGCGTCGTCGGTGTGAGATACATGTGGCCGTCGGTGTCGGACACTACATCCACGTCCCACAAGTGATGCGGGCGTCGACCCCTCGGCGACCCTAGACCCCCTCACGACCTTCGACCCCTCGGCGACCCTAGACCCCCTCACGACCTTCGACCCCTCGGCGACCGTCGACCCCCTCTCGACCCTCGACCCCTCGGCGACCCTCGACGACCCTCGTTCCTGATAAAAAAGAGAGGAAGAAGAAGTAAAAAAAGAGGAGAAGAAAGAATAGAGGAGAAGATCTCCTCTATTCTTTCTTCTCCTCTTTTTTTTCTTCTTCCTCTTCTTTTTTTATCCTCTTCTTCCTCTCATGTTCGACGACCCTCGACCCCTCGGTGACCCTAGACCCCCTCTCGACCCTCGACCCCTCGGCGACCGTCGAACCCCTCTCGACCCTCGACCCCTCGGGGACCCTCGACCCCCTCTCGACCCTCGACCCCTCGGCGACCCTCGACCCCCTCTCGACCCCTTGACGATCCTAGAACTTTTTTTTCTCCCCGATTACATTTTTTTCTCCGAGAGAGTTCATATGAATATACAAACATTTGTATATTTACAATAATCAATATCACCAAAAAAAAATCTATGAACAGAAAAAAATACTATTTTTTTCTAAAAATCTATCTTTTGCATATATACATGAACATATATATATATACACACACACAAAGAACATATATACATACATATATATATACATTTTTATAAAAATGCAAAAAACAAAAAATCTAAAAAAAGGACATATAAACAGATACATATACTCATACATATACATATAATCAGGAAAAAACATCTATATATTTGCAAAAAAAAACAGGGGGAAGAGGGGGGCGGTGCCGGCCCTGACCAAAGCGAGGCAGAGGCGACGGCGGCGTGGGGCAGCTGGGGCGCGGCGAGGCAGATGCGACGGCGAGGCAAAGGCGGGGCGGCGACGGCGTCGGGGTAGAGCGGGGAGGTGATGGCGCGGGCGGGGTGTGAATCGCGCAGCTTGGCAGTGTCGTCGGCGCGGGCAACTGCAGAGATGAAATGAAAAACACTAAGTCTTTGCTTATATAGCAAAGCCACTGGTCCCGGTTCGTGGCACAAACCGGGACCAATGCCCCGCTTTAGTCCCGGTTGGTGCCACCAACCTGGACCAATGGCCTTGCGCTGGCGTGATGGTGGGAGTTTAGTCCCACCTCGCTAGCTGAAGAGCTCCCGCACCTGTTTATAAGCCATGCTCAGTGTTCCCTTTCAAACTCCTCTGAACTGCAGGCTTACGGGCCTAATGAGACACTGCAATGCCTGTGGGCCTACTGGGCCTGCTGCGGGCCTGAATCTTGGCCCATGGTTGGGTTTCTAGTCGTATTCAGGCCGTGCTGGCCCAGTAGGTGGCATTTTTTTTGCTATTTATTTTTTCATTTCTACTTAGAACTAAATACTTATAGTTTTTTGAGTGATTTCTTTTTTCTTTTAGGTCACAAAAATTATAAAATTTCTGTTAGTGCCATTAGTTTTAAAATTTGAATAGTTTAAATTTAAATTTTTTAAAATTTGTGTGAATCAATAGTTTATGAATAACTTTACTATAAAAATTGATTTTTGAGTCATTCTTTTTCCTGCTATTTAATATTACCGTGTTTTAAAATTATACTCAATTTGGTAATTTTAGTTAGTCATAACAAATATTATTGGTATTTTTTTTCTTTTTTGCTATTTATTTTTTCATTTCTACTTAGAACTAAATACTTATAGTTTTTTAGTGATTTCTTTTTTCTTTTAGGTCACAAAAATTATAAACTTTCTGTTAGTGCCATTAGTTATAAAATTTGAATAGTTTAAATTTGAATTTTTTAAAATTTGTGTGAATCACTAGTTTATGAATAACTTTACTATAAAAATTGATTTTTGAGTCATTCTTTTTCCTGCTATTTAATATTACTGTGTTTTATCATTATACTCAATTTGGTAATTTTAGTTAGTAATAACAAATATTATTGGCATTTTTTTCTTTTTTGCTATTTATTTTTTCATTTCTACTTAGAACTAAATACTTATAGTTTTTTCGTGATTTCTTTTTTCTTTTAAGTCACAAAAATTATAAACTTTCTGTTAGTGCCATTAGTTTTAAAATTTGAATAGTTTAAATTTGAGTTTTTTAAAATTTGTGTGAATCACAAGTTTGTGATTAACTTTACTAAAAAAATGAACATAGATGCACCTATAGAGAAAATTCAACCTAAATCATAATCAATTTCTATGAATTTCAAAGAAATTCATTATGAATTTAGGTCAAATTCCCTGTATAGGGGCATCTATTTTCACTTTGAGAGGAGCTCAACAAGGCAGAGAGGGACGGGCTTATAAACCGGTGTGGGCGCCCTTCGGTTGGCGAGGTGGGACTAAATTCTGAGCACAACGAGGACCAACCCTTTAGTCCCGGTTTGTGCCACAAACCGGGACTAATGGTCATGGGCCAGGGGCGAGCCCTATTTCTTTCCAGTTTTTTTGTTTTATTTTCTGCATTATTTATTTTCTTTTTTTTGCTTTATTTTTAATTCTTTTTTGCTTTTAGTTTTAGAAAAATTATAAACTTTCTGTTAGTGCCATTAGTTTTCAAATTTGAAAACACTTTTTTTGTTTTTCTATTTTCTTTGTTGCTTTATTTATTTTATTTTGTTTCTACTTACAACAAAATACTTATTGTTGCTATTTTTTATTTTTTTTCCAGTTTTTTTGTTTTGTTTTCTATATTATTTATTTTCTTTTGTTTTTTGCTTTATTTTTTAATTCTTTTTGCTTTTAGGTCAGCAAAATTATAAACTTTCTGTTAGTGCCATTAGTTTTTGAAAAATTATAAACTTTCTGTTAGTGCCATTAGTTTTCAAATTTGAATAGTTAAAATTTGAATTCTTTGAAATTTGTGTGAATCACGAGTTTGTGATTAACTTTACTAAAAAAATGAACATAGATGCACCTATAGAGAAAATTCGACCTAAATTCATAGTTTTCAAATGAACTCTGAAAAAGTTGGCATAGCATACTCGTGTGTTACAAAGTTGGCATGATATCATCATAATAGTTGCGGGAGAAAGTCTTCACTTTTTCTTTGCTTGTGTCATTTGCTTATTGCGCCGTAACCATGGATAATCCTCATCGTTTATCAGGATGCTTGGGTCAGCCTTGACATTGAAGGGAGGAATTTCATGAAACTTGTCATAATCTTCAGACATGTCTGTCTTGCCCTCCACTCCCAGGATGTCCCTTTTTCCTGAAAGAACTATGTGGCGCTTTGGCTCATCGTATGATGTATTCGCTTCCTTATCTTTTCTTTTTCTCGGTTTGGTAGACATGTCCTTCACCTAGATAACCTGTGCCACATCATTGGGTAGGACGAACGGTTCGTCAGTGTACCCAAGATTTTTCAGATCCACTGTTGTCATTCCGTACTGTGGGTCTACCTGTACCCCGCCTCCTGACAGATTGACCCATTTGCACTTAAACAAAGGGACCTTAAAATCATGTCCGTGGTCAGGTTCCCATATGTCCACTATGTAACCATAATATGTGTCCTTTCCACTCTCGGTTGCTGCATCAAAGCGGACACCGCTGTTTTGGTTGGTGCTCTTTTGATCTTGGACGATCGTGTAAAATGTATTCCCATTTATCTCATATCCTTTGTAAGTCAATACAGTCAAAGATGGTCCCCTGGAGAACAAGTACAGCTCATCAAAAACAGTGTTGTCACCTCTGAGACGTGTTTCCAACCAACTGCTGAAAGTCCTGATGTGTTCACATGTAATCCAGTCGTCGCACTGCTCCAGGTGATTGGAGCGCAGACTGTTCTTGTGTTCATCGACATACGGGGTCACCAAGGTAGAGTTCTGTAGAACTGTGTAGTGTGCTTGAGACCAAGAATATCCGTCCCTGCATATTATTGAGTCACTTCCAAGAGTGCCTTTTCCAGTCAGTCTCCCCTCATACCGCGATTTAGGGAGACCTATCTTCTTAAGGCCAGGAATGAAGTCCACAAAAAACCCGATAACATCCTCTGTTTGATGGCCCCTGGAGATGCTTCCTTCTGGCCTAGCGCGGTTACAGACATATTTCTTTAGTACTCCCATGAACCTCTCAAAGGGGAACATATTGTGTAGAAATACGGGCCCCAGAATGACAATCTCATCGACTAGATGAACTAGGACATGCGTCATGATATTGAAGAAGGATGGTGGGAACACCAGCTCAAAACTGACAAGACATTGTGCCACATCACTCCTTAGCCTTGGTACGATTTCTGGATCGATCACCTTCTGAGAGATTGCATTGAGGAATGCACATAGCTTCACAATGGCTAATCAGACGTTTTCCGGTAGAAGCCCCCTGAATGCAACCGGAAGCAGTTGCGTCATAATCACATGGCAGTCATGAGACTTTAGGATCTAAAACTTTTTCTCTGGCATATTTATTATTCCCTTTATATTCGACGAGAAGCCAGTCGTGACCTTCATACTGAGCAGGCATTCAAAGAAGATTTGTTTCTCTTCTTTCGTGAGAGCGTAGCTGGCAGGACCTTTATACTGCTTCGGAGGCATGCCGTCTTTTTCGTGCAAATGTTGCAGGTCCTCCCGTGCCTCAGGTGTATCTTTTGTCTTCCCATACACGCCCAAGAAGCCTAGCAGGTTCACGCAAAGGTTCTTCGTCACGTGCATCACGTCGATTGAACAGCGGACCTCTAGGTCTTTCCAGTAGGGTAGGTCCCAAAATATAGATTTCTTCTTCCACATGGGTGTGTGTCCCTCAGCGTCATTCGGAACAGCTAGTCCGCCGGGACCCTTTCGAAAGATTACGTGTAAATCATTGACCATAGCAAGTACGTGATCACCGGTACGCATGGCGGGCTTCTTCCGGTGATCTGCCTCGCCTTTGAAATGCTTGCCTTTCTTTCGACATTGATGTTTGGTCGGAAGAAATCGACGATGGCCCAGGTACACATTCTTCCTGCATTTGTCCAGGTATATACTTTCAGTGTCATCTAAACAATGCGTGCATGCGTGGTATCCTTTGTTTGTCTGTCCTGAAAGGTTACTGAGAGCGGGCCAATTGTTGATGGTCACGAACAGCAACGCCTTTAGGTTAAATTCCTCCTGTCTGTGCTCATCCCACATACGTACACCGTTTCCATTCCATAGCTATAAAAGTTCTTCAACTAATGGCCTTAGGTACACATCAATGTCGTTGCCGGGTTGCTTAGGACCTTGGATGAGAACTGACATCATAATGAACTTCTGCTTCATGCACATCCAAGGAGGAAGGTTATACATAGATAGAGTCACGGGCCAGGTGTTGTGATTGCTGCTCTGCTCCCCGAAAGGATTAATGCCATCCGTGCTTAAAGCAAACCATACGTTCCTTCGGTCCTTTGCAAACTCATCCCGGTACTTTCTCTCGATTTTTCTCCACTGCGACCCATCAGCGGGTGCTCTCAACTTCCTGTCTTTCTTACGGACCTCACTGTGCCATCGCATCAACTTGGCATGCTCTTCGTTTCTGAACAGACATTTCAACCGTGGTATTATAGGAGCATACCACATCACCTTCGCAGGAACCCTCTTCCCGGGGGGCTCGCCGTCACCAGGGTCATCTCGTCTGATCTTATACTGCAATGCACCGCATACCGGGCATGCGTTCAGATCCTTGTATGCACCGCGGTAGAGGATGCAGTCATTAGGGCATGCATGTATCTTCTCCACGTCCAATCCTAGAGGGCATACGACCTTCTTTGCTGCGTATGTACTGTCGGGCAATTCGTTATCCTTTGGAAGCTTCTTCTTCAATATTTTTAGTAGCTTCTCAAATCCTTTGCCAGGCACAGCATTCTCTGCCTTCCACTCCAGCAATTCCAGTACGGTACCGAGCTTTGTGTTGCCATCTTCGCAATTGGGGTACAACCCTTTTTTGTGATCCTCTAACATGCGATTGAACTTCAGCTTCTCCTTTTGAATTCCGCATTGCGTCTTTGCATCGACAATGACCCGACGGAGATCATCATCATCGGGTACATCGTCTGGTTCCTCTTGATCTTCAGCAGCTTCACCCGTTGCAGCATCATTGGGCACATCGTCTGGTTCCTCTTGATATTCACCAGCTCCCCCCGTTGCAGCATCACCGTATTCAGGGGGGCACATAGTCATCATCGTACTCTTCTTCTTCGCCGTCTTCCATCATAACCCCTATTTCTCCGTGCCTCGTCCAAACATTATAGTGTGGCATGAAACCCTTGTAAAGCAGGTGGGAGTGAAGGATTTTCCGGTTAGAGTAAGACCTCGTATTCCCACATTCAGTGCATGGACAACACATAAAACCATTCTGCTTGTTTGCCTCAGCCACATCGAGAAACTCATGCATGCCCTTAATGTACTCGGAGGTGTGTCTGTCACCGTACATCCATTGCCGGTTCATCTGCGCGCATTATATATAATTAAGTGTCCAAATTAATAGAAGTTCATCATCACATTAAAACTAAAGTACATACATAGTTCTCATCTAACAACATATAGCTCTCCAGATCATCTAATTAATTAAACCATAGATTGAAACTATGTAAAACATTTCAATGCAAAAACAAATGCGATCATAATCGCAACCAAGGTAACAATTGATCCAACGGCATAATGATACCAAGCCACGGTATGAATGACATATTTTCTAATCTTTCTAATCTTCAAGTGCATTGCATCCATCTTGATATTGTGATCATCGACGACATCCGCAACATGCAACTCCAATATCATCTTCTCCTCCTCAAATTTTTTTATTTTTTCCTTCAACAAATTGTTTTCTTCTTCAACTAAATTTAACCTCTCGACAATAGGGTCGGTTGGAATTTCCGATTCACATACATCCTACATAAATAAAATCTATGTCACGTTGGTCGGCATAATTTTCATAAACAATAAATGAACCAATAGTTATAAAGATAATATATATACCACATCCGAATCATAGAGAGGACGAGGGCCGATGGGGGCGGATACCAAAACCATCGCACTATATAAGATGCAATAATAAAAGTAAGAAAATAATACAAGTATCTATGTAAACATACAAGTAAGAATATTTTTTCCTTTCAAAAAGAAGATAAGAACAAGAGGCTCACCACGGTGGTGCCGGCGATGAGCTCGGCGCGGGTGATCGACGGCGGTGAAGACGGGGACGGGGCGTGACGAACCGCTAAACCTAGACAAATATCGAGGAAAATGGAGCTTGGAGAGGAGAAAGCTTAAGTAGTGTGGCTCGGGCATTCCATCGAACACCTTGTGTGCATAGGAGGTGAGCTAGAGCACCACCAAGCCCTCTCCCCCTCGGCCACGAAAAACAGAGCAGTGTGCTCTGATCTTACGCGAGGGGGTATATATAGGCACCTCATTGGTCCTGGTTGGTGGCATGAACCGGGACTAAAGGGGAGCCTTTGGTCCCGGTTCAAGCCACCAACCAGGACCAATGGTGGTGGGCCAGGAGCGAGGCCCATTGGTCCCGGTTTGTCCCACCAACCGGAACCAAAAGGTCCAGACGAACCGGGACCAATGGCCCACGTGGCCCAGCCGGCCCCCTGGGCTCATGAACAGGGTCCAATGCCCCCATTGGTCCCGGTTCTGGACTGAACCGGGACTAATGGGCTGACGCGGCTTGGACCTTTGCCCCCTTTTCTACTAGTGATGGCGAGGGAACATGATGAGGCAGTTCTGTCAGACAATCAGGTGATGGCATTGGCATAGCTTCGTTTGACAACCGGTCTCCTTCTCGAGTTTGTTTCCTTCGCAGTGTTGGTCCTTCAATCACTTTGTTGCTGCTCCTAGGCATCCCTGTATGTATCTTGCCGTAGTTTTTTTCCTTTTGTTTTGCAGTGTTGCGTTAAGTTGTACCATTGGTTGTAAGAGCTTCATTAATTTAAAGGCGGACTCCAACCTCTTTTCCAAAATAATGTTGAGACAAATATCGCCTTACACTTGCTTCTGATAAAAATACAAATATGATGTACATTTCTTGGCAATCTGCTTGTCTATTACACAATGGCTTACAATATTGTTATTGAACAATTCGCCAATCCGAGCATAATACCAAAACAGTATTTACCATGCATTTTGTTTTCCCTGTCCAAACTCAAAGGAGACCAAGGCACTTCTTCTCCTTTCAGTTTCTCGGTTATCTTTCAGTTTTGGATTCGTCTCACTTGTCAAACCAGTGCTCTCAGATTCCTCCAGGGCAATCAGAAAGATCAAGGCAAAAGATTGCAACGATAATTAGATGAATTGTCCATATTTTTACTATTATTGAGTGCAACAATACAAATTTTCACAATTCATAGGAACATCCAGCTTCCTATGCTAAACATGTGTGGGATAGTATCAGTTTTAATACAAAAAATGTCCTGGTTTTAATACAGAAATGTGTGCATAAAAATATAAATTTCTTGTGACTAGGTATTCCTACTTGTATCACAATATTCTTGTATGCTAGCATGCTTCCTTGCATTTGATTTTAGCATGGAGGAAAATAATTTATTGACTCAACAAGCTGCTTCCTTCAAGACACTACTCATGTTTTTCTTTATTGAAAAATAGAAGAAAGACATCATTCTAGCAACAAGCAGTCAGTCCTAGTACCCAGCATGGAGTACCTCACACCATGACATCACCAGATAGAATAGCCAGCATGGAACATTCCATTATACTCCCTCCGTTCCTAAATATAAGCCTTTTTAGATATTCCAATATGGAACTATATACAGAGAAAAATGAGTGAATCTACACTCCAAAATATGTCTATGGTATTCAAATCTTTAAAAGGGCTTATATTTAGAAATGGAGGAAGTAGTACCCATACATGAGTCCCAGGAGATTGAGAAACATTTCCTTCCGTAGCATTTAGTCCCCATGATTTGCTAGAGCCATGGAGTTGCATTCATTGATTCATAACTTCAAAAGGCACATAGATAAAAGATGCAAGTGTATCTCCTGGAATGAGCCTGAAAAAGCTTATGTGGTGTCAAGGAAGCAACACATTATTCCAATGGAAAGGCAAATTGTATCAGTGCATCATTACATGAGTGACAAAACAAGAAGACCAGAGAAGTCTCAATCTGGAAAGACCCCGTGCATTGTTTGGCACTAAAAATCAGAGAGGATAACTTATTCAGAACTCCATGTAGTCAGCATGTAAAAAATTCTGTTCTGTCTCTAAATCATAGTAACATGCTGAGAACAATTCTAAAATGTTAGGCTAATACATAAACCTTTGTATTTATTGGGACTCTTAGTATCTACAGATAGTTCCTGCTTGTTTTATGTTTCATTTTTACTATCATACAAATATATTCATAGGTGGGACAATCATTTATCTATTCTTTGATAAGTGTAACACAAATACCACATCACCAATTCTTTAAAAGCACGATAATGGCATTTTGGTTTATTTTAGTAAGAAGAACATGTGTTGAAACTGTAAAAAAAGTCAAGGAAATTATGAAATTACAGTATAAGATTAGGTAACCTCAGACCATGTTTACTTTTATTGGATTCTAGAAGAATCGTAAAAGAAAATGAAACATTACATCATGGGAACAAACATGCCTCGCGACAAGAATAGTGATAGAAGGAAATACCGACATGGGTAGGTAAAAAATACAAGCTCACCTCCAGAATCCTTTATATTCCAGATTGTTTTAACGCAACATAATACATAATCATGTATAGTGTTTTTCGCACCACGAGGAGAGAGACATCTTTCTCTCCACTCCTTCCCCTCCACATTCATTCTTGTCGCCATGTCTGAGCCCTCTTTTTAAAAATTTGAACTTCTAAAAAATCTTGCACTTTATAAACAAAACTATGTGTGAGGAAAATGTCTATGCTGAAATATACAAACTTCAGACGTCATAATATAATAGCACAATCATTTTACCTTGGAAGAAAACCATATGCGAAGAACATGTGTATGAAAATGAACAAGTGAGTCCTAAAAGCCTGTTAAATGAGTCACTAGAGGTCTTATCGACACTGCATGACCTCTGACCTGCGTGGTTGCTTGGTTAAGGCGTGATTGTTCCCTGCATTGAGGAAATAACTTTGCTATTTTGATGCCAACATAAGAGGAAGCATTGAAAGGAAAAAGAAAAAGTGAGCTTTGAGATAGTTAACATGAGGAATATGATCTACAAGTTTTGAGGGGCATCATTCTTTTCCTTCTTCCATTAGCGGCAATGGTAGGTGGGTTAGTACCCGATTGTTGTGCCTCTGCGGCTCTGTGTGATAGCTCTTCTTCTAGAAAAGTACAATGTAGCTTAGCATTAGTTCCAGTTATATAGTAAAATTCTGAAGAAAATTTGATGAGGTAATATAGCATACATGTGCATACTTTGATCAGTCAAATGCAAGAACTTAGAAGTTCTGTTTTTAGCTATTCAGTCAGACGGAACATATATTAGATCACAACAGATATGCAGGTTTTGAAAAATAATTGGCACTATAAGTCTCTCCCGCTACTCTGTTCTATAATAGCAAGGAAAGAGCAGGCAATTGAACAGAATACGACCATGTGTGTCGATGGTCAGGATTCATTACTGTATGTCTAGTTTATTGTAACAGCTCAAAGATCACAGTAAATCACACATTCAGTATTATTAGCACCATATGGACTGGATCCAGTGCCAACAAGAAGCTAGAACAAACTTAACCACATCAACTTCAATACTGGTAGAGCTACAACTCCATGTCTACCATACTGGGTGGTTTGACAAAGACAACTAAAGACATTTTTGAAATTTGCTAAAAAAAACTCCTATCAATATCTGACGAACCTGTGGCACAGTCCTTCACCAGAGACTTTACAACCTCGTGCTAGCATAGGTGTGTCGTCATCTTCAGTGAGCATGTACTCCAGCTGGAGCTGGACGGTGTACTTGGGCAGTTGGGCTCCCGTGCTATCGTTGACAGCCCAGCCGCCGTATGGTGAAATACTTAGAGGAAGATGGCGGCCGCTAGTGTCGGATCTGCCAGCGGAGTCGTGATAGGACATTATTGTACTGGGCGCTCAATCACCAAAACGTGGTCATACTCATACCAAACACATGAACAACTACCGATCCAGAAGAGGAATCACATACTTGGAGAATAGCTCTCGTGGAGGCGGCCACCGCGATCGCCCCCCACATTCGCAGCGCTGTCGACCTTGCCGCACTCGATGCCGACCAAGGGAAGAAGTTCTTCCCGACCCGACATGCGGGGCCGAAGGGGACACGCCCATGAGAGTGGACGTAGGCGATGGACGGCAACGCACTGCGGCGCGACGAGAAGGAAGGAAGGCGGTTGTGTGAGAGCGGTATCGCCGGCTGGCGGTGCTGGGTTGGGGATGTGGCTCGGCTAGAGATGGGGGACGCGCCGCGATGGGAACAGCAGCCTGGGGACGGGAGGCGGATAGAAAGCAGGTGTGCGAGGGCGTGAGGTCGAATTGGATTGGATGAGCTCGCGTGTTGGGATGCCCGAGTTCGTGGGTTCTTGGGTGCCGGGGTGGTGATCCAGGGGCACCTATGGGACCGGCGGACCGGGTCCCTTTCGGTTCGGCGGGGGCGGAGATTGCGCAAAGAGCAAATTGAGGCGATGCACGCGAGCGATTTACCCAGGTTCGGGCCGCACGGATGCGTAAAACCCTACTCCTGCTTTGTGGTTTGTATTGATTTCTTGCTCCGGGGCGCCGAGTGCTACGGTACACGCCGGCGGCTAACGAGACCGAGCGTGAGTGCCTTCCTCCCCCCCCCCCTGTTGCACACGGGCCTCCTTTTATATGCCCAAGGGGCTACCGACAGGTGGCAACTGAGGTAAAGGGCAAAAATGGAAAGGTGCTGTGGTAGGCATAGCTACCTGCTACAGTGTATCATACCTAACCCTGACGGCAGGGGACAAGGGCATTAATTGCCCGTCTGTGTCGCCTAAACAGTGCGAAAAGGGACCGCTAGGGACGCCACCATTTGCCACGATGGTTATCTTGTCAGCGCCTGCTTGCCACCGCGTACCCCTAGCTGCACGGCCTCCCGCCACGTGTGCTTGGGAGGGTCCTAGAGCGACACGTTGGCGGGTGTGCTGGAGCGCGGGCACGAAGTGGGGGTTTCCCGCGGCAAGCTCCTTGCCGCGGTCGTCGTCTTGTCGTGTTCGGGAGCTTGTCGCTCACCGGGCCTTGTCGGGACGTGTGGCGCGTCGCGGCAAGTTTTCTTGGTATGCCTTGGTTGGCCTTCCCAGCAAGCTCCTCTTGCCGGGGTCTTGTCTCCTTCCCGGCCAGCTCCTCTTGCCGGGGCCTTGGTTTGAGTACTTTGCTCTTGAATGGTCTTCAAAGTAGCCGCGGAGGGTCTTGGCGGCCACTCGGCAAGCCTTGCCGTGGGATGCTGCGACTGTCCGTGCACAAGTTCGGGATACTAGGGTACCCCTACTCTAGTACACCGACAGGAGCCCCCGGGCCTGGGCTAGACACGCTGCCGAGCGCTGTTGGGCCAGGCCCAAAACAGTACACGGGCACGCGCGGCCTAGGTCACGCCGCATATCTCCCCGCTTCCACCGCGCACGCCCAGAACGGCACGCGTCAAATGCAGCATCGTGGGTGACGTGGGCGGCGTGCGCGGGGCTAAGCCCCGCGAGCATGCGTCAGGCTATGATGAAGGGGACGGTTCACGCCCTCCTCCCTAAACGGAGGTAGGCGTGGGGGCGTGGTGCATTTACTGGATGGGGCCGGTGCGCGGTTTTCGAGGCGTCCACTCCCCGCGATCACGGGGTGGGGCGAGGCCGCCTCACCCGTCGCCTTGGTTCTGCATCCCCGCCACGCGGCTCCCATGCGCTTGGGGTCGCGGACGGTGGAAGTGGTAAACTGGGCCGTTGCGAGCAGAGGCAGCGGGTCGGCCCCGACTCCCTGCTCTTCCCGTGCCTTGATTCGCTGAGCGGGGCGGCCGAGCCCCCACCTCGCTCCTTTATAAAGAGCGGTAGGGGAGCACGGAAGCCCGCACTCTCTCATCTCCTCCTTTCTTCAGCTTCTGCTCCCCTTTCTCTCATTCGCCATGGAGAAAGGGAACCCTGGCCCTTCATCGGTGGCGGCGAGGGTCGCCGCCAGACAGCGCACCCCTCCCTCTCCCGC
Source organism: Triticum urartu (assembly GCF_003073215.2). Classification (NCBI taxonomy): domain Eukaryota; kingdom Viridiplantae; phylum Streptophyta; class Magnoliopsida; order Poales; family Poaceae; genus Triticum; species Triticum urartu. The sequence continues at coordinate 45,187,363 of NC_053028.1, read as the reverse complement.
GCCTGTGGTGGCAGAGCCAGCCATAAGGGGAAGAGGGAGGGGGCGAGGTCGTGGACGAGGTCGAGGACGAGGTCGAGGCGCTCGGGGAAGAGGCGGACGGGGCGGCGCGCCAGCTTCGCCTCCGCCGGCGGTTCCTCTCCCCACGGCGGTCCATATAGGGGACGACCCTTGCGAGTTCTTCGTCAGGCTGCGCCGGGCTCCTCGTCGTCGCCTCCGGCTTCCAGCTCCGTTTGCAAGCGCGATGGAGTTGGACCCGCCCGAGACACTGAGACTGCACATGAGGGGCTGTGGGATCAGTGGCACGTGAGTCCGCGTTGTATTCCCAGCCCCTAATGTGATGTATCTTGATAGAGGGTGGAAGACGTTCGCCCGTATCCACAGCTTGATGGAGGAGTTTACCCTCCATTTTAAGTTGATGGAGGGCGATCTCCTCTCCGTCAAGGTCTTCGGGTGCTTCGGCACTCGGGCGAAGTGCTGTGTGGACAGCTCCTCCGATAGTGAAGGCTCCCCCTCGAGCGAGAGTGATGAGGAGGAGAGCGACAGCGACAATGAGGGTAGCGGGCGGCGGGATGGCGGGTCCAACTAGGTGTCGGGCGCCGCTTCGTGCGGCACCGGTGACCCCATCATCCATGTCGCCGGCTCCTTGAACTCCCCGGGGTCGTCTCCTTGGGCGGCTGGCGTAGGGAGGCTGCGGAAGGGGAAGAGGGCTGGCGACAAGGCCGTCAGGTCGGAGTACGAGGGCGTGGTGCCCTCGACAGCGTGCTGACGTCCTGCCGCCCCGTCTTCGAGCCCCGCTTCTGGCGCCGCCATCACCGTCCAGCCTTCGGACGGCCCCCGGGATGTTCTCTTGGTGTCTTCTGGCGCCCGTAGCTCGCCTAGGCGCCCCTTTTGCCCTTTTCGCCTCCTTCACCTACCTCCTGAAGAGAGGGACAGGAAAGGGATTACGGGCATCTTATCTTTTTAATTTGTAAGCCTTCGGGCCTTAGCTGCATCTAAAACTTCTAATCCTCTCTTTCATGTTTTTCATCCTCTATGGACTGTACCTGAGTGGGATGTTTTTTAATGAAAAGGGGATGCTTGCCGGGTTATTTGTCTCGTGGGTTGAACCCACGCCAAGGAGCAAATCCTTGGTATCCCTCGGACAGACATTTCATCTCCCGGCAACAGGCCCTGCCGCCTTCCCACGTCGCTCGACCATTCTCACGCCTTTGACGGAGGCGGGAACGAGGTGGGTGCAGCCTCCTCGTTTTATCCCTTTGCTGCCGCGACTACGACCAAACTTGGCCCCGGGAACGAGCCCCAGGGCCTAGAGTTGAGGGAGCACGGCAGTTTCCGGGAAGAAACGTGGTTTCGCATTCCCTAGTCCATAAGAGGATGCATGATGAGGGACGAAAGACTTATCTAATATCGCAGCCCCCGGCAACTCTAGCTTGCCGTGGATGGATCTTGGTACTCGCAGCCCCTAGCAACACTGGCTTGCCGGGGCCCAGGTGCCGGCGCGCCCTTCTTCTCCTTTTCGTCCTCAAGTGGTCTTGGCCAGGATATGCGAGCCCTGTGAACGAAAGAAAAGCAAAGGGACGGACACTCGACCTCTAAGCTAGGGGTTAGCCGCTGTTAGGCACTATCAACCCTAACCAAGGACGAGACTCGACCTAGCATGCATGCTATAACCCCGGGGTGCCAGCGCTTCATCTGCTTGTGCTCAGGGTCTGCGCCTGGCTTTGTACAAAGGATTACATGCAACAGCGGCAAGACATGTACAAAAGGGTGGTTGCCGGACAGGGTCCGACAACCGCGCCTTACGGGTAAAACTTACGAAGATGCTCGATGTTCCAGGAGTTGCTCACTGGTACGCCATCTTCGGTCTCAAGGCGGACAGCACCAGGCCTTGTGACTCGCTTCACCCGGTAAGGGCCTTCCCACTTCGGCGTCAACTTGTTGGAATTCTTGGCGGACTGAACGCGCCGAAGAACAAGGTCGCCTTCCTCGAGACTTCTGGCGTTAACTTTGCGGCTATGGTAGCGACGCAAAGCTTGCTGGTAGCGAGCAGCTCGCACAGCAGCCTGAAGACGGTCTTCCTCAAGGAGCAGCGCGTCATCTTGTCGCAGCCGCTCTTGCTCGAGCTCATCATAAGCGAGCACTCGAGGTGACCCGTATACGAGTTCCGTGGGGATAACTGCTTCTGCTCCATAGACTAGAGCAAAAGGTGTCTGTCCAGTGGCTCGATTTGGCGTCGTTCTGATCGACCAAAGAACCACCGGCAGCTCCTCGATCCAGTTTCTTCCGCACTTGTGCAGCCTGTCGAAAGTTCTGGTCTTGAGCCCGCGCAGCACTTCAGCATTTGCCCTCTCCGCTTGACTGTTGCTTCTCGGGTGAGCAACAGAAGCGAAGCAGACCTTGGCGCCAAGATCTTGGACGTACTGCGTGAAGGTGCGGCTCGTAAATTGCGTGCCGTTGTCGGTGATTATCCTGCTAGGGATCCCGAAGCGGCAAACAATCGACCTGAAGAACTTGACTGCTGACTGTGCTGTCACCTTCCTCACTAGTTCCACTTCCGGCCACTTTGTGAACTTGTCGATTGCAACGTACAAGTACTCAAAGCCCCCGACAGCTCGGGGAAAGGGGCCGAGGATGTCGAGCCCCCAGACCGAAAATGGCCAGGATAAAGGGATCGTCTGGAGAGCTTGAGCTGGCTGGTGTATCTGCTTGGAATGGAACTGGCACGCTTCACACTTGGTTACTTGTGCAGTTGCATCCTGGAGGGCTGTTGGACAGAAGAAACCTTGCCGGAACGCTTTGCCGACAAGTGCTCTTGCGCCAATGTGGTGACCACATATGCCTCCGTGTATCTCTGCCAACAGCTTTTGTCCGTCTTCCCGGTGAATACACCTCAATTTCACACCGTTGAGTCTTCTTCTGTACAGTGTCTTGTCGACGAACTGGTACATACTTGACTGCCGGGCTACTCTTTCCGCTTCTTCTTGCTCTTCGGGAAGTTCTCCTGTCTGAAGGAAACAGACAATCTGCTGCGCCCATGTTGGAGCTTGTGGCTCGACAACAAGGACTAAAGGCAACTCTGCTGCGGGAACATCCGCTTCTACGGCAAGAACCTGCGGCTCTGCCGGAGCTTGACGTTCCCCGACAAGCTTGCCGGGGCAAAACTTGTCGGGAGCTTCTGCTTCGACGGAACAAACCCTAGGGCTTGCCGGAGCATCTTGCTCCTCAGTGCTCTTGGTGTTGGTTTTGGAGACTGCTGCGGGAATATCCGCTTCTACGGCAAGAACCTGCGGCTCTGCCGGAGCGTGACGTTCCCCGGCAAGCTTGCCGGGAGCTTCTGCTTCAATGGAACAAACCCTAGGGCTTGCCGGAGCAGACTGCTCCTCAGCGCCTTCGACGTTGATCTTAGGGACCTTCTTGGCGGCGGCTTCAGGAAGCTCTGCCAGCAAACAGTCACCAGAAATCAACTTCCTTTTCTTGCTCTGTCTAGTTGATGGTGTTACGGACGGTTGAGTCATCTTGAGCACAAAGATTCCTGGTTCCACAGGTAGCTTAAGTGCGGCGCATTTTGACAGGCCGTCAGCAATGGCGTTGTGAGCTCTTGGAACATGCTCCATTTGTAGGCCGTCAAAGTGCTCTTCTAGCTTCCTCACTTCGTCAACGTAAGCTTCCATCAACGGACTCTGATAATTCTTGTTTACTTGGCGGACGACAAGCTGTGAGTCACCCCTGACAATGAGCTTCTTGATCCCAAGGTCTGCCGCGATCCTGAGACCGGCGAGCAATCCCTCATACTCTGCAGTATTGTTTGTTGCTTGCTCCTTGGGAAAGTGCATCTGGACTACGTACTTGAGGTGCTCTCCGGTGGGTGCGGTAAGCAGTACACCAGCGCCGGAGCCTTGCAGCGAAAAGGCACCATCAAAGTACATCAGCCACTCTTTGCTTGCCTCCTTGTCGGGGATGCTTGTTTCTGGAATTTCTTCATCTGGTGTTGGCGTCCATTCTGCTATAAATTCTGCCAATGCTCTGCTCTGGATAGTTGAAGTGCTTTCAAACCTGAGGCCAAAGCTTGACAGTTCCAGTGCCCACTCAACAATCCTGCCTGTCGCTTCTGGATTCTGCAGTATCCTCTTCAGCGGAAAGCGAGTGACAACTGTGATCTCATGTGCTTGGAAGTAATGGCGCAGCTTTCTCGAGGCCATGAGAAGGCCGAAAAGCAATTTCTGCACACCGGAATACCTTGACCTAGCCCCCTGCAGGAGGGAACTGACAAAGTAAACTGGGCACTGCACCATTTTCTTCTGTGTCTCCTCGTGCATCTGCGCAGATCCATCTTTGTCGGGACCAGAGCTTGCCGGGGAAGCCCCCTGCTTGTCGCTGGATGCGCTTGCCGCGGTTGCTGGCTCATCATCTGTCTCCCTCTCTGCTAATAACGCAGCACTAACCACTTGATTGGTTGCCGCTATGTACAGCAACAACTTCTCTTGTGGCTTAGGTGCGACTAGTATTGGAGGGGAGGACAGGTATCTCTTCAGGTCTTGCAGCGCAGCCTCCGCTTCCGGAGTCCATTTCACTGGACCTGCCTTTTTCAATAATTTGAAAAATGGTAGGGCGCGCTCAGCAGACTGAGAGATAAACCTGCTGAGAGCAGCCACGCAACCGGCAAGTTTCTGTACATCCTTGACGCGCTTTGGTGCTTCAATCTGCTCAATGGCCTTGATCTTGTCGGGATTGGCTTCAATTCCCCGCTGAGACACGAAGAACCCGAGAAGCTTGCCGGAGGGAACTCCAAACACACACTTCTCTGGGTTGAGCTTGAGGCTGATCTTGCGCAGATTTGCAAAGGTCTCGTCTAAATCTTGAATCAGGGTTGCTCTGTCCTTGCTCTTGACCACTATATCATCCATGTAGGCTTCCACATTTCTGTGTATTTGTGGCTCAAGAGCAACATGGACTACTCTTGCAAACGTCGAACCAGCATTTTTTAATCCGAAAGGCATCCGTACGAAATAGTACGTGCCACATGGAGTAATAAATGCGGTCTTCTCCTCATCCTCTTCTGCCATGAAGATCTGATGATATCCTGATTATGCGTCAAGAAATGAAAGCAAATCACATCCGGCTGTGGAGTCAACAATCTGGTCAATGCGCGGCAAAGGAAATGGGTCTTTGGGACAAGCTTTGTTAACATCGGTAAAATCGATGCAAAGTCTCCATTTCCCGTTTGCCTTGCGCACGACTACAGGATTGGCCAACCACGTGGGATGGAGCACTCCTCTGACAAGGCCTGCTGCTTCCAGTTTCTTGATCTCTTCTGCAATGAACTCTTGGCGCTCCATTGCCTGCTTCCTGACTTTCTGCTTGACGGGCCGCGCATGAGGACAAACGGCAAGGTGGTGCTCAATCACTTTCCTGGGAACACCGGGGATGTCAGACGGCTGCCATGCAAACACGTCGACATTTGCACGCAGGAAAGTAACGAGCGCGCTTTCCTATTTAGGGTCGAGCGTGGCACTGATGGTGAAGGTACCACCAGCGCCGTCCTCCTTGACGGATACCTTCTTCGTCTCTGGCGGAGCCGCCATCGTCTTCTTGCACTTGCCGGTGGAGCTCGATGGTGCGTCCTCAACGGTAGCGCAGCACTCCGAAGAGGTGCGCTTGCCGGAGTGGGCATCAGAACTCTTGCCGGACTTGGTCTTCTTCCCCCCGGGAGCTTCAGCGGCAAGTGGATTGCGATCTGCCGTGGCTGCTGCTTCCTGGTAGATCTTGTCGGCGCAGATAAAAGCATCCTTCTTGTCGCCAAGGACAGAAATGACGCTTATCGGGCCTGGCATCTTCAGCATGTTATATGCGTAGTGAGAGGCTGCCATGAACTTGGCGAGTGCTGGACGGCCAAGTATCCCATTGTAGGGCAATGGGATATCGGCAACCTCGAATGTGACCTTCTCAGTCCTGAAGTTTAGCTCGCTGCCAAATGTTACCGGCAGCGTGACCTTCCCCTTCGGCTTGCTCCTTCCCGGGTTGATTCCTTGGAATGTGCCGGTCTCTTCGAGCTCGCTGTCAGGGATTTGGAGTTTCCGGAGTACAGCGGAGGAGATCAGGTTCAAGCCGGCCCCGCCGTCAACTAACATCTTAGTGACCTTGAGGTGGCGGATAGTTGGTGAAACCAACATCGGCAGGCACCCGACCGCAGTTGTGCGATCAGGGTGGTCCTCAATGTCAAAGATGATAGGCGTGCTGGACCATTTCAGAAGCTTGCGCGATTCGACAGGTGGTTCCGCTGCATTGACTTCCCGCGCCCACTGCTTGAGTTGGCAGTGTGAAGTGTGCAGAGAAGCACCTCCGTCAACGCACAAGACCTCTGTGGCTTTCTGAAACTCCTGTTCACTGGTCTCAACATCATCCATGTCTTCGTCGTCGCCATCTTCATCGTTGTCGCGGCCGCGGGGAGGCCTGTCTCCTTGCCGCTGCTTGGCCTTGCCGTGGCGTCCTCCCTGTCCGGCGCGCTTCTTGCCGGATTCTCCAGCACCCCCTTGGGCCCTCTCCTTGTCGCACCGCTCGTACTCAGCTTTTTTCTGCTGGATAAGCTGCTCGACTTTCTTGCAGCTCCGGAGGTCATGGCCCTTGGTGCGGTGAATCTTGCAGTATTGGTTGTCGGAGCCGTCCTGCTTGTCGGCGGCCGCCACAGCCTGGCAGTTGGTGCATGCGGCAACCTCCTTGCCGGAGCTACTGACCTTGGCTCGCTTGGCGCCGCCGTCGCTGCCGGACTGCTCAACAACCATCACCTCTTTGTTCTGCTTCTTCCTGTTGTGGCGCCGCTGGTTTTTCTTTGCCGGGGCGGCATCCTCGCTGTCAGATCCCCCTGCTCCAGTGCTTTCTCCGGGGAATTTCCTCCCTTCCTCAGCGCGTGCACACTTGTCGGCCAGGGCATATAGCTCGCTGACGTCCCAAATCTTGCACATCGCCATCTCCTCCCGCATCCTGCGGTTACGCACGTTCTGATGGAACGCGCTGATTACCGCGGCAGGGTGGATATTTGGGATGTTGTGCTGTACACGGCTGAACCTCTGGATATACTTGCGCAGTGGCTCCCCTTCCTTCTGGACGAGCAGGTGAAGGTCACTCTCTTGGCCATGAGGTTTGTGGCCGCCTGTGAAGGCGTCAACAAACTGATGGCACAGGTCTGCCCAGGAGGATACGGAGTTGTCCGGCAAGTGCATGAGCCAGGACCTGACGTTGGGCTTAAGCACCAGCGGGAAGTAGTTGGCAAGGATCTTATCGTCCCGCCCCCCAGCAGCCTGCACCGCGATGGTGTAGATGCTCAGGAACTCCGATGGATGCGACTTGCCATCGTACTTCTCTGGTACATCTGGTTTGAAATTCTTCGTACTGGGCCACTGGACTTGCCGCAGCTCACGAGTGAACGCAGGGCAACCTACCACGTACGGCAAGTCGCCTGGTTCCTCTGGCGCACGCATGTCAACAGAGGGCCCAGCGCGCTGGTCTGATTGACGTCGCACCTCTCTCCGGCGCTCGATGCGAGTACGAGCGTCTTCTTGTTGTCGTTCTTGAAGAACTTGGCGCTGATCGCGACGAACTCGCGGATCTGACGACGCGGTGGAGTCGCTGTCGAGGTGGACCCGGCGAGTCGGCGATCTTGGCCTTCGGGGTGGAGAGTGCACAGTAGTTGCACCCCCACCATTCTTGTCGTCTCCGGCTCGTGCCTGGCTGGCTTGCCGCGGCTGAGACGTGCTCGGCTGCCGTGGAGAGTCGCCGTTGGCAAAGCCGATGAGACTCTGGATGGCGGCCCTCCAGTCGTCGATCTTGTCCGCCGCTGGAGGGTAGTCTAGGAGCAGCTGAGCTCGCGCCAGAGCTTCTGCTGCGGTGGCGGGTGGCGGTGGCGAATGGTGCGAGGAGCGGGATATGCTCGGACTTCTAACTACGTTAGAAGGAGTAGTATCTCGTCCAGGCGACCGTGTCTCGCTCGCGCTAGCAGGTTGACGTGCATGGTGGTCCTGAGCGCTCCGAGATCCACCAGATCGATCTTGATCTAGCGAACGCATGGTACCGTGAGTACCATGACGCCGCCGGTCCCGCGCCTCCTGAGATGGGCGCGGTGCATGCACGGACGCCGAGGTCTTGGAGTGCTCCCGGTCATTGTGGGAGCCGGCTACGCCGCCGATGGGCAGCGCAGCCTTGTCCTGGGGCCTGGCAGCACAGTGAGTTCCCTCGTCGACGCGTGTCCTTCCGCCGGCGCCTGCCCCACCAATCGTTTGCTCCGGTGGTGGCTGGCTCGGCGCGGAAGGAGCAGCTGCCTCCGAAACTTTCTTCTTCGGCGGCATGTTGATGAAGATGATGAAGATCTAGCTCGCGAGAACGCCGGATCTGGTTCACACAACTTCGACGCCCCCTACCTGGCGCGCCAAAGATGCCGGGGTGCTGATCCACGGGCACCTATGGGACCGGCGGACTGGGTCCCTTTCTGTTCGGCGGGGGCGGAGATGGCGCAAATAGCAAATCGAGGCGATGCACGCGAGCGATTTACCCAGGTTCGGGCCGCACGGATGCGTAAAACCCTACTCCTGCTTTGTGGTTTGTATTGATTTCTTGCTCGGGAGCGCGGAGTGCTACAGTACACGCCGGCGGCTAACGAGACCGAGCGTGAGTGCCTCCCTCCCCCCCCCCCGTTGCACATGGGCCTCCTTTTATATGCCCAAGGGGCTACCGACAGGTGGCAACGGAGGTAAAGGGCAAAAATGGAAAGGTGTTGTGGTAGGCACAGCTACCTGCTACAGTGTATCATACCTAACCCTGACGGCAGGGGACAAGGGCATTAATTGCCCATCTGTGTCGCCTAAACAGTGCGAAAAGGGACCGTTAGGGACGCCACCGTTTGCCACGATGGTTATCTTGTCAGCGCCTGCTTGCCACCGCGTACCCCTAGCTGCACGGCCTCTCGCCACGTGTGCTTGGGAGGGTCCTAGAGAGACACGTTGGCGGGTGTGCTGGAGCGCGGGGACGAAGTGGGGGTTTCCCGCGGCAAGCTCCTTGCCGCGGTCGTCGTCTTGTCGTGTTCGGGAGCTTGTCGCTCACCGGGCCTTGTCGGGACGCGTGGCGCGTCGCGGCAAGTTTTATTGGTATGCCTTGGTTGGCCTTCCCGGCAAGCTCCTCTTGCCGGGGTCTTGTCTCCTTCCCGGCCAGCTCCTCTTGCCGTGGCCTTGGTTTGAGTACTTTGCTCTTGAATGGTCTTCAAAGTAGCCGTGGAGGGTCTTGGCGGCCACTCGGCAAGCCTTGCCGCGGGATGCTGCGACTGTCCGTGCACAAGTTCGGGATACTAGGGTACCCCTACTCTAGTACACCGACATTGGGTCATAACCGCAGCGAGTTTTGTGGATCTTTCTTTGCTGTTTTTTTTCCGTGGGGCATCGTACAAGGGGAGGCAGCAATAGGAGGAGGTTGAAGCATCACGATGTTCGATCCCCCTTTAATAGTAGAGATATGAAAATGAAACTAAACAGAGAGGAGAGGGAGGTGGTCAAGGTGGCGGGATGGGGATTGAGCAGGAGAGGAAGATGCGACACGAGAAATTTTTATATTCTATTACTGTACTTTTTTACTTCAAATATTCTATTTTTTTACCATTCATAAAAATAGTATTAGCAAAACCATTCAAAAGGCCTACATTTACTAAAAAATATATTCTATTACTATTCAAAAGATATAAATTTACTGAACATATTATAATTTGCTACTCTAGTCTACACTTACTATTGTATTCTATTCAAATGACATGCATTTACTAAAAAATTCTATTATTAGTTTTTTGACTAAAAATTTATATTACCAAAAAATCCCTAGTTCTAACCCTACCATCCATCCATCCATCTATCCATCTATCTATCCAAGCTTTACTAAAAAAACCTAGTTCCATCCATCTGTCTAACCAATTATCATTTCTAAGGAAACTAGTTCCATCCATCCATTTATGCAATGCAGGATGGCACTACTAGGAAATAGCTTATAGGTAGACGCTTACTAGTAGCGCGCTATATTAACCCACACTACTGCTAATTACTAGTAGCGCGCTATATTGACCGCTTGCTACTAGTAAATATTAGTGGTAGCACATGGAAAAAACCGCACATAAAATAGTACTAGCGCGGGTTGTAAAACCTGTGCTACTACTTAGTGAATAGCTATAGTGCAGGTAACACACCCACGCTACTAATGAGCGTGTCCACAGCCGCATCAACCACCCCCCGATCCACTCCCACCCCACCAAACTCTCTCATGCATTCCTCAAAAAAAAGAAAACTCTCTCGCGCGAACCTCACCCCTACCCCTCTCGGTCGATCTATGATGACCCACAAGTCTAGGGGATCTATCGTAGTCCTTTCAGTAACTACGAGTGTCGAACCCAACAAGGAGCAGACGGAAATGACACACTAGTAGAAAACAGGGCTTTGGTTAGGGCTTGGCCAGCCCATTAGTCCCGGTTCAGTCACGAACCGGGACCCATGGGGGCATACGTCCCGGTTCGTCAGCCCATGGGGCCGGACGGGGCCTCGTGGGCATTGGTCGCGGTTTGTTTGGACCCATTTGTCCCGGTTCCTGGCACGAACCGGGACTAATGGGCCTCGCTCCTGGCCCACATACATTGGTGCCGGTTCGTGGCTCGAACCGGGACAGAAGGGGGAGATTTAGTCCTGGTTCCAACCATGAACCAGGACAAATGAGTTGCCTATATATACCCCCTCGCCACAGTAGAGCACTCCATAGTGCTATGTTTTTCCTGGCCGGCGAGGGGAGGCCATTTGGGTGCTCTAGCTCACCTCCTATGCACATGAGGTGTTCGATGAAATGCCCGAGCCACACTAGTTAAGCTTTCTCCTCTCGAAGCTCGACCTCCGAGCTCCATTTTTCCCGAGATTTGCATAGGTTTAGCGGTCTGTCATGCCCCGTCCCCATCGTCACCGTCGTCGATCGCCCGCGCCGATCTCGTTGCCGGCACCACCGTGGTGATCTTCTTGTTCTTATCTTCTTTCTGAAATAAAAAAATTCTTACTTTAGATAGATACTTGTCTAATTTTTTTACTTTTGACACACATAATTATATATAATGCACGCAGATGAACCGGCAATGGATGTATGGTGAAAGAGACACCTCCGAGTACATTAAGGGCCTGCATAATTTTCTCGAAGTGGCTGAGGCAAACAAGCAGAATGGTTTTATGTGTTGTCCATGCCCTATGATAGTATTAGTGATGCTATATATATGATAGTATTCGAGGTGTATTAGTGATAATATTCGATGATGTACGGACGCTAGAGATGATGTAGTTTTGCTTATAATTTAATGCATGCTAATTTGAATACTACTTTATTTTACGATTTGGTTTTGCTTATTGACTGCTCAAATTGGAAAACTACTCCTACTTTGAATGCTAAAATTGGAGAGCACTATGCAAGGCGTATGCATTTCATTAGTTGATAGCTTATAGGGTTTTCGTTTTTGCAGAAATCTAGGAGCCCACTCCATCATCCCTGCCGTCGTCCCTGTCACCGACCCCCCTCCGACCTCGAGGTCACACGAGCCAAATCTCCATGTCAATATGAGTCCTATAAGATATTTTGAAATGTTTTTGCTGATATTTTCAACCATTGAAATGTAATGGCCATCAAGTTTGAATGCTCATATGATGTAGATAAAAACATGTATATTTCTGTCGAGTCTCCACCATATATGAGAGGACGAAGAATCCCGACTGTTGTCGTGGGGGTAGCTTCTCCTTCGTTCCTGTGTACTAGACAATTTGGGGTAATGCACTCGGGAATGAAAGGAGGGGGTACCATCACCGACGGTCACAAATGTCAGAGAGGAACCAGTGAGGGAGAGTCTCCACCATATATATATGGGAGGATGAAGAATCCCGACTATTGTCATGGGGGTAGCTTCTCCTTCATTCCTGTGTGCAAGAAAATTTGGTGTAATGCACTCGGGAATGAAAGGAGGAGCTACCATCACCGACGGTCGAATACGTACACCACGTGAGCTAAGAGTTTTCAAGAATAGACTCGACAGACCGATAGTCAGCCCATGATGAATAATAATGATCTAATTTAGGTTTTTAGTACATATATTTAATTGTACAAGTTTAATATTTAAATTATGTGAAGGAAATATGCCCTAGATGCAATAATAAAGTGATTATTTATTTCCTTATTTCATGATAAATGTTTATTATTCATGCTAGAATTGTATTATCCCGAAACATAATACATGTGTGAATACATAGACAAACATAGTGTCACTAGTATGCCTCTACTTGACTAGCTCATTAATCAAAGATGGTTAAGTTTCCTAACCATAGACATGAGTTGTCATTTGATTAACGGGATCACATCATTAGGAGAATGACGTGATTGACTTGACCCATTTTGTTAGCTTAGCACTTGATCGTTTAGTATGTTGCTATTGCTTTCTTCATGACTTATACATGTTCCTGTGACTATGAGATTATGCAACTCCCGTTTACCGGAGGAACACTTTGTGTGCTACCAAACGTCACAACGTAACTGGGTGATTATAAAGGTGCTCTACAGGTGTCTCCGAAGGTAGTTGTTGAGTTGGAGTATTTCAAGATTAGGATTTGTCACTCCGATCGTCGGAGATGTATCTCTGGGCCCACTCGGTAATACACATCACTATAAGCCTTACAAGCATTGTAACTAATGAGTTAGTTCCGGGATGATTTATTACGGAACGAGTAAAGAGACTTGCCGGTAACGAGATTGAACTAGGTTTTGAGATACCGACGATCGAATCTCGGGCAAGTAACATACCGATGACAAAGGGAACAACATATGTTGTTATGTGGTTTGACCGATAAAGATCTTTGTAGAATATGTAGGAGCCAATATGAGCATCCAGATTCCGCTATTGGTTATTGACCGGAGACGTGTCTCGGTCATGTCTACATAGTTCTCGAACCCGTAGGGTCCGCACGCTTAAAGTTCATTGAAGATTTGTATTATGAGTTTATGTGTTTTGATGTAACGAAGGTAGTTCGGAGTCCCGGATGAGATCGGGGACATGACGAGGAGTCTCGAAATGGTCAAGACGTAAAGATCGATATATTGGATGACTATATTCGGACATCAGAAAGATTCCGAGTGATTCGGGTATTTTTGGAGTACCGAAGAGTTACAGGAATTCGCCGGGGAGAATATGGGCCTTATTGGGCTTTAGGGGAAACAGAGAGGAGAGGCTGTGCACCCCCCAATGCTTAGTCCGAATTGGACTAGGGGGAGGGGCGGCGCCCCCTCCTTCCTTCTCTTCTCTTTTCCCTTTCCTTCTCTCCTACTCCTACTACTTGGAAGGGCTCCTAGTTCTACTAGGAAAGGGGGAATCCTACTCCCGGTGGGAGTAGGACTCCCCTAGGGCGCGCCATGGAGAGGGCCGGCCCTCCCCCTCCTCCACTCCTTCATATACGGGGAGGGGGCACCCCTTGGAGACAAAACAATTGATCATTGATCTTTTAGCCGTGTGCGGTGCCCCCCTCCACCATAATCCACCCCGGTCATATCGTAGCGGTGCTTAGGAGAAGCTCTGCGTCAGTAGCATCATCATCACCGTCATCAACCCGTCGTGCTGACGGAACTCTCCCAAGCTCTGCTGGATCGGAGTTCGTGGGACGTCATCGAGCTGAACGTGTGCTGAACTCGGAGGTGTTGTGTGTTCGGTACTTGGATCGGTCGGATCGTGAAGACGTACGACTACATCAACCACGTTGTGCTAACACTTCCACCTTCGGTCTACGAGGGTACGTGGACACACTCTCCCCTCTCGTTGCTATGCATCACCATGATCCTGCGTGTGCGTAGGAAATTTTTGAAATTACTACGTTCCCCAACAGTGGCATCCGAGCCAGGTTTTATGCGTAGATGTTATATGCACGAGTAGAACACAAGTGAGTTGTGGGCAATACAAGTCATACTGCTTACCAGCATGTCATACTTTGGTTCGGCGGTATTGTTGGATGAAACGGCCTGGACCGAGATTACGTATACGTTTACGCAAGACTGGTTCTACCGACGTGCTTTGCACGCAGGTGGCTGGTGGGTGTCAGTTTCTCCAACTTTAGTTGAACCGAGTGTGGCTGCGCCCGGTCCTTGAGAAGGTTAAAACAACACTAACTTGACAAACTATCATTGTGGTTTTGATGCGTAGGTAAGAACGGTTCTTGCTAAGTCCGTAGCAGCCACGTAAAACTTGCAACAACAAAGTAGAGGACGTCTAACTTGTTTTTGCAGGGCATGTTGTGATGTGATATGGTCAAGACGTGATGAAATATAAATTGTTGTATGAGATGATCATGTTTTGTTGAAGTTATCGGCTACTGGCAGGAGCCTTATGGTTGTCTCTTTATTTGCATAAGATGCAAGTGGTGTGTAATTGATTTACTTTATCGCTATGCGATAGCAATAGTTGCAAAAGCAATAGCTGGTGAGACGACCATGTGACGACACGTTGATAAAAGATCAAGATGATGGAGATCATAGTGTCATGCCAGTAACAATGGAGGTCATGACAGTACTTCGGAGATGGAGATCACAAGCACAAGATGATGATGGCCATATCATATCACTTATATTGATTACATGTGATGTTTATCTTTTATACATCTTATTTTGCTTTGATTGACGGTAGCATTATAAGATGATCTCTCACTAAATTTCAAGATAAAAGTGTTCTCACTGAGTATGCACCGTTGCCAAAGTTCGTTGTGCCGAGACGCCACGTGATGATCGGGTGTGATAAGCTCTACATTCATCTACAACGGGTGCAAGCCAATTTTGCACACTCAGAATACTCGGGTTAAACTTGACGAGCCTAGCATATGCAGATATGGCCTCGGAACACTGGAGACCGAAAGGTCGAGCGTGAATCGTATAGTAGATATCATCAACTTAATGATGTTCACCATTGAAAACTACTCCATCTCACGTGATGATCGGACATGGTTTAGTTGATTTGGATCACGTGATCATTTAGATGACTAGAGGGATGTCTATCTAAGTGGGAGTTGTTAAGTAATATGATTAATTGAACTTAAATTTCTCATGAACTTAGTCATGATAGTATTTGCATATCTATGTTGTAGATCAATAGCTCGCACATAGCTTCCCCGTTTATTTTCGATATGTTCCTAGAGAAAAATAAATTGAAAGATGTTAGTAGCAATGATGCGTATTAGATCCGTGATCTGAGGATTATCCTCATTGCTGCACAGAAGAATTATGTCATTGATGCACCGCTAGGTGACGGACCTATTGCAGGAGCATATGCAGACGTTATGAATGTTTGGCAAAGCTCGGTATGCAGGGCCGTTCCTGAGAGTTCGGGGGCCCGGGGCAAAACTATAACCTAGGTCCCCTAATATATTACCTTGAAAATTTTCTTCTAGTTTCCCATATGCAATGTCTGGCGATGGTATCAATATCAATCTTATTCAACAATTTCTTTTCAATGTGTAAAGTTGCCAAACCTAACCTCTCTTGGGACATCTACAAACCTCATATAGTTTTTCGCTAATATATAGCCATTTAAAAGATTCATGTGCTTTTTATGATAGGAAGAAAAACAATACCTCCGCCATTATCACCACATCCAGTGCTTACTTATACATGTGTTTGCTGATAAGAATTTTTTCTCTTTGATAAAGCATTAGAACCATCTTTTAATCCCTGTAGATTAACACATATAACAAGTTAAATGGTATAGCTACATGAGAAACCCGTAGAAAAGATATTCAAAATTTCACATTTGCAGATCTAAAAACAATGTTTTCCATCCACCTTGAACCTCGAAATCTACTTCATCTGTCCCAAATTGTAAGACGTCTTAGGTAGACTAAAAAGCCTGCAAAAACGTCTTATGATTTGGGGTGGGGTAATAAGTTGAAATCTTCTCGACCACCTGAGTGTCTTTGAGATAATCCTAGTTTTCCAATGCCAAGCGGAAGTCTGCTTGTGGCGGCCAAAATTTTCCTACTGAAGGGAAGGCAGAAATCTCAAAATAGATACAAACGCGCATGATTCGATAAAATAAAAAGGAGTGAATCAATACTTACCAGAGGCCGCCGACGAGCGTACTGGTGTACTCCACCGTCGCCGCCGCCACAGCAATGGCGACCATGACCTTATCGTGTTTGGGGGTGTTGACGGCGCAAAAAAAAGACATGGAGTCGTGGGCGTTGTGTGCTAAAATCTGTAGGGCTTTGGCAAGGTCATGCGTTGGGTGAAGCCCCATATCTCAACGAGGGTAATACGGAAGTACTGTACATGGTACTGCCTACGGGCCTCTGAAATCACGAGGGTAATACGGAATATATTTGATCATGGACTACCTGCGTCCCTGCATGGCCCATAGTTATACGCGTAGGGCCCCCCTGAAATCTGGCGGCCCAGGGCGGCTGCCCCCCTGCCCCTCCCCAAGGCCGGCTCTGTCGGTATGATGACTACTTGGTAGTTTAGTGCACCATGCTTTATGGCTTAGAACCGGGACTTCAAAAATGTTTTGAACGCCACGGATCATATAAGATGTTCCAAGAGTTGAAATTAGTATTTCATACTCATGCCCGTGTCGAGAGGTAGACCTATGATGTTACTTTGCCTACAAGATGGAGGAGAATAGCTCAACCAGTAAGCATGTGCTCAGATTGTCCGAGTACTACAATCACTTGAATCAAGTGGGATTTAATCTTCCAGAGAAGATAGTGATTGACAGAGTTCTGTAGTCACTATCACCAAGTTGCTAGAACTTCATGATGAACTATAATATGCAAGGGATAACGGAAACGATTCCCAAGCTCTTCGTGATGCTGAAATCGACGAAGGTAGAAATCAAGAAAAGCATCAAGTGTTGATGGTTAACAAGACCACTAGTTTCAAGAAAAGGGCAAAGGGAAGAAGGAGAACTTAAAGAAGAATGGCAAGCAAGTTGCTGCTCAAGTGAAGATGCCCAAGTCTGGACCTAAGCCTGAGACTAAGTGATTTTACTGCAAAGGGACTAGTCACTGGAAGCGGAACTGCCCCAAGTATTTGGCGGATAAGAAGGATGGCAAAGTGGACAAAGGTATATTGGATTTACATGTAATTTACTAGTGTTTATAGCAACCCCTCATTATTTGATACTAGTTCAGTTGCTAAGAGTAGTAACTTAAAACGGGAGTTGCAGAATGAACATAGACTAGTTAAGGGTGAAGTAATGATATGTGTTGGAAGTAGTTCCAAGAATGATATGATCATCATTGCATACTCCATATACTTTCGGAATTAGTGTTGAACCTAAATAAGTGTTATTTGGTCTTTGCGTTGAGCATGAATATGATTTGATCATGTTTATTGCAATACGGTTATTCATTTAAGTTACAGAATAATTGTTATTCTGTTTACATGAATAAAACCTTCTATGGTTATACACCAAATGAAAATGGTTTGTTGAAACTCGATCATAGTGATACACATATTCATAATATTGAACCCAAAAGATGCAAAGTTAATAATGATAGTGCAACTTATTTGTGGCACTGCCGTTTAGGTCATATTGGTGTAAAGCACATGAAGAAAATCCATGCTGATGGGCTTTTGGAATCACTTGATTATGAATCAATTGATGCTCGCGAACCATGCCTCATGGGCAAAGATGACTAAGACTCCGTTCTCCAGAACAATGGAGCGAGCAACTGACTTATTGAATATAATACATACTGATGTATGTGGTCCGATGAGTGTTGAGGCTCACGGTGGGTATCATTATTTTCTGACCTTCACAGATGATTTGAGCAGATATGGGTATATCTAGTTGAAGAAACATAAGTCTGAAACATTTGAAAAGTTCAAAGAATTTCAGAGTGAAGTGGAAAATCATCGTAACAAGAAAATGAAGTTTCTATGATCTGAGTTACGAGTTTGGTCTTCAATTAAAACAATGTGGAATAGTTTCAGAAACTCATGCCACCTGGAACACCACAGCGTTATGGTGTGTCTGAACGTCATAACCGTACTTTATTTGACATAGTGCAATCTATGATGTCTTTTACCGATTTACCACTATCGTTTTGGGGTTATGCATTAGAGACAGCTGCATTCACATTAAAAAGGGCACCATCTAAATCCTTTGAGACGACACCGTATGAACTGTGGTTTAGTAAGAAACTTAAGCTTTCGTTTCTTAAAGTTTGGGGTTGCGATGCTTATGTGAAAAGGTTTCATCTTGATAAGCTCAAACCCAAGTCGGAAAAGTGAGTCTTCATAGGATACCCAAAAGTAACTGTTGGGTACACCTTCTATCACTGATCCGAAGGCAAGATATTTGTTGCTGAGAATGGATCCTTTCTAGAGAAGGAGTTTCTCTCGAAAGAAGTGAGTGGGAGGAAAGTAGAACTTGATGAGGTAACTGTACCTGCTCCCTTATTGGAAAGTAGTTCGTCACAGAAATCTGTTTCTGTGACTCCTACACCAATTAGTGAGGAAGCTAATGATGATGATCATGTAACTTCAGATCAATTTACTAGCGAACCTCGTAGGTCGACCAAAGTGAGATCCGCACTAGAGTGGTAAGGTAATCCTATTCTGGAGGTCATGTTAATTGACCATGACGAACCTACGAACTATGAGGAAGCGATGATGAGCCCAGATTCCGCGAAATGGCTTGAGGCCATGAAATCTGAGATGGGATCCATGTATGAGAACAAAGTGTAGACTTTGGTTGACTTCCCCGATGATGGGCAAGCCATATAAAATAAATGGATCTTCAAGAGGAAGAGGGACTCTGATAGTACTGTTACTATCTACAAAGCTAGACTTGTCGAAAAAGGTTTTGACAAAGTTCAAGGTGTTGACTACGATGAGATTTTCTCACTCGTAACGATGCTTAAGTCTGTCCGAATCATGTTAGGAAATTGCGACATTTTAGGAAATCTGGCAAATGGATGTCAAAACTACATTCCTTAATGGATTTCTTAGAGAAGAGTTGTATATGATGTAACCAGAAGGATTTGTCGATCCTAAAGGTGCTAACAAAATGTGCAAGCTCCAGTGATCCATCTATGGACTGGTGCAAGCATCTCGGAGTTGGAATATACACTTTGATGAGTTGATCAAAGCATATAATTTTATACAGACTTGTGGTGAAGCCTGTATTTACAAGAAAGTGAGTGGGAGCACTACAGTATTTCTGATAAATATATGTGAATGACATATTGTTGATCGGAAATAATGTAGAATTTTCTGGAAAGGATAAAGAAGTATTTTAAAGGAGTTTTTCAAATAAAGGCCTCGGTGAAGCTACTTACATATTGAGCATCAAGATCTATAGAGATAGATCAAGACACTTGATAAGTTTTTTTTTCAATAAGTACATACCTTGACAAGATTTTGAAGTAGTTCAAAATGTAATAGTCAAAGAAAGAGTTCTTACCTGTGTTACAAGGTGTGAAATTGAGTAAGACTCAAAGCTCGACCACGGCAGAAGATAGAAAGAGAATGAAAGTCATTCCCTATGCCTCATCCATAGTTTCTATAAAGTATGCCATGCTGTGTACCAGATCTATTGTATATCCTACACTGAGTTTAGCAAGGGAGTACAATAGTGATCTAGGAGTAGATCACTGGACAGCGGTCAAAATTATCCTTAGTGGAATAAGGATATGTTTCTCGATTATGGAGGTGACAAAAGGTTCGTCGTAAAGGGTTACGTCGATGCAAATTTTGTCAATAATCCAGATGACTCTAAGTCTCAATCTGGATACATTTTTGAAAGTGGGAGCAATTAGCTAGAGTACCTCCGTGTAGAGCATTGTTGACATAGAAATTTGCAAAATACATACGGATCTGAATGTGGCAGACCCGTAGACTAAACTTCACTCACATGCAAAACAAGATCACACCTTAGTACTCTTTGGGTGTTAATCACATAGCGATGTGAACTAGATTATTTACTCTAGTAAACCCTTTGGGTGTTGGTCACATGACAATGTGAACTATGGGTGTTAATCACATGGTGATGGGAACTATTGGTGTTAAATCACGTGGCCATGTGAACTAGATTATTGACTCTAGTGCAAGTGGGAGACTGAAGGAAATATGCCCTAGAGGCAATAATAAAGTTATTATTTATTTCCTTATTTCATGATAAATGTTTATTATTCATACTAGAATTGTATTAACCGGAAACATAATACATGTGTGAATACATAGATAAACATAGTGTCACTAGTATGCCTCTACTTGACTAGCTCGTTAATCAAAGATGGTTAAGTTTCATGACCATAGACATGACTTGTCACTAGCACATATGCTCGTGCGTTGCAACAGGAGATAAAATAGTATGCAGTTAAAGTCAGTGAGAATTATATGTGCAAGCAAAACCCTATGTGCACACAAAGAAAAGAAACGATTAGCTTCTCGGTTTCGCAGCGTGTGGAGGAATCAATCCGTTATTTTTTCATTCATTGATCGATGGTGTTTAAGACTTTTGTTATGTCATCGTACGTCAGGGAGGAACCATGAGTTATTCAATCTATTTTTCCTTTCAATCCTTCCAATCCAGGGGACTTTAAGGTATGAAGTTTCTGAATATTCTAGGAAACATGAGTAATATTTTAAATCTGGAATAGTTTTTTGAAAATAATGTACACTTTTTAAAAGGCGAACAAAATATGAAAGGAAACATCTTTTTCAATTCACAAATATTTTCTGAAAACACCAATTTTTTTATAAAAACATTAACATTATTTGACTTTGTGAACATTTTTTAAAAAGCGAACATATGTTCAAAATTCGTAAGATTTTTAGAAAATATGTATCTTTTATACAAAACATTATTTTTAATGATAAAAATTTCAATAAAACAGAATATTTTTCGAATTTGGAGCATTTTTGAAACGCTATTTTCTTTTAGACATCTCAAACTATTTTGAAAAACAATAATTGTTTTGGAAACAATGGGAACCTTTTTGCAAGTTCCGAATATTTTTTTAAAATAGAAAAAAAGGAATTGTTAACATTTAAAAAAACAAATCTTAAGTCTGAACTTTTTTGAGAATTTTTTATTTACAAAATAAATTCTAAAATAAAATTAAACTTGGAAGGGAAAAAATAGATAGGAAATAGAATAAAAATAGAAGTAAAACACAGAAATAAAGAAAATTGGGCCAGCCCATTATTGGTTGTCCTATACGAAACTCCAACTAAAAACATGAAAATTATTTAAATTTGTGAACATTTTCTAAAAACAGGAACATGTGTTGAAAATTCAAAAAAATTGAAAATGTGTATCTTTTTTAAACGAACATTATTTTTTATTATGAAAATTTCACAAAAATAAGAATATTTTTTGAATTTGAAGCATTTTTAAATGCTATTTGATTTTTAGACATCTTGAACAATTTTGAAAAAATATTTTCTGAAAAAATGGGAAACTCTTTGCAAGTTTGGAATATTTTTTTAAATAGTAACAAAGTATTTGAATTTTGAACATTTTCAAAAAAAAATTAATTCGGAACATTTTTGAGGATTTTTAAATTTAAGAAATAAATTCTAAAAGGAAAATAAACTTGGATGAGAAAAAAGAGATACGAAACTAAGAATAAAAATAGAAGTAAAACACAAAAAAAATTGGCCAGCTGAATATTGGTTGTCTAGTGGGAAACTCAACTATTTATCGCCCTGTGCGGAAAATAGAATTTTCCCAAGTGCGTGGGCAGAAAAATACGTGGGCTGGCTTTGCTGGGCCATAGTGTGCGGCCCACGTACGAAAATTCTTTTTCTAACTGACAAACATATATAAATTTCGTACCACCTCGGATATAGGAAACTAAATTATTTTTAGCGGTGAACGGATGAAAAAATTGGCGAAACGCACCTTGCTTTATTAGTAGGTATAGATTTGATTAACGGGATCACATCATTAGGAGAATGATGTGATTGACTTGACCCATTCCGTTAGCTTAGAACTTGATCGTTTAGTATGTTGCTATTGCTTTCTTCATGACTTATACATGTTCCTATGACTATGAGATTATGCAACTCCCATTTACCGGAGGAACACTTTGTGTGCTACCAAACGTCACAACGTAACTAGGTGATTATAAAGGTGGTCTACAGGTGTCTCCGAAGGTACTTGTTGAGTTGGCATATTTCGATATTAGGATTTGTCACTCCGATCGTCGGAGAGGTATCTCTTGGCCCACTCGGTAATACACATCACTATAAGCCTTGCAAGCATTGTAACTAATGAGTTAGTTGCGGGATGATGTATTAGGAACGAGTAAAGAGACTTGCCGGTAACGAGATTGAACTAGGTATTGAGATACCGACGATCGAATCTCGGGCAAGTAACATACCGATGACAAAGGGAACAACGTATGTTGTTATGCGGTTTGACCGAAAAAGATCTTTGTAGAATATGTAGGAGCCAATATGAGCATCCAGTTTCTGCTATTGGTTATTGACCGGAGACGTGTCTTGGTCATGTCTACATAGTTCTCGAACCCGTAGGGTCCGCACGCTTAACGTTCGGTGACAATTTGTATTATGAGTTTATGTGTTTTGATGTACTAAAGGTAGTTCGGAGTCCCGGATTAAAGATCGATATATTGGACGACTATATTCGGACCTCGAAAAGGTTCCATGTGATTCGTGTATTTTTCGGAGTACCGGAGAGTTACGGGAATTCGCCGGAGAGTATATGGGCCTTATTGGGCTTTAGGCCTTGTTCGGTTCCTTCAGATTTGAAGGGGTTTGGAGGGGATTGAGAGGGATTAAATCCCCCACAAGTCAAAATCCACCTCAATCCCCTCCAATCCTCTCCAATCCCCTTGTGGGAGGGATTAACCGAACAAGCCCTTAGGGGAAAGAGAGAGGAGAGGCTGCACGCCCCCAATGCTTAGTCCGAATTGGACTATGGGGAGGGCGGCGCCCCCTCCTTCCTTCTCTTCTCTTTTCCCTTTCCTTCTCTCCTACTCCTACTACTTGGAAGGGCTCCTAGCTAGTTCTACTAGGAAAGGGGGAATCTTACTCACGGTGGGAGTAGGACTCCCCTAGGGCGCGCCATAGAGAGAGCCGGCCCTCCCCCTCCCCCACTCCTTTATATACGGGGAGGGGGCACCCCTTGGAGACACAACAATTGATCATTGATCTTTTAGCCGTGTGCTGTGCCCCCCTCCACCATAATCCACCTTGGTCATATCGTAGTGGTGCTTAGGTGAAGCCCTGCGTCGGTAGCATCATCATCACCATTGTCACGCCGTCGTGCTGACGAAACTCTCCCTCGAAGCTCTGCTGGACCGGAGTTCGTGGGACGTCATCGAGCTGAACGTGTGCTGAACTCAGAGGTGCCGTGCGTTCTGTACTTGGATTGGATGGATCATGAAGACGTACGACTACATCAACTGCATTGTGCTAACGCTTCCGCTTTCAGTCTACGAGGGTACGTGGACACACTCTCCCCTCTCGTTGCTATGCATCACCATGATCCTGCGTGTGCATAGAATTTTTTTGAAATGACTACGTTCCCCAACATTATGAACATAGGAGATGTCATACTCGGACGACGAAAGTCTCCCGAGGGAGTGCGACTAGTGCCACGACGACCGAGGTCTGTGCGACAGGCCTCACCGAGACGAAGATCGGCGCTTCAGCATTAAGCTCGAGGAGACCTTTGATGTTGAAACGGTACGCAACGACGACAAGTGTTTTTTTCATAATTAGGCACGACTTTAACTATTTCAACGTGTAATTTTCATGTTTTACAATTCGACTAGCTTATCCCATGCCATGCAAGACGCTATGTCTTGGGGAGGATGGGTTTTGAAGACCATGAAAGGATGGAAACAAAGAAAATTCACTTAAGGACCCATCATGGTATGGATTTCGAAGTAAAACTGTACAATTCTGAGAGCGTAACCCATTTTGGTTGCAAAAAATGGGAAGAACTTTGCAAGATGTATGGTTTTCATGAGGATATGCTTGTCACCATGGATCTTAGTGATCCTGAAATCGAGCAAGACAATATGGACATTTGGGTCCTTGTTGATACGCCTCCAATTCTACCGTTATGTGAGTTTCTCAAACGTAGTTATTAACTAATTTACATTGGTTAGTTCAAGATAGTTGACAGCTTATTTTCATTGACAGCTTATTTTCATTGTTCAAAGAATGTGCGGAAGATGGTAGACAAAACCCACTACACCGATGGCTCCGAATTAACTTATCAGGAGAAAAATCATCTGATCGCATTTTGTACTGATATTGAGAATTACAATATCTACAATCAAACTCCTCAACATTATGGTCAATATGTGCCATTAGTGCACGTGTTGAACCACGTCAACTACCATGGAGATACCCTGGTAAGATTTTTTACTATTACGACATCCGTGCATCTTTTGCATACTTCTAAAACTAGTACATCATTGCTAACTATGAAGTTATTACTACGTTTTTCAACAGAGAATCTTGATGGATTGTGTGCCTCATTTGATGTATGAGAATGGTAGCCTTGATGTTTTGAACATACATCCAGGTCATCCAACGAATCTGAACTGTCCATACCGGATTTCTAAAAGAAGTGGAGACATGCTAATCAAAGAATGAAAAAAATGTATGGACAGTCGTAAGGAGGTTCTTGGAAGCAAAAGGAAGCGAAACGCAAGAATTGGAGACAGGATGATCTCCATTCTCCATAATGGAGAGTCAGGGTCTATATTGTTTTATGCTATTTTACCTTAAAGAGGGTATTTAGGTCCTACCTAATACTGATGATCATGTGCTAAGAACAATTAAGTAGGGTTGGTTCGATGACTATGAGGATGATGATCGTATGACTTGTTATTAATAACGAGTAGAAGTTGTATGACAATGATTAGTAGGACTTGTTATTAAGATGATGCATAATGCGAGCATGAAGAGTTATTATATATCAGTGGGTGAAATGAACATGAATTGGATTGTAGTGAAGGCAGCATGCATGTGGTCCATGTCGAAAGTAGTACAATCCAAACTTGATCAAGTTAATTAGCATTAGTATTACTTTCGACGTGCACCACATATTGCCTTCACTTTAATCTAAGCCATGTTTAGGCATAGCAGTAGCGTTGGTAAACCAAGCACGGAGATAAGAGAGGACACTTCTCTCTATTAGCTAGCTAACAACCTAAATTAACCCCCAAAACCCCTAAACCACCCCCTTTAAAAAACAAAAACCTCAGCTCCTGCCAGCTGCTGACGCATGGATGCCTTTTGGTCCCGGTTGGTTCCACCAACCGGGACCAAAGGCCCTCCTGCCTGGGCTCGCCGCAGCGGCCACGTGGAGGCCCACCTGTCCCGGTTCGTGTAAGAACTAGGACTAAAGGCCTAGGGCATTAGTAACGACCCTTTAGTCCCGGTTGGCCAACCAGGACAGATGAGCCTTACGAACCGGGACCAATGGCCATTTTTCTACTAGTGACAATTAGTTTTTAGTAAGGTATTCTCTACAAGCATTGAAATTATCGTAACAGATAGTTTTGTGATAAGGTAAATCGTAACGGGTAGCAAGTAACAGAAGTAAACATGGTGCAGCAAGGTGGCCCAATCCTTTTTGTAGCAAAGGACAAGCCTGGACGAACTCTTATATGAAGCAAAGCGCTCCCGAGGACACATTGTCAAGTTAGTTTTGCATCATGCTCATATGATTTGCGTTCGTTACTTTGATAATTTGATATGTGGGTGAACCGGTGCTTGGGTGCTGCCCTTCCTTGGACAAGCCTCCCACTTATGATTAACCCCTCTCGCAAGCATCCACAACTATGAAAGAAGTATTAAGGTAAACCTAACCATAGCATGAAACATATGGATCCAAATCAACCCCTTACGAAGCAACGCATAAACTAGGGTTGAAGCTTCTGTCACTCTAGCAACCCATCATATACTTATTACTTCCCAATGCCTTCCCCTAGGCCCCAATAATGGTGAAGTGTCATGTAGTCGACGTTCACATAACACCACTAGAGGAGAGACAACATAAATCTCATCAAAATATCGAACGAATATCAAATTCACATGATTACTTATAACAAGACTTCTCCCATGCCCTCAGGAACAAACGTAACTACTAACAAAACATATTCATAATCAAGATCAGAGGAGTATTAATTATCATTAAGGATCTGAAAATATAATCTTCCACCGGATAAACCAACTTGCATCAACTACAAGGAGTAATCAACACTACTAGCAACCCACAGGTACATATCTGAGGTTTTGGGACCAAGATCAAATACAAGAGATGAACTAGAGTTTGAGAGTAGATGGTGCTGGTGAAGATGTTGATGGAAATTGACCCCCTCTCGATGAGAGGATTGATGGTGATGATGACGGCGACGATTTTCCCCTCCCGGAGGGATGTTTCCCCGGTAGAACAACTCCGCCAGAGCCCTGGATTGGTTCTGCCCAGGTTCCGCCTCGAGATGGCGGCGCTTCGTCCCGAAGGCTTCCTTCTAATTTTTTTTCCAGGTCAAAACACACCATATAGCCAAAGATGGGCATCGGAGGCCTGCCAGGGGGCCCACAAGGTCGGGGGGGCGCCCAGGGGTGTAGGGCGCGCCCTCCACCGATGTGGCTGGCTGGTGGCCCCCCTCTGGTTCTTTCTTCGCCCAATATTTTTTATATATTCCAAAAATAAGCTTCGTGAAGTTTCAGGACTTTTGGAGTTGTGCAGAATAGGTCTCTAATATTTGCTCCCTTTCGAGTCCAGAATTCCAGCTGCTGGCATTCTCCCTCTTCATGTAAACCTTATAAAATAAGAGAGAATAGGCATAAGTATTGTGATATAATGTGTAACTAGCGGGTTCACCTGCGCAGTTGCGTGGCTAGAATTCATATATTTTATTTATATTTTTGATAAATTTGGCTATTTTGCTCATTGGTTAATACCTGGATATATTATTCGTTTGTACATAGCACCCTCCCAATACTTTCTTGGCAGCTCATCTTATTATATATATTTCGCATAATCATAAATCTAAGCCATTACATTATTGATACATGCTAAATAATGTTGTCAAAACTCTCTCTCTCTCTCTCTCTCTCTCTCTCTCTCTTCTTCTTCTTCTTCTTCTTCTTCTTCTTCTTCTTCTTCTCTTTGTCCACTTGTTATAATCATCATAGAATTATTTCGTCATTTCTATCTTATTTCGTGTTGACCTATATTTTCTTGGCATAACAAAAAAAAGTATAAAATATACAGCATGGTTTGTTTCTAGTTCATTAGAACATTATCTCTTGCTCAGTTTTTTTCCACCAAACTAACCTTTCATGAATATCCTCTCACTTTATCATTGCTCCCCCTCCCCCCCCCCTTATTGTATGGATAAATTTTGTTCTAAGACATATATGTTCATGCACAATTAAGATGATTTAGTGGATACTTTAACTACGTGTTGTTCATTTTCAATTGTTATAGACACAATATCATTCTTCTTATGTATGATATTTTTTTGCAAGGATTCCGTATGGTATGTTGCTCGCCCATGTACCACAATGCTGAATGTCTTGCGTGCATTGATCCTGACTTATTCTGGCGTCGGTAGTGCTTGTTCGGTGTTCTTAGAATCTCGATGTAATTTATATGTTTGAGATGCTTTGTACCTTTTTTCATATAGAGATATTTTGTACTTTAGGTGAACTTTAATAGTAGATCAGATCTTTTTCGCAATAAATAAATAAAATCTGTAATACCTTGTTAGCAACCGTGAACTGAAGCACAACACTCTTTTCTTCTTAAGTCTAACTCATGTGAATTCTTCTTTTTTGTTTGGATGAACTCATGTGACTTCTTTTCCTACACTATTTTTTTTATGAAAGGGGTGTGAATTTATTCCTCTGAAATGGTGTTACAGTCCGCTAGTACCAAGTTGGAGACACTGTCTGGAACACGGCGCAACCAAAAAGCAGTGCAACCTCCAAATCTACCAATATTAGCTAAGCAACACTATTTTGATGACGATCGATCTTCTGCAGAATAAAATCACGAGGTTCCAGTAGCTTCTTGACTTCCATTATAAGGTACCCAAAGGCAGATTTGTTCAGAGATTCATCCATCACGGCAGCAATTACAGCAGCATTGTCAGATTGAATCACCATGAGTAGCTCTGATTGTTGCAAACTAAAAGAGACACCCTCCAACATTGCACTGATTTCAGCTTCCAACGCACTCTGACAGTGGAATAGGTATCTATATGCCGAGAATATGACCTCTCCATCCGAATTTCACAAAACCACACCTGAACCTGCCGATCCAGTGTCCTTGACAAAGGACCCATCCACCGATAGCGCAACCCAGCCAGGCGGGGGCTTTGGCCATGGCTTTGCTTGCTTCACCGCTGTACCTGAACAACAAGGCTCTCCGATGGTCATTTTTCCTTTAATAATGTCCTCTATTCCATACTTCTGTGCCTGAGTATATGAGCTTAAGTAGATGCACAAGAAAATTCTTGATATTTCTGTAGGTGGTGTCGACTTGCCGTGAAGTGCTTCGTTCTGTAAACTCCATATCCGCCATAGAAGCATGATTATCATTGCTCTAACTTCTTCTTTTTGGACTGATAGAATACTGAACAGCCATTCTTGGCCTGTCTCCAACATCAACTCCTTTGCCGGCAGAGGCCAAACCTGGCGCATCTCATCCCACAACTCCGCCGACCTGGGGCAGGTGATCAAAGCATGAAACGAACTGTCATTTGCCTCCCCACACAGCCGACAGGTAGCAGAGACAGGGATATGGTGGCGTGCTTTGCATGCGTTAGTAGGCAGTGCATCAACAATCACACGCCATGCAAAATGTCTCATCTTGCTCGGAACTTTAGCCTGCCATACAAGATTCCAGTGCGGACGATCTCCCTCGGAGCGAAGCTGCATGCCCCAGCTGCATGAACTTGCACATGATTCTGCATGGCCAACTGGTAGGCCGACTAGACCGAAAAATGTCCAAACTTCCCGGGGAACCAGGCGTATAGCCTCGCTGAGAATCGTGCAGCTTTTTCTTTCTTATTAAGAAGAGAAGTGTACATTTTTTATTACTCCATCTAGTCGGACAAATTCCTTTTTACTCCTACTTGCCATGTTCATTTTGTATTTCCGGTTAGCACGTATCAGGTCTCTCATCCTATCACATGTTTTCTTTTAAAGGGCACCAATGACGCGAATGCAAACAGTGTGAACTCTCTCTTAGGCTTATCCCTGTCCAGCGTAGCTATAAACATTTAGAAAATAATCAAAATGCGTGCCTCATTTTACCTGGCCTCACACATATTAAACGTTGTGAAATCTCTCTTAGGCTGATCAGTCTGCCTTCAGGATCAAGCAGTCTCCATATCTCAAGAGCATAATCTCTTCCAGCCATTGTGCAAACATAGACTTTAAATCTTTGGCGCCCACTGGAAGTAATCAAATAACCCTTCAAGTCATCCCAGCTAGGCCTTATGTTTACAAAATAACCAGTGTTTGGATCCTGAATGGCATGTAACATTGCAGCAAGTAAGAAGCGATGATATAAGTAATTAATTATTGACAAGAAAATATAAGAAGCATATATTGGAAAATCCCACAAAAAAACTTATATTTGAAATAACAGGTGTATAATAAATTAAGAAAACAGAAATGAGCGCATAATTTTAGGACAGGAGGAGCTGTGAAAACATCGACAATTAACGTTGAACAGCGAACGCTATTTTTGTATACTTGCGATATGTGCATGCAGCTACTAGCACATATGTGATTCTTCTGGACTTTGTGGATTTGGCTTGTGTAAACCGGCTTATTTAGAACTAGACCTACATAATAAACAGATAATAACATCTCAAGAATTTTTACCTAATTAAATTGGGTTCAATCTTGAGATGAACATCACTGTCGTTTTAATCCGGATTAAAATCTGTATTTTTTGTTGGCTGCTTGGTATAAGCCCGAAGCCTGAAACCATATGCCACCTATCTAACAGAGTAATATCATTGACGTCTAGAGAAAAAAGGGACTTCTTCGATAAATTAAACAAAACAATGTAAACAACAATATAAAGGACCTTTATGGATTTTTAAAATTAGTTTGTATGCAACATAAAAACTAATCAGCTACAATAAAAATACTAATCTGCTACGATAAAAATACTAATCTGCTACAATAAAAAATACTATGGATATTGTTGTTTAATTTGATGAGCACCCTGAAGCAATTTCAAACAGCATTTCAAATAGCAACTAGTTATATTAAGGATACTTTGGTGATTTACAATATAGTCTTAAATTAGGTCATACAATTGGAGCAATGCGAGTCAATACAGCATTCCTTCCCGGTACCCTGATTATAGGACGGATAATAAGCTCGAGCTGTCCACTGGGTTTACGGAACATGCCCTGTTCACTATGGCTCCTCACGGTCTGGTAACTATTCATAGTGATAGCATCTGTTCCGTTGAAATCGACAAGCAATTGTTTGTCGTTAAATGTCCGATTGAATTCGTCGGACATTGCTGATTCATTAGCAGCATCAAGCTCCAAATCCTCCAAGCTTGACATAATCTTGTCCAATCGCCTTTCGAAGGTTTCCGCTGTGTTAGAAAACACAACGGTTTCATCGAGGTCAAGCACAAGGGCGAGGCATCGCTTATTAGTATCTGAAGGAATGCCGCGTAAAGCCCCGTTGGTGCAGACCAACACCAGAAGCAAGCTAGACCTTTCACCTGCTTGCTTTGCATAGCAACAAGGTGTAGATCCTCCTCTCCGGCCTCCACCACAGCAGTCTACACACAGCACAATGAATTGATGAGGCGAACTAATAATTTACAGATATGCACATACCTCAGTTAATTGAATCAGAATTCATGTTAAGTTCATGTCATCCTATGCTACGTCTCAACTATATGTATATTATTGGTTCTACACATGATTTTAATGCAATATGTGTACCAAAACATGGAGCTACTGCACTGGAAGGATACAATTACCTTGAACCTTCAAGCAAGTCCGAACATCGTAACCGTACTTTATTAGATATGGTATGATCTATGGTTTCTCTTACCAGTTTACCACTATCGTTTTGGGGTTATGCATTAGAGATAGTTGCATTCACGTTAAATAGGGCACCGTCTAAATCCGTTGAGATGACACCGTATGAACTGCAGTTTAGCAAGAAACCTAAGCTGTCGTTTCTTAAAGTTTGGGGTTGCGATGCTTATGTGAAAAAGCTTCAGCCTGATAAGCTCGAACTCAAATCAGAGAAGTGCGTCTTCATAGGATACCCAAAAGAAACTGTTGGGTACACCTTCTATCACAGATCCGAAGGCAAGATCTTAATTTGTAGATCATGGTGCTACTTTGAAGCACAAGTGTGGTAAAAAGATAGTAGCATTGCCCCTTCTCTCTTTTTCTCTATTTTTTTTGTTTTTTTGGGCCTTCTCTTTTTTATGGCCTTTTTTCTATTTTTTCGTCCGGAGTCTCATCCCGACTTATGGGAGAATCATAGTCTCCATCATCCTTTTCTCACTTGGGACAATGCTCTAATAATGATGATCATCACACTTTTATTTACATACAACTCAAAAAGTTACAACTCGATACTTAGAACAAGATATGACTCTATATGAATGCCTCCGGCGGTGTACCGGGATGTGCAATGAATCAAGAGTGACATGTATGAAAAATTATGAAGGTGGCTTTGCCACAAATACGATGTCAACTACAGGATCATGCCAAGCAATATGACAATGATGGAGCGTGTCATAATAAACGGAACAGTGGAAAGTTGCATGGAAATATATCTCGGAATGGTTATGGAAATACCATAATAGGTATGTATGGTGGCTGTTTTGAGGAAGGTAATGGTGGGTGTATGATACCGGCAAAAGGTGCACGGTATTAGAGAGGCTAGCAATGGTGGAAGTGTGAGAGTGCGTATAATCCATGGACTCAATATTAGTCATAAAGAACTCACATACTTATTCCAAAAATTTATTAGTTATCAAAACGAAGTACTGCGCGCATGCTCCTAGGAGGATAGATTGGTAGGAAAAGACCATCGCTCGTCCCCGACCGCCACTCATAAGGAAGACAATCAAAAAATAAATCATGCTCCGACTTTATCACATAACGGTTCACCATACGTGCATACTACGGGAATCACAAACTTTAACGCAAGTATCTCTCAAATTCACACTACTCTACTAGCATGACTCTAATATCGATATCACCATCTTCATATCTCAAAACAATCATCAAGTATCAAACTTCTCATAGTATTCAATGCACTTTATATGAAAGTTATTTTTATACCCATCTTGGATGCCTATCATATTAGGTCTAGTTTCATAACCAAAGCAAATTACCATGATGTTCTAAAAGACTCTCAAAATAATATAAGTGAAGCATGAGAGTTCATCTATTTCTTCAAAATAAAACCACCGACATGCTCTAAAAGGATATAAGTGAAGCACTAGAGCAATTGACAAACTACTCCGAAAGATATAAGTGAAGATCAATGAGTAGTCGAATACTTATGAAACTATGTGAAGACTGTCTAACATTTAAGAATTTCAGATCTTGATATTTTATTCAAATATCAAGAAAAACAAAAGAAAATAAAATGACACTCCAAGCAAAACACATATCATGTGGTGAATAAAAATATAGCTCCAAGTAAAGTTACCGATGAACGAAGATGAAAGAGGGGATGCCATCCGGGGCACCCCCAAGCTTAGGCTCTTGGTTGTACTTGAATATTACCTCGGGGTGCCTTGGGCATCCCCAAGCTTAGGCTCTTTCCACTCTTTATTCCATATTCCATCGAATCTTTACCCAAAACTTGAAAATTTCACAACACAAAACTTAACAGAAAACTCGTAAGCTCCATTAGTATAAGAAAATAAATCACCACTTAGGTACTGTTGTGAACTCATCCTAAATTCATATTAGTGTAATATCTACTGTATTCCAACTTCTCTATGGTACACACCCTCTGATACTACTCATAGATTCATCAAAATAAGCAAACAACACAAAGAAAACAGAATCTGTCAAAAACAGAACAGTTTGTAACAGTCTGGAGGTTTCGAATACTTATGTCACTCCAAAAATTCTGATCTAAATTGTTGCACCTGAGGAAATAGTCTATTAATCATCTGCAAAAAGAATCAGCCTAAACGCACTCTCTAGTAAAAAATGGTAGCTAATATCGTGAGCACAAGAGTTTCTGTTTTTATAGCAAGATCGCAAAGACTTCACCCAAGTCTTCCCAAAGGTTCTACTTGGCACAAACACTAATTAAAACATAAAACCACATCTAAACAGAGGCTAGATGAATTATTTATTACTAAACAGAAGGAAAAAGCAAAGAACAAAAATAAAATTGGGTTGCTTCCCAACAAGCGCTATCATTTAACGCCCCTAGCTAGGCATGATGATTTCACTGATGCTCACATAAAGGATAAGATTTGAAACATAAAGGGAGCATCATGAAGAATATGAATAGCACATTTAAGTCTAACCCGCTTCTTATGCATAGGGATTTTGTGAGCAAACAACTTGTGGGAATAAGAATCAACTTGCATAGGAAGGTAAAACAAGCATAACTTCAGGATTTTCAACACATAGAGAGGAAACTTGATATTATTGCAATTCCTACAAGAATATATTACTCCCTCATAATAATTTTAAGTAGCATCATGAATGAATTCAACAATGTAATCATCACATAAAGCATTCTTTTCATGATCTACAAGCATAGAACACATAAGCAAGATTCTTCTCAATCAGAATAGTGGGAGTATCATAAGAAACTCGAATACTATAAATTGTTTCCACATTAAAAGAGTAATGTTCAGAAAGAGGGTAATCATAATCATGACAAGTTCTATAAATATAATCATCACTACTTTTTATGGCATAAGTGTCATCACAATAATCATCATAAGTAGAAACTTTGTTCTCATCATAATCAATTGAAATCTCTTCCAAGATAGTGGGATCATTACTAAATAAAGTCATGACCTCTCCAAATCCACTTTCATAACCGTCAAAATAAGATTCAACACCCTCCAAAATAGTGGGATCATTACTCCCTAAAGTCGACACTCTTCCAAACCCACTTTCATCTATATAATCATCATAAATAGGAGACATGCTATCATCATAATAAATTTGCATATCAAAACTTCAGGGACTAAAAATATCATCATCATCAAACATAGCATCCCCAAGCTTATGGCTTTGCATATCATTAGCATCATGGGTATTCAAAGAATTCATACTAACAACATTGCAATCATGCTCATCCTCCAAAGATTTAGTGCCATACATTTTAATACATTCTTCTTCTAACACTTTGGCACAATTATCGGAATCCTTATTTTCATGAAAGACATTAAAATGATGAAGCATATTAGGTAACCTTAGTTCCATTTTTTTGTAGTTTTCTTTTATAGACTAAACAAGTGATAAAACAAGAAACTAAAAGATTCGATTGCAAGATCTAAAGATATACCTTCAAGCGCTAACCTCCACGGCAACGGTGCCAGAAAAGAGCTTGATGTCTACTACACAACCTTCTTCTTGTAGACGTTGTTGGGCCTCCAAGTGCAGAGGTTTGCAAGAAAGTAGCAAATTTCTCTCAAGTGGATGACCTAAGGTTTATCAATCCATGGGAGGCGTAGGATGAAGATGGTCTCTCTCAAACAAACCCTGCAACCAAATAACAAAGAGTCTCTTATGTCCCCAACACACCCAATACAATGGTAAATTGTATAGATGCACTAGTTCGGCGAAGACATGGTGATACAAGTGCAATATGGATGGTAGATATAGTTTTTTGTAATCTGAAAATATAAAAACAGCAAGGTAACTAATGATAAAAGTGTGTGTAAACGGTATTTCAATGCTAGGAAACAAGGCCTATGGTTCATACTTTCACTAGTGCAAGTTCTCTCAACAATAATAACATAATTGGATCATATAACTATCCCTCAACATGCAACAAAGAGTCACTCCAAAGTCACTAATAACGGAGAACAAACGAAGAGATTATGATAGGGTACGAAAACAACCTCAAAGTTATCCTTTCTGACCGATTTATTCAAGAGTCCGTAGTAAAATAACATGAAGCTATTCTTTCCGTTCTATCTATCCTAGAGTTCGTACTAGAATAACACCTTAAGACACAAATCAAACAAAACCCTAATGTCACCCAGATACTCCAATGTCACCTCAAGTATTCATGGGTATGATTATACGATATGCACAACACAATCTCAGATTCATTTATTCAATCAACACAAAGAACTTCAAGGAGTGCCCCAAAGTTTCTACCAGAGAGTTAAGATGAAAACGTGTGCCAACCCCTATGCATAAGTTCACGAGGTCACGGAACTCGCAGGTTGATCACCAAAACATACATCAAGTGGATCACGTGAATATCCCATTGTCACCACAGATAAGCACATGCAAGACATACATCAAGTGTTCTCAAATCCTTCAATACTCAATCCAATAAGATAACTTCAAAGGGAAAACTCAATTCATCAAAGGAGAGTAGAGGGGGAGAAACATCATAAGATCCAACTATAATAGCAAAGCTCACGATACATGCATCAAGATCGTGCCAAATCAAGAACATGAGGGAGAGAGATCAAACACATAGCTACTGGTACATACCCTCAGCCCCGAGGGTGAGCTACTCCCTCCTCGTCATGGAGAGCGTCGGGATGATGGAGATGGCCACCGGAGAGGGATTCCCCCCTCCGGCAAGGTACCGGAACGGGTCTAGATTGGTTTTCGGTGGCTACGGAGGCTTACGGCAGCAGAACTCCCGATCTAGGTTTCTTTTTGGAAGTTTGGGTATATATAAGAGTTGTTGGAGTCGGGAACAAGTCAGCGGGTCCCTGAGGCGGCCACGAGGTAGGGGTCCCGCCCAGGGGGTAGAGCGCGCCCCCACCCTCGTGGTGGCCTCGGGACTCTTCTGGCCCATCTCCGGTACTCCGTGGGCTTCTTTTGGTCCAAAAATGATCTCCGTGAAATTTCAGGTCAATTGGACTCCGTTTGGTTTTCCTTTTCTGCGATACTCAAAAACAAGGAAAAAACAGAAAAACTGGCACTGTGCTCTAGGTTAATAGGTTAGTCCCAAAAATCATATAAAATAGCATATAAAACATCCAAGGTTGATAATATAATATCATGGAACAATCAAAATTCATAGATACATTGGAGACGTATCAGACATGTGTTGTAATTTGATGAACGGGATCACATCATTAGGAGAATGATGCGATGGACAAGACCCATCTGTTAGCTTAGCATAATGATCGTTATGTTTTATTGCTATTGCTTTCTTCATGACTTATACATATTCCCCTGACTATGAGATTATGCAACTCCCGAATACTGGAGGAACACCTTGTGTGCTATCAAACGTCACAACGAAACTGTGTGATTATAAAGATACTCTACAGGTGTCTCCGAAGGTGTTTGTTGGGTTGGCATAGATCAAGATTAGGGTTTGTCACTCCGGCTATCGGAGAGGTATCTCTGAGCCCTCTCGGTAATGCACATCATAATAAGCCTTGCAAGCAATGTGACTAATGAGTTAGTTGCGGGATGATGCATTATGGAACGAGTAAAGAGACTTGCCGGTAACGAGATTGAACTAGGTATGAAGATACCGACGATCAAATCTCGAACAAGTAACATACCCATGACAAAGCGAATAACGTATGTTGTCATTACGATACGACCAATAAAGATCTTCGTAGTATATGTGGGAACCAATATGAGCATCCAGGTTCCTATGTTGGTTATTGACCGGAGAGGTGTCTCGGTCATGTCTATATAGTTCTCGAACCCATAGGGTCCGCACGCTTAACGTTCGATGGCGATTTTGTATTATATGAGTTATGCGATTTGGTGACCGAGTGTTGTTCGGAGTCCCGGATGAGATCACGGACATGACGAGGAGTCTTGAAATGGTCGAGAGGTAAAGATTCATATATAGGACGATAGTATTCGGACACTAAAAGTGTTCCGGGGGTACCGGGTACGTATCGGGTCAACCCCCCCCCCCTGCCAAAGATATGGGCCCTATTGGGCCTAGGGCGGGATAGACCAGCCCCTTGTGGGCTGGTGCGCCCCCATATGGGTCGATCTAAGTGGAGAAAGGAAAAGGGGAGGAGGAAAGTAAATAGAGGGAATATGATTCCGCCTTCCTTTCCCCTCTCCCCTCTTTCCGAGATAAGGAAAGGGGGAGGCCGAATTGGAGGAGGCCCCCTAGTAGGATTTCTCCTACTTGGGGCGCCCCAAGGCTGCTCCCCTTCCTCTCCCACCTATATATACATGGGGAGGGGGGTGTCTAGAACACACACCAACAATTGTTAGCCGTGTGCGGCGCCCTTCTCCACAGTTTACGTCTTCTGTCATATTCACGTAGTGCTTAGGCGAAGCCCTGCACGGATTACTTCACCATCACCGTCACCACATCGTCGTGATGACAAAACTCTCCCTCGACACTTTGCTGAATCAAGAGTTCGAGGAACGTCATCAAGCTGAATGTGTGCTGAACTCGGAGGTGCCGTACGTTCGTTACTTGATCGGTTGGATCGCGACGACGTTCGACTACATCAACCGCGTTAACCTAACACTTCCGCTTTCGGTCTACGAGGGTACGTGGACACACTCTCCCCCTCTCGTTTCTATGCGTCTCCTAGATAGATCTTGCATGATCGTAGGAATTTTTTTGAAATTGCATGCTACATTCCCCAACAAAAGGCTGCAATTGAACTGGAGCAAAGATGTCGTCACTCTTGCACCCGCACGAACATTATCAATGATGGTTTTTGAAAGCGCCTTGAGTCGCTCATCCAAAAAGATGGAAGTATTCATCGATGAACATACTTGGGCCGGGGATGATTCCCTAGAAATGCAGGCCGTCGAATCACTATATCTTCACCATGATGTAGATGAAAGATTTCAACTTCACAAAGAATCAGGTCAATAGAAAAAGCTTAACACAACATAAACTCATCAGATTTGAATAATCGGATCCGCGAGGACAGAAAATTCTCTAACCTCATGGCACCGCCAAAAGAACGAGAGAAAATTTATTCTCACAAAACTTTGATGATCAGTAGACGTTGACCAGGTTACACCAAAACCTCGGTCGCACCAGGTTACACCAAAACCTCGGTCGCGATGGAATTCCTCCTAGATTGTCATCGCGACCGAGGTTTTGGTGTAACCTGGTACTGTTAGCGTCAAATTGAATAACGAAAAAGGCCCTTATTTCCAGATCCACAAGGGGGTGCGCCAGGGCAATCCCCACTCCCCTTTTCTTTTTAACCTAGCTGTGGAAGCACTGTCTAAGATGACCCGTAACGCTCAAAAAGAGAATCTTATCACGGGTTTGGCACCAGATCTTTTTAAAGATGGGGTGGCCATTCTCCAATACGCCGATGACACAGTCATCTACCTCGAGCATGACAAAAAGGCAGCTGTGAATCTGAAACTGTTACTATATATCTTCGAACTTATGTCTGGACTAAAGATAAACTTCCTGAAAAGTGAAACCTTATGTGTGGGAGGGGATGATGATACGTTGGCCTTTTATGCAGACTTGTTTAACTGTTAGATTGGTCATTTCCCAATGAAATATTTTGGAGTGTCGGTCAGCTATTCTACTCTTCGTAACCTGCACTAGAATTTTGCTGATGAAAGATTTCTTCAATGCTGTGAATCTTGGATAGGCAATGCGGCCTCCTCGGGAGGAAGATTAATCCTAGTTAACTCCTCACTTACTAGTATCATCTACTTTTATATGTCCATGTTTCTACTTCCTAAGATGGTCATTGAGAAGCTGGATAAACATCGTAAGCGTTTTTTCTGGCAAGAACACGAGGGGCGCAAGGGATACCACTTGGTTAAGTGGTCCGGAATCTGTAGATCTAAAAACAAAGGAGGCCTGGGAGTGAAAGACCTCCATAAACAGAACATTAGCCTGCTCACCAAGTGGTGGTGGAAGCTAGAAACACAACAAGGGTTGTGGCAAGAGGTGATCCGGGCAAAATACATGAAAAAAGATAAGGTGACCTCGATCAAAAGCAAATTTAGTGACTCGCCCATGTGGAAGGCTATCATGAAGGTGAAGGAATACTACCTAGCGGGTAGGAAAGTGGTAATGAATTCGGGCAACCTTGCCAGGGTATGTAAAGATTCCTTAAATGAAGAACTTCCTATGGATCAGAAATATCTTGTGCTACATAGCATTTGCAATAAACAAGAAATCACGGTGGAGAAGTTTAGAACCGGTGTGGGGGATAATTTCTTCCGAAGACAACTACATTCGCCACTGTTAGATCAATGCAATGAGCTTAAAGCTACAGTTGACTCCTGGATGTTGTCCGAGGAACCTGATCAGGTTATTTGGAACCTAGGCAAGAAGAAATTTTTTACGACCAAGTCAGTGTATGATCACCTGGAGGGAAACATGACAGGGTGTAATTATAGGTGGATTTGGCAAAAAAAATCCCCCTAAAGATCCAAATATTCCTATGGCAAGTTTTCCAGGACGCTATTCTAACTAGGGACGTCATGAGCAGAAGACATTGGGCAGGCAACCCCAGATGCTCTTTCTGTAGGGACAGAGAGACGTCGACGCATCTGTTTTTCACTTGTCATGTGGCCAGGGTAATCTGGAGGACGGTGGGGTGTGTTCTTGGCACGGACAAGTACCCGAATAATATTTGGCAATACTTCTCTTGGTGCTATGTCTTCCTCCCAGATGGGGAAAAGTTTTACATGTTCGGGCTTGCGGCCATCTGCTGGGCAATATGGAATTGTCGCAATCAGGCTACCTTCGAGGGGAAAAAGTTACAGACTCCTTTCGCAGCAATTTACTCTGCATGTGGCTTCATGTCTTATTGGGCATGTATTATGACTGGAGTAGGGCCAACGCTTCGAACATGATGAGGATCTGTGCGGCATCAGGCGAGAGGGCGCAGTACTGATTGAAAGGGCGTGGCCAGTAAATGGATCACGACGGTGGAGCTGTTTCGTCTTTGGGTCCTTGGCCATGCTTTATTAAAACTACTTGTTTCTGCTCCTGCGCGAGCATGTGGTATCGCTCCTGCGTGAGCCTTTTGGTAGCCTTAAGCTTGTTGAACTCTCCTGGTTAGGTCTAGATTGCGTTTGGGTGTCCTTGGGTTTTCGCCCCACGGTACGCTGCTCGATGACGGGTGCTTGCAGTGGGTTTCCCAAGGATGCTCTGAACTCGCTTTCCCCTTTCTAATTTCCTTGGTAGCTTCAGTTTCGGAACTCTGTATTTCCGTTATGTCAAAGTAATGGAAAGGGGTTATGCCCGATTCAAAAAAAAGACGTTGACAAAGAACATAGAGTCTTCAAGATCCGAGGTCCGACACCTCTAGCGCCAAGATGACAGCCAAAGACGAGGGGACCTAAATTTCTCAGATCACGAACGCGAGAAAACACGCGTATATGATATTTTTTTCTTTTTCGGGTGCCCAGCACGTACTCACTCCCGTTGAGCTTCCTCTACGGCAGTGATTCCTGTGCCCAGCACGCAGTCACTTCTCTATTGGAACTCTTATTCATCGCCATCTGCGATGGATAGGCGGGAATCGGGCAGGCGGAACAACACTCCCATGCTGCTCCCCTCATGTTCTAACAAAAGGAAAAAAGAAACAATGCACTCGCTCGTTCCTGACGGCAAAAAAGAGAACCACCAGGCGGTGAGAAAAAACCAGCTACCTGTTTTTACAAATTTAGGGAAAGTTGTGTTTCAAACAGTAAAAGGTTTCTAACTTTCAAAAAACCTTAAGAACTTAAAAGTACTCACGAAATTTTAAAAATATTCACAAATTTAGAGAATGTTACTAATTTAGAAAGCTCAATACTTCTTAAAAAACCATGATTTCTTGAATGAACACGAATATTTTGCAAAATAATTATTAGTTAAAAATAAAACATAAAAAACAAATATTTTTTATAAAAAAATTCTAAAACCCGAAGAAGAGGAAATAAGACATAAAACAAAAAACTATTTATTGGAAGGAAAACGAACGAAAATAGTAGATATAACGTGTCCTGGAGAAAATTACAGCAGACCCCTAAAAACATTACAAGAAAATAGTAAGAAAAAAAAACTCCTCAATGCTAAGCGAATGAAAGCTAATTGGGCGAGGCCCATAGGATATCAGAGTGTGCGGTTTGTATGAAAAGACTACTCTTCTTCACTATAAGCAAATAATAGGAAGTTCTTAGCAACTTGTGACTAAATGTCGGGAAATCACACATCTATGGGATTGTAATTTGGATCGACCTATTCCTCCAGTATTCTTTCATCCTCTCGTAGTTCCCCACCACCAGTTCACAGAATTGTTCTTCTTGGTTTTATTTCCTGAGTAGGATTCTATATCTGATTAACTTTTTTATTCAATTTTTATATTACTCTTTGTAAATAAAATCTGTTTTCTTATTTTTCTTTTTGATTCTTTTAGAAAATGCTCACAAAATTTTAAAAAAATTCATGGTTTATTAAAATACTAGCACATATGTCCGTGCATTGCAACGGGAGATAAAATAGTATGCATTTATAGTCAGTGAGAACTATATGTGCAAGCAAAATCCTATGTGCACGCGAAAAAGGAACATTTAGCTTTTCGGTATCGCCACGTGTGAAGGAATCAATACGCTATTTTTCCATTCATTGATCGAGGGCATTTAAGAGTTTTATTACGTCATCATACGCCAGAGAAGGTCCATGAGTTATTCAATTTACTCTTCCTTTCAATCATTTCAATCAAGGGATTTTAAGGTATGAAGTTTCTGAATATTGTAGGACACATGAACATTTTTTCAAATCCTGAATAGTTTTTTTAATTATGTAGACATTCGAAAAAAACGTGAACAAAATATGAAAGGGTTTAAAATTCACAAACATTTTCAGAAAACACCAATTTTTTTATAAAAATATGAACATTATTAGAATTTGTAAACATTTTTTAAAATAGGAACATCTGTTGAGAATTCGCAAGATTTTTAGAAAATGTTGATCTTTTATACACGAACATTATTTTTAATTTTTTAATTTCCTAAAATAAGAAGATTTTTAGAATTTTGAGTTTTTTTGCCATTTTATTTATAGAAATGCCGAACAATTTAGAAAAAATAGGAAATGTTTTTAAAAAAATAGGAAATGTTTTTTAAAAAATAGGAAATGTTTTGCATGCAGAATATTTTTCAAAATAGCAACAAAATTTTGGTATTCAGAAGATTTTCCAATTTTTTTAATTCTTAACAATTTTTGAGAATTTTTAATTTATGAAATACTCCCTCTGTCCGGAAATACATGTCATCAAAATGGATAAAAGGAGATGTATCTAGACGTATTTTAGTTCTACATACATTATTTTTTATCCATTTTGATGACAAGTATTTTCGGACGGAGGGAGTAAGTTTTAAAAGAAAAATGAACTTGGAAGGGAAAAAGAGATAGGGAAAGGGGAATAAAAATAGAAGACACGGAAAAAAAGAAATATGGGCCAACCCATTATTGGTTACCCTGTGGGAAACTCTTACTATTTATCGCCGAGTGCAGAAAATAGAATTTTCCCAACTGCGTTGACAGAAAAATAAGTGGGCTGGTTTCGCTGGGCCACAGCGCGCGGCCCACGTAAGAAAAATGTTTTTCTAGCAGATAAAGGCATTAGAATTTAGTAGCAACTCAGATTGACAAAAATTCTTTTCGGCGGTGAACAGATGAAAAAATTGACGAAACGCACCTTCCTTTATTAGTAGGTATAGATATAGATATAGTTATAGATATAGATATAGATTCATGAATGTACAGAAAAAATGGTGATGAATTTTCAAAATGTCCACCTTTCTTAAAAGTATTCATATTATTTTAATGTCCACCTTACAAACTGTTCTTTTTAATTGAAATTATTTCATATTTTTTGACTATGAGGAAACATCCATATTGCTTTTTGGTCTTTCTCAAGCACTTTTGTTTGGCCATCCATAAGCTGGGTAGAGGGAAACTTATTTTCGCAGTCACCCATAAGGCCCAAAAGACCCGACCCTTATAACCAACTAAGGGGGCGTCTGTTCCATTGGCCGGTATGATTTAGGGTGATTTGTTGCATTTAACTCCAGACACACATGGTACTCAATTACAGTACATGGACAATGATAGTAAGAAAACGAAGCATGATTGTACACTTGCATTGCATCCTCATTTCAGCGCTCATCTCCTCCACACACACCAAAAGGTGCCTTGCCTCGTGAAGGCAAAACATCTCGATTGCCTCAACCGGAGCTACTGCCATCACATACTTTCGCAGCCCAAAGGGACGCACAACTACATAAAAAAGAAGAAGAAGGAAAGTGCATCTAATTAACACAACGATTACACAGCAGGTATGCATATGACATGACGAACACACGGCCTCAAACACACCAGCTAAGCTCCTCTGCTTCATCGGC
This sequence comes from Triticum urartu, assembly GCF_003073215.2. Taxonomy (NCBI): domain Eukaryota; kingdom Viridiplantae; phylum Streptophyta; class Magnoliopsida; order Poales; family Poaceae; genus Triticum; species Triticum urartu. The sequence goes on along the minus strand of NC_053028.1, from coordinate 45,143,789 downwards.
ATCGGTCGATTATTTCGTACCTTGGGCGTGCTGCTTCATCGGTCCAATGAACTGATCACCACCCTGCAAGCACACCGACCCAGAGTTAGAACGGAACCACCTACCACGGTGAACCGTGCCATATGTTCTTATGTTCTATTTTTCTGAATGATTGGTCAGACATAGTATCCAGTAGGTAGTATCTATGTATGGATCATCATTGGTATGGTGCAAGGAGGATGGAGTGAGAGCGAGGGCGACGTTTAAACGCACCAGTCGTACACGGTGGGGCTCCTGGGCCCGACGGTCGCCTCCGCCCGGACGACGTCGACGTTGGCCATCTTGGATTTCCGGCGGAACGCCCTCCATCCGTCCACTTTCCGTATGCTACTGGTAGCTGCAGCATAAAGATTCAGATAGAACATCAATTTAATGAGGGGAATTTCAGGTTCAACAGCAAATTTCCCGACATTTCTGCGACTGGGACAGTGGTCACGGATCTGATTCTGTGGCTGCATCGCGCTCGAGGGACAAGCGACGCATCGCCGATCCAACAGAAGCGATCACGGTCGATCAACACTACACAGAGTCACAGACCGATCCTAATTAAAGAATGGAAATCACAGGGAGAGGCCAAGAAACAGAGGAGGAGGCCCACCTGCTGCGAACGGGGAGTCCGGCGCGCTGGCCGGGGACGGCGTCGCGGAGCTTGATTCGCCGGATGGCACCGAGAGAGATGGCGGCCGGGCGATAGTGATGCTGCGGGTCACCGCCGGCGCGACGTCCGCGGCCGCCGCGGTCGAGGGCGAGAAGGAGGAGTACTTGCGGAGCCTGCCGAGGCCGTGGTCCGGCCGCGGGCCGGCGACAGTCTCGTCCCAGAGCTGGTCGAGGAGCCCCATGCTCCGTACAGCACGCAACCGGTTCCGTTCCGTCTACCTAGACGTGTCGCCGTCGTGGCTATTTCTTGGTTGGGAGCCAGAGGGACAGAGAGGGAAGAGCGCGAGTCAGAGTGGCCTTCGGGGCTCCGATAGGCCGCGGCCGAGAGGTTCTTTATAGAGCAGCAGAGGTGGATGGGGATGAATAATACAGGCGTGCGCTGATTTGCTCGGCAGGATTCGGATCTTCGCTGACGACGTGGAGTGTTGCCGCTCCTGCAACATGCATTTGATTGGTCCACCAATGCCGGCTACCATGACCATCAACCATCTATGTCGTCTCCAGCAGTGGGGTCTAGTCCTTGATGGCCGGGCCCGGGCTGGGTTGGTTTGGAGAGGGAAAACGAAAGGCTCTTCAAATGAGATGCGCAGAGTTGAAATATTGCATCGCGGTGATGTTGATTCGTTTCTTTTAGGAATTAGGATAGGCTCGACCTTTAATTTCCACGGCTGAAATGGAGGACGATGCGGATAGTATCGAAGAAGAAACAATATTGGGATCTTTTGTTTGCTTACCACACATGCCATGTGGTAAGAAGAAACAAGTGAGAGCTCTGGTGTCGAGTTGCAATGATCTTCTTCGATGTTGCTTTAAGGGCATCCCAAACGGCGTCCCGTAAATTTTCTCTCGCATCTGTCTGCGGAAAGGGGGATCAGTCTATGGATACAGATGCCGGAGGCTGCCATACAACCTTAGCCGTATACATTTCAAACACTTTTGCAACAAACCGAATGAAATTCATGCGAACATGGGCATATTTCATATAAACATGACGTATTTTATTACATTTACATAAACTAAGCGGTGCTCATTCGGCTCTTGAGGCATAATTAATACATAATCTAAATAATCGCCGGCACCCATTCCTCATCTCCGGCTATGAGGATGGTCATAGTGGGAGTAATATAGGCAGTAACATATAGATGCCACCTAAACAAAAATGATGATGTTGCAAGTAGTTAATGAAAAGAGAGGCAAATAGAGTAACATAATATATTACCATCACATAGAGCTTCCCAATGCAAAATGAGTCTACAGAGTAATAAATGAAGACATTTATGTTATCACACCTATGACAATACCTACTATGAAGGTAGTAATATAGACCAGTAATATATGCATGTTACTAGTGTAAGTTAATCTTCACTATGACTAGCCTGAGCCCCGAGAAACTGAAGTTTCGCCTTCTCTAGTACCGCCTCGGCGCTCCGGCTTCACCTCCGGACACCCGGAAAGTGAAGTTGTCTGCCTTCACGTCGCCACCAAGCAACTAATCGGCCACAGATGCTGAGCCCACCAAGCTTGGCGTCGATGAGAGGGGAGTAGCAGTGGCCTATTTGGGACCTGAGTGGCAGCGACCTACCGTGCACTACTCTTCCTCGCTGCCGGCACCGCACGCGGACGTGATGGCTTCGTGGTTGTCTTGGCGAGGTGCGGCCTCGGCGGAGCCAGCAATGTCGTCCTTGTCGTCGGTATCACCGAACACCGCCTTGCCCGCATCCTCGTTGCACTCCTAGTAGGCCGCCACCAGTTTCGCCGCCCGCTAGCAGTACCGCCACAGGCGAGGCGGATTTCGCGGGCGGAACGGTAGAAAATCGGCAGCGCCGCCTGCTCTGCCGGGTGTGCGTCCGACATGCTCACTCTCCTGGCAGAGAGATACTCGTCCGCTGCAGGTGCTCCTAGAGGAGTTGGTGGTTGTAGGCGGCATCGGCCTATGCCTCCTGGAACTTCTTCTCCCACTCCTCCCGCACAATGTCCATGTAATCACTACTGCGCTGGTCAAAATGAGGCGCTACTGCAACTTAGTAGCAGCGCGTGTGAGAAAACGGCGCTACTACTATCACTTTAGCAGTAGCGTGTACTAGCACAACGCATTTCTGCTAAACTTGAACTGGGCGCATATGGCTGGCCCCACTTAGCAGCAGCGCGTATCGTACCCAGCGCTACTGCTATGCTCCATAGCACCAGCGCTTTTCTCGAACCCGCGCTACTACTAACCCTACCTTATCGTCCCCACGCGGCCGACCCCCTCCCTCTCCCTCTCAGTCACTCTCCCCTCGCATGCCCCATCGTCCTCCGCCGTCGTCGTCTGCCGCCGCCGCGCTGCTCCTCCTCCACCTAGGTACTCCCTCCATCCCTCCTCGTCCCTCGTCCCTCCTCCCCTCCCTCCTCCTTCGGCCGCCCCTCCTCTCTCCTCCTCCGGCCGCCCCCTCCTCCCTCCTCCATCCTCCGCCGTCAGCCCTCCTCCCACCGCCCCTCCCCTCCCCTTCCCTTCTCCTCCCTCCTCCTCCCTCCTTCGATCCCACCACCCTCCTCCCTCTCCTCCTCTCTCCTCCTCCTCCCTCCTCCCACCCCTCCTCCCTCCATCTCTATTTTTTTTTCTGTTTTTACTGTAGTTTTTTTACTATTGTATAATGTAGTTTTTTTTTACTATTTTTTAGTAAGTGTTTAATGGAATTAGTAAGAAAATTAATAGAACTAGTTTATTTTTTGTAAGAACTAGTTTATTTTTATTTATAGTAAGTGCTTGGTTGAACTAGTTGAATTAATAGAACTAGTCTAATTAAAATTTTACTATAGAACTAGTTTATTTTTAGTAAGAAAATTAATAGAAACTAGTTTGTTTTTAGGTGTATTTAACAGAATTCTAGGTTGATTCGTTTTGAAGTGGACATGTCATATTTTGAACATGTCACATTTGTTGTTATTTTTATACTTAAAGCAATTATTCCCGCATCGACGTCTACGATGCCTATCCCGCATCCTCGTCGTCCACTCGGTGGAGGAGGCCTACTTGATCAGAGGGGCCATGTCCGGGACTGGGCTCCGCCGGGCTGGTACTGGGAGGTGCTACCTTCCGGGGGGGCGCAGGTTGGTGAGGAGCTAACCCATCGTTGTCCCGAACCTTCTTCGATGGCGGTTGCGTGGGCCAGTGACGGTGCGGAGGCTTGAGGACTCTGCAGAGATGGTACGTCACCGTGTCAGTGAGGAGGACGAGCACGTCCGTCGCTGCATGGTTGCGCTGGAGGGCAGGTTCACCAATACCTGGCAGGTTCTTCAGGGATCTCACTGGAGCTATGATCCTGTGATGGTTCCTTCTCTTTGGGTGTCCACTGCCCGCATCGATACCCGTCGTTCGCTAGGGTTTTAGCTGTATTAGTGATGTTATATGTATGATACTATTCGAGATGTATTAGTGATAATATTCGATGATGTACGGACGCAAGAGATGATTTAGTTTTGCTTATTGAATGCATGCTAATTTGAATACTAATTTATTTTATGATTTGGTTTTACTTATTGAATGCTCAAATTGGAGAACTACTCCTATTTTGAATGCTCAAATTGGACCCCACTATGCAAGGCGTATGCATTTGATTAGTTGATAGCTTATATGGTTTTTGTTTTTGCAGAAATCAAGGAGCCCCTCCATCATCCCCGCCGTCGTCCTCGTCACCGGCCGCCTCCGACCTCGAGGTGAGACCAGCCAAATCTCCATGTCAATATGAGTCCTATAAGATATTTTGAAATGTTTTTGTTCATATTTTCAACAATAGAAATGCAATGACCACCAAGTTTGAATGCTCATATGATGTAGATATAAACATGTATATCTTGTGTTGCTCAAATAGGATATGTGCTTGCCCAAGTGGTCGGCCATGTTTGCAGGTTACACCTCCGAGTGGCCTATGTTTTGCCAGAGTGTTGATTAATTTCCGTTCCAGCAAATTGCAGGCGCTCGATATGTCCTTTTTTAGCAATGGTCATGCCAGATTTTTCGGTGAATTTTGGCATGACTTGTGCTAGAATATGTAGGACATTACGAGTGGCCTGGATTTTCTAGAAAGATAATTAAATGACATTTCAGGTTGACTTTAAGTCTGTCAAGGCTCCATACATGACAGTCAACAAATGAGTGAGGGAGAAAGTTTGCACCATATATGAGAGAAGAAGAATCCCTCCTGTTGTCGTGGGGGTCGTTTTTCCTTCTTCTCCTTGTGCTAGACCTTTGTTATGCACTAGGGGAAGGAGGAATAACGACCATCACCGACGGTCGAAAAATCAGTGAGGGATTGTATCCATCATATGTGAGAGAGGACGAAGAATCCCGACTGTTGTCGGGGGGGGGGGGGTCATTTCTCCTTCTTCTCGTGCTAGTCCTTTGTTATGTTCTAGGGGAAGGAGTAACGACCATCACCGACGGTCACAAATGTTAGAGAGGAATCAGTGAGGGAGAGTCTCCATCGTATATGAGAAAACAAAGAATCCCGACTGTTGTCGTGGGGGTCGCTTCTCGTTCGTTCCGGCATGCTAGATATTTTGGTGTAATGCACTTGGGGACGAAGGGAGGAGCGACCATCACCGACAGTCGAATATATACACCACGTGAGCTGAGAGTTTTCAAGAAAAGAGTGGCAGACCGATAGTCAACCCGTGGTGAATAATAATGATCTAATTTAGTTTTTGTAGGACATATATTTAATTGTACAAGTTTAATCTTTGAATTATGAACCTAGGAAATGTCGTCATCTGACGACGAAAGTCTCCCGGGGAGTGCGACTGGCGCAACGACGACCGGGGTCTGTGCAACAGGCCTCACCTGGACGAAGGTCGGCGCTTCAGCATTAAGCTCTAGGAGACCTTCGACGTTGAAACGGTACGCAACGACGACAAGTGTTTTTTTCGTAATTAAGCACTACTTCTAGTACTTCAACGTGTAATTTTCGTCTTTTACAATTCGAGTAGCTTATCCCATGCCATGCAAGACGCTATGTCTTGGAGAGGATGTATTTTGAAGATCATGAAAGTATGGAAACAAAGAAAATTCACCTAAGGACCATCATGGTATGGATTTTGATGTAAATCTATACAATTCTGAGAGCGTATCCCATTTGTTTGCCAGAATTGGAAAGCCCTTGGCAAGATGTATGATTTTCATGAGGGTATGCTTGTCACCATGGATCTTGGTGATTCTGACATCGCCCAAGACAATATGGACATTTGGGTCCTTGTTGATATGCTTCCAATTCTACCGCTATGTGAGTTTCTCAAACATAGTTATTAAACAATTTATATTGTTTATTTCAAAATAGTTGATATCTTATTTCCATTGATAGCTTATTTTCATTCTTCAAAGAATGTGCGGAAGATGGTATACAGAACCTATTACACCGATGGCTCAGAATTAACTTACCAGGAGAAAAATCATCTGATCTCATTTATTACTGATCTTGAGAATTACAATATATATATTATCAAACTCCTCCACATTATGGTCAATACGTGCCACTAGTGCATGTGTTGAACTATGGTAACATCCATGGAGATGTCAAGGTAAGATTCTTTACTATTACGACATCCGTGCATCTTTTGCATAAATTCTTGTAAAACTCAACTACATTGCTAACTACAAAATTATTACAATATCTTTCAACAGAAAATCCCGAAGGATTGTGTGCCTCATCTGATGTTTCAGAAAGGCCGCCTTGATGTTTTGAACTTACTGCTAGGCCATCCTACGAATGACTCTTGTTCATATCGGATTTCTAAAACCGATGGAGACATGACAATCAAAGATTGGAAAAAATGTATGGTCAATCGTAGGGAGCTACTTGGAAGCAACATTGTGCGAAGCACAAGAATTGGAGACAGGATAATCTCCATTCTCCATAATGGAGAGTCAGGGCCTATCTTCTTTTATGCTATTTTACCTAAGATAAGGTAGTAGGTCCTATAAGAGAGGAGTAGGCCCTAGGTAAAATGTGTTATTATGTGCTACAATGTGTTAAGAGTTGATGATGATGATGATGATGAGTTGTGATTATGAGTAGTGACCAACTTGCTATATGATGTCTCATTTGATGAAAATGATGATCATGAGGAGGTGTTATATGACAATGATGTATTATGATGATAAGTTGTTAATGATATGATGATTTATTATATCATTGGGTGAAAGAACCGCAGATTAGTTTGAAGTGGATGGATCCATCCACTTGAAACTAGTCCACGATTCTTTCACTCAGTGATGTAATAACTCATTATGATGTAAAAACAATCTCTAAATTGCTATTGTATGAAAACTTGTATAGTGGTGTATGAATACGACATATAATGAAAAAGAAATAGAGTACGCAATAATAGTAGTAGCGCGGGCGCAGAGGCGCGCTGCTAGTACTTACCAGTAGCACATTACGGAAAACTCGCTACTAGTAAGTACTTAGCAGAAGTGTGTGTTGAACAACGCTGCTGCTAACCTTTAGCTGTAGCGCCTTATCAGTAGCGCGGCAACCCGCGCTACTGATAGGCCAAAAACCCATGGTACTGCTAGGCTTTTCCCTAGTAATGAATGTGCATGGGCCTCGCCGATGGTCATGGTGCAAAGCACTACTGAGTGTGGCACGGAGGAGGAGGGTTGCACAGACGAGGAGTGTGGTGCCGACTCGTCATCGGCTCCGTCCTCCGTTGGGACGTCAGCCTCCTACCGGCCAGCCAACCGACAGCAATGGCAAGAAACTCCTTCTCCTGGTACGGCGTCAGCCCGTCCTTGAGAGCTTTGTCGGGGGAGGAATCCATGGTGGGAGTGGTGCGAAGAGGGATCGGAGACAGATGGCTGCGGCTATGCCCGTGGCAGAGGTTTATATAGCAATGATGGGCGATAGAGGGACAGACGGGTAGCGCCAGAGTAGGGCCTCGACAACCCTGTGTCATTAATGTGGGCGGCAGATAGACAGGAGAGTGGCTGTCGTCTCGTTTGAATGCGGAGTGGTCACCTGCACCAGGAAGCAACGCGGGTGTCACTCTATCGGTCAGCGCACTGCTTCAATGCCGACACCAGTGAGCGGTCACGTCCGCTTTTGCTGGGCATGAATGCGGGCACTGATGCTCTGGAGTGACGCTGATCGTTTCGGGCGGGAAGCACACGCGGGAGGGAGGAGGAGTTTTTGGTGGGCTAGGGCAGTCAAAAGCGGGCATGGCAGCGGTCCGGACTCCCGCGAAGCCCCCCATGATGTTTTTGGTTTGCGGGAGAAAACGTGTCCGGACCGTCCTACCGACCGATACAAGCCCGCGTTGGATGGCTTCTGCGCCCGAACGGATGCTGGCGGTTTGAGGGTCAGCATTGGAGATGCCCTAATAATCATGCTAATGCAAAAAAGATCAATGCGGGCGGCCCAGACTGCCGGCTTCTCTAATATACTTTCTTTTAATGTGGTTGAAAAGGAGAAGGTTGAATATTTTCCGATGGGTTGACATGGAATGTGGTGATTGTTTTTGGTGATTCTCAGTGCCCATCCCATAGAGAAATCATAATTCTGGGTTGAACGGGTGCATCTCATAAATACCTTACAAGCGCCCAGTTTTATTGTTGGAGATTTTAACATGACAAGGAGGTCATCTAATAAGAAAAATCCAGGCGGATTCAACAAGTCGAGCATCCTTTTCAACTCAAGTAGCGCTACGGATGTCTTGATGGAAATCTCTATTAGGGCATCTCCAACCAATCATCTATAATTTAGTGGAGGATACGGGCAAGTATCTTTAGTGGAGGATAATTTTTTGCCTCCAACGGTGGCCGGGCCTGTTAGAAGATATTGTGTAGAGATAGGAAAGCTGTTTAACTTGTATCTCTTTCTATCTCTTCTTCTGTTTTATCTCTTTCAACCTTCTATAACAATAACGATCGATCTCTTCTCGGTCGGTTCTTGTAAGCAACGGCATACAATATATATATACAACCGCGGCCCGAGAAAAGGGTTCAACGCTTCCATCAACCTTTTACATGGTAATAGAGCCTCTTCCTCGATAGATTGGATAGAGATCGCATCTAGCTACCAGGTGACCACAGCCATGTCCACCACCACCGCATCCATGACGCCCAGCACCATGGGTGCGCTCACCACCTCCTCCTCCTCTACGTTTGCATCATCATCCACCTCCAACTCCACCACCTCTTTCCTCGGATCGCCGCCGCAAGAGAAGCTGACAAGGGGCAACTTCCTGCTCTGGAAGGCCATCGTCCTACCACAGATCAAGGGCGCGCAGATGGAACATTATCTCGACGCGAAGAGTCCGGCACTGCCGTCCACCCTCACCATCACCAAGGACGGCTAAGAAGAACAGGTACTGAACTTTGCGAGATCCCTCTGGTTTGCACAGCAGCAACAGCCCTAAGGCTACTTGAAGGGCTCCCTTTCCCGCGACATTCTTGCACAAGTTGCCACGCTGCAGATGCCGGCTGAAGTCTGGCGCACCATCCATGACATGTTCGCCGCCCAGAGCCAAGCCCAAGCTATCAATACCCGCATCGAGCTTACGAATCTTCAAAAAGGTAACATGACTATGGCCGAATATCTTGGAAAGATTAAGAGCCTCACAGATGAAGTTGCCTGCACCGCTGCCGCGCTCTCCGATCCGGAGATCGTGTCCAAGATCTTAGCCGGGCTAGACATGGACTACAATCCAGTAGTCTCGGCCCTTGCAGCTCGGGTGGAGCCGATCACTGTACAGGAGCTATATAGCCAGCTCCTGAGCTTCGACGCCAGCCTCAGCCTCCTTCATGGCGCCAGCTTCTGTCAATCCTCCGCCAACGCCGTCTCGCGTGGCCCCAGTCGTGGGCGCGGTCACCACGCGCAACGCGGCGGTGGGCGTGGGCACGGCAACTCCCAAGACAGCGACTACAACTACAACTACAACAACAGGAGGCGGCAGCTACAACAACTCTGGCAACAGATAAGGGGGTGGTGGCTACAATAACAAAACTAGCCGCCGCTCCTCCTCTTCCTCTCGTGGTCGCCCTCGCTGCCAACTCTGCAAGAAGGCCGGCCATGAGGTTATGGATTGCTGGCACCGCTTTGATGAGGACTACGTTCCCGATGCTAAACATGTTTCTGCAGCCATGCGTGAGCAAGGAGGAGATGGCGTGTGGTACGTTGATTCCGGCGCCACGGATCATGTCACAAGTGAGCTAGAGAAGTTCGCTCTCCGTGAAAAATATCACGGCAATGATCAGATTGACATCGCAAGCGGTGGAGGTATGGATATCCAACACATTGCTCAAGCATTTATTAATTCACCTATGCTTAACTGTGATCTAATTCTGAAGATGTTCTTCATGTTCCTCAAGCTGACAAAAACCTTGCTTCTATGTCTCGTTTAGCCACTGATAATAATGTCTTCTTTGAAACTCACCCTCGTTACTTTTTTATAAAGGATCGGGCAACAAGGGAACTTCTACACCACGGTAGATGCATTGGAGGCCTCTACCCCATCACATCCGGAGCACTTAGTCGCAAGCGTTGTTAGGTCTACTCCGTCATCAGGCCCTCTATGGCAAGGTGGCATCAACGATTAGGACATCCTTCCTCAGTCATTGTTAAGCAAGTTATCAATAAGGCAATCTTTCTTTGTCTCCTAGTCCTCTTAGTGATTTAGTTTGTGAAGCTTGTCAATGTGCCAAGAGTCACCAACTTCCCTATCCTAGATCAAGTAGTGTTTCTCATGCGCCTTTAGAGCTTATTTTCAGTGATGTATGGGGCCATGCCCGTGATTCTTTTGGACGAAAGAAATATTATGTTAGTTTCATTGATGATTATAGCAAGTTTACCTGGATTTACTTACTCAAGTATAAATCTGAAGTTTTTTTCCATATTCCAAGAGTTTCAAAAACTTGTTGAAAGACACTTTGTCAGAAAATTTTTGACAGTCCAAAGTGACCGAGGAGGGGAGTATGAGAAGCTCAACTCCTTCTTTCATAGTATTGGTATTGCACACCATGTGTCTTGTCCTCATGCCCATCAATAGAATGGCTCTGCAGAGAGAAAACATCATCATATTGTTGAAGTTGGTTTATCTTTACTTGCTCATGCTTCTATGCCTCTCAAATATTGGGATGAAGCTTTCATCACTGCCACATATCTTACTAATCATTTGCCTAGCAAAGTCATTGCCAATTCTACTCATTTGGAGCGTCTCTATAATCAAAAACCAGATTATAATTCTCTCAAAACTTTTGGTTGTGCATGCTACCCCAATCTTCGTCCTTACAATCGTCATAAACTTGAGTTTCGTTCAACTCAATGTGTTTTTCTTGGCTATAGGAATATTCACAAAGGCTATAAGTGTCTAGAAGTTGCTACTGGACGTATTTATATTTCTCGAGATGTTGTTTTTGATGAAAATCTCTTTCCATTTGCCAAGCTTCATCCAAATGCAGGAGCTCTCCTCTGTGCTGAAATAGCTCTTCTTCCAGATCACGGGGTGAACTAAATAATGCTGACCTTGTGAAAAATTCCAATGAAAATTGTGATTCTGCAGATTTTGGTCGTCATTTTATGTGTACAGATCAGGACTAGACACGCACGAGATCCCATGCTGATCCTGCTGGCAGCGGCGCTGGATCCCAAGCCGATCCTCGCATCAGCGCATCTGTCCCTAGCAGCGCGCAATCCCAGGAGGATCGCTCTCCTCTGCATGCGTCTCGTGCGCGGGTGGCCGACCAGGTGGACCTTGCCTATCTCGCTCCGCGATTGGACAAGGCCGCCAGCCTAGGCGCAGGTGCATGCGCGTGCGTGGCCAACAGCCCCCACCAGGTGGAGCCCGCTAGTCCAGGCATGGGAAAGCGCTTATCATCGCGTGGCGTGGACGAGCGCTTATCACCGCGGGCGAGCGCGTCCCTATCACCGAGCGCCACTTGTTCGCAGGATGACGTGGCAGGTGCAGCTGCCGACATGGGGACATCTGAGGTGTCAGGCACAACAGCCAGTGCAAAATCTTTCTTGGATCCGGCGATGGGATCTTCTGTGGATCGTTCTACGCCTACATCAGCAGCTCTATCTTCGGCTCCTCGTCGTCACACCAGGTCACAGTCAGGTATCGTCAAAAATAAGGAGTATAAGGATGGTACGATATGGAATGATAGAGGCAAACGTGTTTTTCTTAGTACTGTTGGTGAACCAAATAATTTGCATGATGCTCTAGCACATAAAGATTGGAAGGAGGCTATGGATAAAGAATATGATGCACTCATGAAAAATAGAACTTGGCACTTAGTACCTTCAAAGCAAGGTAGCAATGTTATAGACTGCAAATGGGTATATAAGATAAAAAAGAAAATTTGATGGAAGTATAGACAGATACAAGGCTAGATTAGTTGCCAAAGGTTTTAAGTAGAGATTTGGTATTCATTATGAAAATTCTTTTAGTCATGTTGTTAAGGCAGCTACTATTCGACTTGTATTGTCTATTGCTATTTCCAGAGGATGGATTTTAGGCAGCTAGATTTTTAGAATGCGTTTCTTCATGGTGTTCTTGAGGAAGAAGTGTTCATGCGGCAACCACCTGGATATGAGAATCAAAGCACACCACATTATCTTTGTAAGTTGGATAAAGCTTTGTATGGTCTGAAACAAGCCCCAAGAGCTTGGTACTCAAGGTTGAGCATGCAGTTGCAACAACTTGGATTTACACCATCTAAAGCTGATACTTCATTGTTCTTTTATCATAAAGACAAGATCACTATATTTGTACTTGTTTATGTTGATTATATAATTGTTGCAAGCTCAAGTTCAGATGCTACCACTTGTTTGCTTAAAGATCTCAAGTTGGAATTTGCTCTCAAGGACTTGGGTGATCTTCACTACTTTCTTGGCATAGAGGTCAACTGAGTCAAAGATGGTATTCTTCTTACGCAGGAAAAGTACACTTCTGATATACTCAAGAGAGTAGGACTACACAATTGTAAACCTGTGAGTACACAAACTTCAACTTCTGAAAAACTTACAATTGAGAGAGGAGAAGCACTTGGATCAGAAGATGCAACAAATTATAGAAGTGTTGTGGGTGCTTTACAATATCTAACTCTTACACGTCCTGATATTTCTTACTCTATGAATAAGGTATGTCAGTATTTACATGCACCTAGAACAACTCACTGGACTGCAGTTAAGAGGATTTTAAGGTATCTTAAGTTTTGTGGAGGACTTGGACTTCAGATTACCAAGTCTCCATCTCTACTTGTTACTGCTTATTCTGATGTAGACTGGGCAGGGTGTGCTGATGATGGAAGGTCTACAGGTGGTTTTGTTGTGTTTCTGGGAACTAATCTCATATCATGGAGTGCAATAAAAGAGGATCCTGTCTCAAGGTCAAGTACAGAGGTTGAGTATAAAGCTTTGGCGAATGCTACAACAGAAGTAATGTGGATATAGACATTGCTCTATATGAACTTGGAATCAAGGCTCCTAAAGCTGCTAGATTATGGTGTGATAATATTGGAGCAACTTATCTTTCAGCTAATCCTGTTTTTCATGCACGCACCAACCATATTGAAGTTGATTTCCACTTTGTCAGAGAAAGAGTGGCTTGAAAGCTACTTGATATTCAGTTTATACCTACTCGAGATCAACTTGCTAATGGATTCACAAAACCTCTCACTATGAGGAGGTTGGATGAGTTCAAGTACAATCTTAACCTTGCGCAAGTTTCCTAAGGTTTAGACTGAGGGGGAGTGTTAGAAGATATTGTGTAGAGATAGGAAAGCTGTTTAACTTGTATCTCTTTCTATCTCTTCTTCTATTTTATCTCTTTCAACCTCCTGTAACAATAACGATCGATCTCTTCTCGATCGGTTCTTGTAAGCCACGACATACAGCATATATATACAACCGCGGCCCGAGCTAAGGGTTCAGCGCTTCCATCAACCTTTTACAGGGCCTAATTGTTTCCCTATATTTAGAGGAGGACATATTTTTGGCTCAATTCATTTAGCCTAGCCACATAGATTTCAAACAATTGCATGCTATTTAATCAATCATCTGAGTGACTCAAATTCAACATGCACAAACCAAAAACGCATATATAGTTGCCAATTCAAATTAAAACATGGAAATAGTTCATCCAAAAGGCACCACATCGATCAAGTTTGATCCAAAATCACCACAACATAGTATGTTTGTGTCACGGATCGAGCCCAACCAAAGGCATGCAACACGAACTCAAACACCACTGTCACCAAAGAGATCATGACCATCTCCATCATCGCCATCTCCACGTCCACAAGCATCCACGCGGCCACCACCACCATCTCCTCCTTGTCCAACACCATCTCCACGGCCACCACCCCCATCCACACGACCACCACTGCCATCTCCATGGCAACCACCACCATCCACAAGGCCACCACCATCCACAAGGCCACCACCATCACTCCGAAGAGAGGTCTCCATTTGGGTCAAGATTTCTCCATGAGTGAGCTCCCAAAACATTTTTGTCGTGGCATCTTGTGTTCGGGTTCTTAAACATGATAGCACGTTCTTTGGCCTTTGAGAGTTCGGTTATGTCTCATTAGCAGCCTATTTTTCTCCTATAAATGATTTTTCAAGGATTGGTTAGAGATGCTCCTAGTGGTGTGAAATATACCTGGTCATCAGAGAACATGGAAGTTCCCACTTTTGAAAAGTTTGATAGAGTTTTGGTTTTCCCTACTTAGGGAGATGAGTTTCCTCTAGTGAGTGCTACTTATTTAGCCAAGGATCTTTCTGGCTGTACCCATATACTAATCTCCTAGGGGGAACTACCCAACATTCTACGAAGTTTTCAAACTTGAGAATTGTTGGTTCTATAGACCTGACTTTATTATATACTAGTAGGTTAGATTTGGCAGAAACATATCGTAGTGCTACTTGTTTAGATATCTGGCAGTAAAAATTATACAAGGAAAAAACTTAAGGGGTGAAACATAAATATTCAAGTTGAACAGAGGAAGCTGAAAAAATCTCTCCGAAAGCATAAGATGGGTTGGACGGGCTAGAAGAATCCCAAGGTTTAATAGTTGAGGACAATTTGTACAACAACAATGTCAAAATACCTAAGGATCATTCTAAAAGAGGAGAAAATGAAATCACTCCACAGATATCATGAGATGGAATTCCATGAAGGGAAAATACCTATGGCTAATGGAAGACGAAAAGAAAAACACAACTGCTCAGCCTTACCAAGATGTAGGAGTTATTGAAGGACAATCTAATGCGATTGATTTTATAACTGATTTCTAACCAATATTATTTGGAAAGTCAGAACAATCTAGTTTGTTTTAGGAGATATTGACTAGGAAATTTACCTTTGAGGTACTACAGGAGTATGTGTTTGGCACACAGACAAACAAATGAGTTGGCCGAGATGGATTTCATGCTGATTTGTATCAGCAAATTCTAGCATATAGTCCAATTGAACTTATTTTAACTACTATAAGAGTATATGATAATAACGTTGATGTTAACATTGGGAATTTTATACTTTTATGAAATGTCAAAACTATAGTCCTGATTTAATTATTTTTAAGACTTTTAAGGATTATTTCACCAGTGGAGAAATGGCCATCTACAACTTTTGTTGGCGGCGCGTCATTTTCGATCAAAACCAGCACTATTTTTTTAAATAGTGCTGGCATTGGCATATTTTGTACGTCATCGCTATTAGATTAGTGCTGACATAGTATTTTTTTGGTCATGCAATAGATATTCGCTGAGTTTTTTTTCTTCTGTTTGCTACAATTTGTTATGTCATGGGCCTACCACGACATCACCAGTCCATCTTCAAACTACTATATCCAATAAAAAAAACCTAAGTCTAATTCACCCCATCATATCTTTTTCACTTCGTCCCCCCTCTTAAGCAGCGCCGCTGCCACCTCCTGACCACACCGCTCATCGCCGCCACCTCTGGGTCAGCAGTTGAGACCCCCTCCCCCCTCCCCCCCCCCCGCCCCTAGGCGCGTGCACATCTTCTTCCCCTCCCGTACCATCTTCCTCGTCCGCGGATGCCATGGAATCCGTGGATTTGGTTTATTTGTGTATAAAATTAGTAGTGTACAATTAGATTTAGTAATGTAAAATTAGTCAGTTTGTCTTGGCCTAGCTTATCTTAGTACGCAGAGAGTACCGAAGAGTTTGAGATGATTTAGTGATGAGGAGCCGCTTATCTTAGTACGCAGAGAGTACCGAAGAGTTTGAGATGATTTAGTGATGAGGAGCTTCGATATGTTCATAGGAAGTACTTGCTAAAAGAAATGTATGAAGTGTGGTTTGAAAGATAGCATATATGTCACTATAGAAGAAAAGGTTGCCATGTTTGTCTAGTTGAACTTGGTCCTATTTGAATAATTTTTTTTGGAACTATGTAATGTTCAACTTCACCTTATTTGAACAATTGTGTTGTTAAATTTGGAATAACTTCTTATTGTCGTTGAGAATTTGGAACACTTATCTAAACTATATGTGTTGTGCTTTCTCGATATAATAATTTTTGTTTGTTCTGTGCAATGTTATATGATGTCCTCCTACATTTGTAGGATACTTGATGAAGTAATTTACTATATAGTCATCCAATTATATTCACACATTATACAACTTCTGCTTTGATACATATATTAATGTTGCTATGCGATTGTCAAATGCATGGTATAATGACATGAATAGTTACCAAGCTTCATATAGTTCAATTTTCATATATGTTTTGTGGTTGGCACTGAGACTAGTCATTATTTTGTAGTTGGCGCTGACTTGTCATCGCCAATGCTGGTGGCAACCAGGAGGAGGTATATGATGTGGAGATGCAGAGCCGCGACCTCTTAGTGTCTCATCAATATAGCATCAAGGCCCTGCAGGAGGCGAATGTCACGCTGAAGGCGGAGAAGGGTTAGGCTGCTGAATGAGAAGGTTGATCTCTTTGGCAAGACTGTTAGGATGAGGGACGAGAGAGATTAGCTGATCGAGGAGAGGGGTAAGCTGAAGAATGAGAGAAAACTCGTTAGGTCTGAGAGGAATGAGATCAAGATGGAGATAGCTCATTTCAGAAAAAATGGAGAGAAAAATAGACACAAGATTCGTCAGTTGAAGTTAATCTTTGACAAAGAAATATGATCGACCATCCAGTAGGCTCGCTATGGAATGATGATGTAGTTTGTGAAGTTGAATTATTTAGTTCTTTAACAAGTAACTTTTGTGAAGTTGAACTAGTCAATAATTAATTTCATGAGTACTACCTAGCTATGTAGATTTGTGGAGTTAAACTAGTTAATTAAGTTGCTGAGTACCTATATGCAGTTTTGTCTGGCTTACATATAATTTTTTATTAGCGAAAAATCAATTTGATGGCCTTGGCCAAGAAGGCATGACAGTGGTAACGTACCTACTTCTGGCGTTATCCACGTGGTACTTCATCAACATGTGAAATACTGTTGATGTGGGCTGAAGAGGTGCCCTTTCTTTTGCACACCAGTCGAAGAGACACTCTTCCTTCTAAGCAAGCACAAAGAGTTCTTGTGCCAAATGCAGCCACATGCGTGCACTTCCTGCACACTAGATCCTCTCTTTGTCAAACCATCATAGCACCAGGATCACATCAACAAGAAGAATTCATTCAGACCAAGAGCCATTTGAACTGTACATCATGGAGGCCAAATTTCACCTCTCAGTACAAATCGATCATCGCAAGCCTACATCACACTCAGTGAGAAATTTTCCAATTTATCGCATACAACTACTTATTAGATGCCGCCAACCTCCTAGAGATTGATCCTCTTCATATTATTGTTATTGCCAGAGTTGGCCACATCCAGTTCACATCCGCGGATGGCACGTATCATGGTGCACACGACCGTTGCCAACAATAGGATGAGGCACAATTCAATACGAGGTTGACAACAATTAGATAAGTCGATGGATGAGAGTAATTGAAAAATATCTCATCGAGCATGATGTAGGCTTGTGACGGTCGATGTAGATTGCAAGGCAAAATTTATTTTCACGATGGACAATTCAAGCTATTCTTCGTCTAAATGGATTCTCGTCATTAATACGGTCTTGTTGGCATGAGGGTTCAGCAAAGGGAGCTCCAGAGCGGCAGGGACATGGGTAGCCATTCATTAATATAGTTGCACTCTTTTCGTTCTGAGTTAGAATGAAGAGTATGAAAACTTCCTCTTCGGTTGTGTGCTGGGAGCGAAGGGTACCTTTTCGGGCCACATGTGGACAAAAAGAGCATCTTCAGTCCACAGTTGGACGAAAATGGCCTCTTCGGTCACGGCGTGGATAAAGATTCACTCTTCATTGTTACGAGAACGGTGGGACAATATTTTTGATTTTTTTAAATCAAGACTATAATTTGAGATTTTATAAAATATAATAATCGTATACTAGTACAAAATGGTCATTATAGGCTTTCCATGGAGGCGGTTAGGAATGTTAAAATCATCGACTGTCTCTAACTTTCTTGCTCAGGCGGTTTACGAAATTAAAACCACCTCCAATGAGACGACACACTATTGGAGGAAGTTCAAAACTGCCTTCAGCTTGAAAGTATGTGAGGTATTTTCTTAACCTAAACTGCCTTCGGTATGTCTGACGCAGAGACAATATAGCCCTCAAACCCTTGCAAGGTCCCTTCTCCACTCCCTGGCGCTCTTTTTCTCCACAATCGACTAGTCGAAAATGGTGGCAACAGGTTCCCCCACTGGACATGACTTCACAGGCCAGTGATGTCTGAGGAACTTGTCTCCTCCTCATGGAAGCCACCACAACAATCCGAGAAGGTAGGCTCCTCTGTACCCCCGCCACCCCGCCGCTGAGCCTTGACACTGATCTTGAGGAGTAGGCCACTGACGTGGCTGGTAACCACATCGAGAAGGTGAGGTGGAGCGACCCATCATATTTAGTCGAGTGGGCATGCTGTTGTTTTCCCAGGGATATTGCCAAATGCTCCATCGTCACTCTCACCTCTATGTCGGCAGAGGATTCTGCCAACGACTAAAAGGAGGAGGCCCATGTCACAGCGGTCACAATTGTGCCCAAAAAGCGAGGTGGACCGACACGTTTTACTAGGTTTGGTGGGTACGCGATCGCTCTCGAGAGAATCTTCCTAGAGGTGAGAAAGACGCGGATCCAATCGAGGGATGAGAGCAATTGGTCCCATGTAGACTCTTTTCCAAGGAACCAATATGTGATGTCTGTTAAAAAAAGTGTACCTGCTGCATCCATTGAGTTCATAGGCCCCAATTTCCATTGAAACTTCCCAGCAATTGTTTTCCACTGAAACTGATGTCTATCAGAACATCTCTTAGTTTTGAGCCTCGTAACTTCGACCTTGATCCTAAAAAAAATAACTTGGACTTGTAGACTGCAGCTCAAATCTACTCCTCCCGTCTGAGAGTAATCAACATCTTTGCGAATAATTAACAAGATGGAGAAACATGAATAGTTTACTTCCATGGCAAGAAAGCAGTTATAAAATGGACAATTTGGAACTATAAGTTTTACAGTGGTTGGGCTTTTTTGGATCCGTTAGTTTGTCTCAATCTAACAGCACACACATATGTAGTACTCGGTAGTACTGGGATGAAAGTATTTGAAAGTACTACAACTTGTGTGTCCGGTACTAATGACAATATGGGGACACATTTTAATATAGGGGCATTTTAGTCATAAGAAAAAATTTCACACGCCGCCCCTCTCGTCCAATGCAAAACCGCCGCCATGGTCCTCTCCACTTCCATCACCATTACACAATCGCAGCCATCTCCTGTCTCTCCTACATTCCAAATCCACCGCAGCCATCTCCTCCTCCTCGCCGCCGCAACTTTTCTCTTCTCGTCTTCCACATCCACCCCCTCTTCCATCCAAGCAAGAACCTTGATGCGGCAGCAGATCGAGAAGATCGCCGGCGGCAACCAGGTCAAGATGGCCAGGTTGAGGGAGATCCATTCTTGGTTTGACCCGGCGGCAACCAGGTCAAGATGGCCAGGTTGAGGGAGATCCATTCTTGGTTTGACTGAAGGAAATATGCCCCTAGAGGCAATAATAAAGTTATTATTTATTTCCTTATATCATGATAAATGTTTATTATTCATGCTAGAATTGTATTAACCGGAAACATAATACATGTGTGAATACATAGACAAACAGAGTGTCACTAGTATGCCTCTACTTGACTAGCTCGTTAATCAAAGATGGTTATGTTTCCTAACCATGAACAAAGAGTTGTTATTTGATTAATGAGGTCACATCATTAGTTGAATGATCTGATTGACATGACCCATTCCATTAGCTTAGCACCCGATCGTTTAGTATGTTGCTATTGCTTTTTCTTCATGACTTATACATGTTCCTATGACTATGAGATTATGCAACTCCCGTTTACCGGAGGAACACTTTGGGTACTACCAAACGTCACAACGTAACTGGGTGATTATAAAGGAGTACTACAGGTGTCTCCAAAGGTACATGTTGGGTTGGCGTATTTCGAGATTAGGTTTTGTCACTCCGATTGTCGGAGAGGTATCTCTAGGCCCTCTCGGTAATGCACATCACTTAAGCCTTGCAAGCATTGCAACTAAATGAGTTAGTTGCGGGATGATGTATTACGGAACGAGTAAAGAGACTTGCCGGTAACGAGATTGAACTAGGTATTGGATACCGACGATCGAATCTCGGGCAAGTAACATACCGATGACAAAGGGAACAACGTATGTTGTTATGCGGTCTGACCGATAAAGATCTTCGTAGAATATGTAGGAGCCAATATGGGTATCCAGGTCCCACTATTGGTTATTGACCGGAGACGTGTCTCGGTCATGTCTACATTGTTCTCGAACCCGTAGGGTCCGCACGCTTCAGGTTACGATGACAGTTATATTATGAGTTTATGCATTTTGATGTACCGAAGGTTGTTCGGAGTCCCGGATGTGATCACGGACATCACGAGGAGTCTCGAAATGGTCGAGACGTAAAGATTGATATATTGGAAGCCTATGTTTGGATATCGGAAGTGTTCCGGGTGAAATCGGGATTTTACCAGAGTACCGGGAGGTTACCGGAACCCCCCGGGAGCCGTATGGGCCTTAATGGGCTTTAGTGGAAAGGAGAAAGGGGCAGCCCAAGGTGGCTGCGCACCTCCCCCCTCCCCTAGTCCTATTAGGACTAGGAGAAGGTGGCCGGCCCCCCTCTCCCTCTTTCCCCCTCGGGGAATCCTAGTCCAACTAGGATTGGGGGGGGGGGGAGTCCTACTCCCGGAAGGAGTAGGACTCCTCCTGCGCCCTCCTCCTGGCCGGCGCCCCCTCCCCCTTGGCTCCTTTATATACTGAGGCAGAGGCACCCCAGAAACAACACAAGTTGATCCACGTGATCTATTCCTTAGCCGTGTGCGGTGCCCCCAGCCACTATAGTCCTCGATAATACTGTAGCGGAGTTTAGGCGAAGCCCTGCTGCTGTAGTACATCAAGATCGTCACCACGCCGTCGTGCTGACGAAACTCTTCCCGGAAACTTTGCTGGATCGGAGTCCGGGGATCGTCATCGAGCTGAACGTGTGCTCGAACTCGGAGGTGCCATAGTTTCGGTGCTTGATCGGTTGGATCGTGAAGACGTACGACTAATTCCTCTACGTTGCGTCAACGCTTCCGCACTCGGTCTGCGTGGGTACGTAGACAACACTCTCCCCTCTCGTTGCTATGCATCACATGATCTTGCGTGTGCGTAGGAAATTTTTTGAAATTACTACGAAACCCAACAGTGGCATCCGAGCCTAGGTTATTTATGTTGATGTTATATGCACGAGTAGAACACACGTGAGTTGTGGGCGATATAAGTCATACTGCCTACCAGCATGTCATACTTTGGTTCGGCGGTATTGTTGGATGAGACGACCCGGACCAACCTTACGCGTACGCTTACGCGAGACCGGTTCCCCCGACGTGCTTTGCACATAGGTGGCTTGCGGGCGACTGTCTCTCCAACTTTAGTTGAACCAAGTATGGCTACGCCCGGTCCTTGCAAAGGTTAAAACAGAGTCTATTTGACAAACTATCGTTGTGGTTTTGATGCGTAGGTGAGATTGGTTCTTACTTAAGCCCGTAGCAGCCACGTAAAACTTGCAACAACAAAGTAGAGGACGTCTAACTTGTTTTTGCAGGGCATGTTGTGATGTGATATGGTCAAGGCATGATGCTGAATTTTATTGTATGAGATGATCATGTTTTGTAACCGAGTTATCGGCAACTGGCAGGAGCCATATGGTTGTCGCTTTATTGTATGCAATGAAATCGCGATGTAATGCTTTACTTTATTACTAAGCGGTAGTGATAGTCGTGGAAGCATAAGATTGGCGAGACGACAATGATGCTACGATGGAGATCAAGGTGTCGCGCCGGTGACGATGGTGATCATAACGGTGCTTCGGAGATGGAGATCACAAGCATAAGATGATGATGGCCATATCATATCACTTATATTGATTGCATGTGATGTTTATCCTTTTATGCATCTTATCTTGCTTTGATTGACGGTAGCATTATAAGATGATCTCTCACTAAATTATCAAGAAGTGTTCTCCCTGAGTATGCACCGTTGCCAAAGTTCGTCGTGCCCAGACACCACGTGATGATCGGGTGTGATAATCTCTACGTCCATCTACAACGGGTGCAAGCCAGTTTTGCACACGCAAAATACTCAGGTTAAACTTGACGAGCCTAGCATATGCAGATATGGCCTCGGAACACGGAGACTGAAAGGTCGAGCGTGAATCATATAGTAGATATGATCAACATAACGATGTTCACCATTGAAAACTACTCCATCTCACGTGATGATCGGTTATGGTTTAGTTGATTTGGATCACGTAATCACTTAGAAGATTAGAGGGATGTCTATCTAAGTGGGAGTTCTTAAGTAATTTGATTAATTGAACTTAAACTTATCATGAACTTAGTACCTGAAAGTATCTTGCTTGTTTATGTTGATTGTAGATACATGGCTCGTGCTATTGTTCCGTTGAATTTTAATGCGTTCCTTGAGAAAGCAAAGTTGAAAGATGATGGTAGAAATTACACGGACTGGGTCCGTAACTTGAGGATTATCCTCATTGCTGCACAGAAGAATTACGTCCTGGAAGCACCGCTGGGTGCCAAGCCTGCTGCTGGAGCAACACCAGATGTTATGAACGTCTGGCAGAGCAAAGCTGATGACTACTCGATAGTTCAGTGTGCCATGCTTTACGGCTTAGAATCGGGACTTCAACGACGTTTTGAACGTCATGGAGCATATGAGATGTTCCAGGAGTTGAAGTTAATATTTCAAGCAAATGCCCGGATTGAGAGATATGAAGTCTCCAATAAGTTCTATAGCTGCAAGATGGAGGAGAACAGTTCTGTCAGTGAGCATATACTCAAAATGTCTGGGTATAATAATCACTTGATTCAGATGGGAGTTAATCTTCCAGATGATTGCGTCATTGACAGAATTCTCCAATCACTGCCACCAAGCTACAAGAGCTTCGTGATGAACTATAATATGCAAGGGATGAACAAGACTATTCCCGAGCTCTTCGCGATGCTGAAAGCTGCGGAGGTAGAAATCAAGAAGAAGCATCAAGTGTTGATGGTTAACAAGACCACTAGTTTCAAGAAAAAGGGAAAAGGGAAGAAGAAGGGGAACTTCAAGAAGAACAGCAAGCAAGTTGCTGCTCAGGAGAAGAAACCCAAGTCTGGACCTAAGCCTGAAACTGAGTGCTTCTACTGCAAGCAGACTGGTCACTGGAAGCGGAACTGCCCCAAGTATTTGGCGGATAAGAAGGATGACAAGGTGAACAAAGGTATATGTGATATACATGTTATTGATGTGTACCTTACTAGAGCTCGCAGTAGCACCCGGGTATTTGATATTGGTTCTGTTGCTAATATCTGCAACTCGAAACAGGGACTACGGAATAAGCGGGCACTGGCAAAGGACGAGGTGACGATGCGCGTGGGAAACGGTTCCAAAGTCGATGTGATCGCGGTCGGCACGCTACCTCTACATCTACCTTCGGGATTAATATTAGACCTAAATAATTGTTATTTGGTGCCAGCGTTGAGCATGAACATTATATCTGGATCTTGTTTAATGCGAGACGGTTATTCATTTAAATCAGAGAATAATGGTTGTTCTATTTATATGAGTAATATCTTTTATGGTCATGCACCTTTGAAGAGTGGTCTATTTTTGATGAATCTCGATAGTAGTGATACACATATTCATAATGTTGAAGCCAAAAGATGCAGAGTTGATAATGAAAGTGCAACTTATTTGTGGCACTGTCATTTAGGTCATATCGGTGTAAAGCGCATGAAGAAACTCCATACTGATGGACTTTTGGAACCACTTGATTATGAATCACTTGGTACTTGCGAACCGTGCCTCATGGGCAAGATGACTAAAACACCGTTCTTCGGAACTATGGAGAGAGCAACAGATTTTTTGGAAATCATAAATACCGATGTATGTGGTCCGATGAACATTGAGGCTCGTGGCGGATATCATTATTTTCTCACCTTCACAGATGACTTAAGCAGATATGGGTATATCTACTTAGTGAAACATAAGTCTGAAACGTTTGAAAAGTTCAAAGAGTTTCAGAGTGAAGTTGAAAATCATCGTAACAAGAAAATAAAGTTTCTACGATCTGATCATGGAGGAGAATATTTGAGTTACGAGTTTGGTGTACATTTGAAAAATTGTGGAATAGTTTCGCAACTCACGCCACCCGGAACACCACAGCGTAATGGTGTGTCCGAACATCGTAATCGTACTTTACTAGATATGGTGCGATCTATGATGTCTCTTACTGATTTACCGCTATCGTTTTGGGGTTATGCTTTAGAGACGGCCGCATTCACGTTAAATAGGGCACCATCAAAATCCGTTGAGACGATGCCTTATGAACTATGGTTTGGCAAGAAACCAAAGTTGTTGTTTCTTAAAGTTTGGGGCTGCGATGCTTATGTGAAAAAGCTTCAACCTGATAAACTCGAACCCAAATCGGAGAAATGTGTCTTCATAGGATACCCAAAGGAGACTGTTGGGTACACCTTCTATCACAGATCCGAAGGCAAGACATTCGTTGCTAAGAATGGATCCTTTCTAGAGAAGGAGTTTCTCTCGAAAGAAGTGAGTGGGAGGAAAGTAGAACTTGACAAGGTAACTGTACCTGCTCCCTTATTGGAAAATAGTACATCACAGAAAACTGTTTCTGCGACATCTATACCAATTAGTGAGGAAGCTAATGATGTTGATCATGAAACTTCAGGTCGAGATACTACTGAACCTCGTAGATCGACCAGAGCGAGATCCGCACCAGAGTGGTACGGTAATCCTGTTCTGGAAGTCATGCTACTAGATCATGATGAACCTACGAACTATGAAGAAGCGATGGTGAGCCCAGATTCCGCAAAGTGGCTTGAAGCCATGAAATCTGAGATGGGATCCATGTATGAGAACAAAGTATGGACTTTGGTTGACTTGCCCGATGATCGGCAAGCAATTGAGAATAAATGGATCTTCAAGAAGAAGACTGACGCTGATGGTAATGTTACTGTCTACAAAGCTCGACTTGTCGCAAAAGGTTTTCGAAAAGTTCAAGGGGTTGACTACGATGAGACCTTCTCACCCGTAGCGATGCTTAAGTCTGTCCGAATCATGTTAGCAATTGCCGCATTTTATGATTATGAAATTTGGCAGATGGATGTCAAAACTGCATTCCTGAATGGATTTCTGGAAGAAGAGTTGTATATGATGCAACCGGAAGGTTTTGTCGATCCAAAGGGAGCTAACAAAGTGTGCAAGCTCCAGCGATCCATTTATGGACTGGTGCAAGCCTCTCGGAGTTGGAATAAACGTTTTGTTAGTGTGATCCAAGCATTTGGTTTTATACAGACTTTCGGAGAAGCCTGTATTTACAAGAAAGTGAGTGGGAGCTCTGTAGCATTTCTAATATTATATGTGGATGACATATTGCTGATTGGAAATGATATAGAATTTCTGGATAGCATAAAGGGATACTTGAATAAGTGTTTTTCAATGAAAGACCTCGGTGAAGCTGCTTACATATTAGGCATTAAGATCTATAGAGATAGATCAAGACGCTTAATTGGACTTTCACAAAGCACATACCTTGACAAGATTTTGAAGAAGTTCAAAATGGATCAAGCAAAGAAAGGGTTCTTGCTTGTGTTACAAGGTGTGAAGTTGAGTCAGACTCAATGCCCGACCACTGCAGAAGATAGAGAGAAAATGAAAGATGTTCCCTATGCTTCAGCCATAGGCTCTATCATGTATGCAATGCTGTGTACCAGACCTGATGTGTGCCTTGCTATAAGTTTAGCAAGGAGGTACCAAAGTAATCCAGGAGTGGATCACTGGACAGCGGTCAAGAACATCCTGAAATACCTGAAAAGGACTAAGGATATGTTTCTCGTATATGGAGGTGACAAAGAGCTCACCGTAAAAGGTTACGTTGATGCAAGCTTTGACACTAATCCGGACGATTCTAAATCGCAAACCGGATACGTGTTTACATTAAACGGTGGAGCTGTCAGTTGGTGCAGTTCTAAACAAAGCGTCGTAGCGGGATCTACATGTGAAGCGGAGTACATAGCTGCTTCGGAAGCAGCAAACGAAGGAGTCTGGATGAAGGAGTTCATATCCGATCTAGGTGTCATACCTAGTGCATCGGGTCCAATGAAAATCTTTTGTGACAATACTCGTGCAATTGCCTTGGCAAAGGAATCCAGATTTCACAAAAGGACCAAACACATCAAGAGACGCTTCAATTCCATCGGGGATCTAGTCCAGGTGGGAGACATAGAGATTTGCAAGATACATACGGATCTGAATGTTGCAGACCCGTTGACTAAGCCTCTTCCACGAGCAAAACATGATCAGCACCAAAGCTCCATGGGTGTTAGAATCATTACAGTGTAATCTAGATTATTGACTCTAGTGCAAGTGGAAGGAGTAGGACTCCTCCTGCGCCCTCCTCCTGGCTGGCGCCCCCCTCTCCCTTGGCTCCTTTATATACTGAGGCAGAGGCACCCCATAAACAACACAAGTTGATCCACGTGATCTATTCCTTAGCCGTGTGCGGTGCCCCCAGCCACTATAGTCCTCGATAATACTGTAGCGGAGTTTAGGCGAAGCCCTGCTGCTGTAGTACATCAAGATCGTCACCACGCCGTCGTGCTAACGAAACTCTTCCCCGACACTTTGCTGGATCGGAGTCCGGGGATCGTCATCGAGCTGAACGTGTGATCGAACTCGGAGGTGCCGTAGTTTCGGTGCTTGATCGGTTGGATCGTGAAGACGTACGACTACTTCCTCTACGTTGCGTCAACGCTTCCGCAGTCGGTCTGCATGGGTACGTAGACAACACTCTCCCCTCTCGTTGCTATGCATCACATGATCTTGCGTGTGCGTAGGAAATTTTTTGAAATTACTACGAAACCCAACATTGACAACACAAGGCAGATGTCCACTCTCAAGGAAATGACGAAGAAGGAGAGGAAAAAGCTCCCCCCACCCACTGAACCGATGCACAAGATCGAGATCCTCCTCTGGGCGATGGGGTACAAGGATTCGCCCACGAGTGGGTTAGGCGGAGGTGGTGGGCGTTCAGATCCAGGGTAGAGCATCCACTGCACCAGGAAGCCACCCTGCACGAGGTGCCGTTGCAGATTGTGCAGCCTCCAACCGAGTCACCGGAGACTCCGAAGTGCAAGAGGAGGAGGAAAGTGGTCACCACCTCGCTTCCCCGCCGTTCTCCATGCTTCCCTCGCCACTCTCCTCGTTTGAACGGCGGTGGTAGCTGTGTTTAGGGTAAGATTCTTGATTTGTAAATCATTACTTGCCACTTGGTTAATTTGATGCTCTGCAATATGTTCTTGCTACCTGTGTACATGAATCCATAGCCTCTGGATGGCAGCTTAGTTTTATCGAGGAGGCTGGAATGAGTCTAGGCCTATAGCATTGCTATGTTTTGTTGCTATGTTTTGATGTGCTCATAAAGTAGCATTTCCATATTTCCACATATCTTCTACAAATTTCATGTGATTTGCGATCACACAACGATATTATATATACCGTTGTCACACAATTAGGCTTAAACTATGTAATCACAAAATAGTCAAAGCAATGTAACTTCATTGGATCCAATGTGCATGTATAATAATAATAACGTATATCAAAATATTCAAATGATTATTGACATTTTTAATACTGTCAAAACTATGGTACATCTAATATCAAAATTGCTAGCCCGTGTAGGTGCACGGGTTGAGGACTAGTATTTACTAATTGAAAGCACCATACGAGGCTCCACGTTAATCCTGAAGGTTAGAAAGTTACATCCATCAGATTGGCTTAATGACCGGTCTACAGCCGTTGAATGATTCCTGCGCTTTTTCCAGCTGGGTGGCTTACGTGAGATGGACTCTTCCATATCAACAGAATTAATTTGGACACGATATTTATATATTATAAAGGTCAAGATCAACTAGGCCGGCCCTGCCATACGTTTGAATAGAAAAATACCACACGTAGATAGAGTAGAAACGAGCCCACATGCCTTCGAAAGAGTCCTGCATGTCCACGTTCTTCTCCCGGTCAATAAAAAATCAATTTACCTTCTCCTTTCATAAAAAGATGTACTATACAAAACGATAGGAACAAATGAAAAGCCCTTAGGCCTCACGCTAGGAAAAGTGTCCATGTCCCAAATACAACGGAAATAAAAAAGGTAGGTACGTGTTCCCTTAAAAGAATATTAAAGTGACGTACAAATAAATGCTCTTGAAAGTATCACGTTTAGAAAAAAAATACTACGGCGGAATGATTTTCACCCACATGCATGTTGCCTTGAGAACAATGAAACCAAAAAGACATGTCAAATAAACGCTAATCCAAGCCTTATGTTTAGATTAAAAAAGAGTCGATGCATGAATGTTTTTTTATTCGGTCTGTAAGAAAAGAAACTCACCCAAGATAGAGTAAATGAAACACGAAAAATGCAAATTGAGCTAATCTCAGATGCTTAGGTTCTTTGTGGTAGAACCAGTCTATAAGGTTTAAGTTTTAGACTTGACACTGATTCTGTCATTTTCCTAGATTTATTTGAAGCTTTCTGGCGATGTTCGTTCAGTAGAATGAGACGTTCCTGTCGACTACAGAGACACATGTGGTGACTTTTTTTATCTCAAGATGACGTGTCGGCTCAGTCAAGAAGGTGCTCATAAGGGATAGGGTGTGTATGTGTGTGTTCAGACGGATGAGTGTATGTGCGTAAGTATGAGCGTATGCGTTTGTATAGTGTTAAAAAAAATCACAAACCTATTCTAAATTTTAATGGTGAACATTAATTAGGCGGCCTCGCGATTCATAAATGAGCCTTAGATGCCCTAGATACACACACGCACCAAAATGAGCCCTAGATGCCCAGTTCAAGTACCGTCGAAAAGAAAATGCATTTTCCTTCTATATTCATAAAAAAAGATATGTGATAAAAAAAGATAGACACAAATGAAAAGTCCTTAGGCCAGACGCTAAAAAAAGAGTCCACGTCCCAAATACCATGGAAATAAAAACCACGTTGGAGTTTCCTTCAGAAAAAGGAAATTAAAAAAGTATAAATAAATTCTCCCAAATCACCGCGATTAGAAAAAAAATCTATGCTTGATTGTTTTTAGCCACATGCATGTTCCCATGAGAAAGATTAAATTAAAAAGACATGTACAAATAAATGATCCGGAGTAAGAAAAGAAACCTCCCCAAGATAAAATAAATCAAACATGATTTTTTTCCCTAACAGCTTTCAAATTTTAATTGACCAATAATTTTTATAAGCTTTGACCTGGTATGTGTAACAATTACAGAAAGACACCGCGGTAGCACAACAGATTAAGAAATCATATAAAATAATTTGGATGTAAGACGGCAAGTGTCGGCTGATGTTAAACCTACATACTTATACGCTTTAGGTTACAGTGAACAAACGATTCATAACTACCATATTAATGTAGTCACTAGCTCATAAATTCTCAATTTTTCCTCACACTACAAAGAGTAAAGGGCATGAACATGCTAAGAGAGGAATGTATTTTGGATGTCTTAAGTGAAAAGGTCATTTTTGCATGACTATAAGCATATACTTTTTATCCAAATCTGTCAGCAAAATTTCTATGTTCTTAATGTAATTATGAGAATAAATAAATTGGCTTAGCTTAAAAGTATAAATCTTATGTGTGCATGCATAATGCTGATCCAAGGGTGGACATTAATTATGTCATTTCCGCAAGAAAGGTTCAACCGATAGAAAATATTAGAATGTCTCTACACTTCTCTTCTTCTATTATAGGACACATGATGCCGACTTACTTATTGAACAAAAATATCTGGAAAAATAGGAATTACACATCAATTTTAAGACAACAATTTCTAGCCCGTGCAGCGGCATGGGTTGATGACTAGTGTGTCTAATTAAAATGGGTCACTGACAGGTGGGACCCACCTGTCAGGTTGACCAGGTCAACTGCTGATGTCATGCTGACATCATGATGACATCAGCAAGCACTATTCTCGATAATGTTGATTTAAATAATTAAATAAATCCTAAAAATGATTTAAATCTTTTAAAATTAATATTAAATAAACTGTAGTTCGGATGGAAAAACTTTGTACATGAAAGTTGCTCAGAACAACGAGAAGAATCCGGATACACAGCCCGTTCGTCCGCCAGGCATCTCTAGCAGAGCGAACACACAACTTTCCCCCTCCGGTTCATCTGCCCGAAAATGCGAAACCCCGAGGATATTTTCGCGGATGTTTCCCCCATTCACCGGTACCACCTCATGCCGCGTTAGGCACTCCTAGCACCGATACTTGTCATGTCATGCATCGCTATGCATCTGTTTGCTTAATATTTATTGTTTCTTCCCCCTCTTCTCTCGCTAGACACCGGGTCTTTGATAGGACTAGCTATCCCCCTCTTATTCCGGCATTCTGTAGTTCAGTCCACATATGATACCCTTATTCCATTCGATACCAATGCATACATTTGTAGTGTAGCTCTTTGCTTGCGAGTACTTTGGATGAGTACTCACGGTTGCTGTGCTCACCTTTTTCCCCTTTTCTATACCCGTTTGCTGCGACCAGACGATGGAGCCCAGGAGCCAGACGCCACTGTCGATGATGACTACTACTACTCGGGAGGTGGCTACTACTACGTGCAGCCCGCTGACGACGACCAGGACTAGATTAGGAGGATCCCTGGTAGGAGGCCTGCACCTCTTTCGATCTGTATCCCAGTTTGTGCTAGCCTTCTTAAGGCAAACTTGTTTAACTTATGTCTGTACTCAGATATTGTTGCTTCCGCTGACTCGTTTATGATCGAGCTCTTGTATTCGAGCCCTCGACGCCCCTGGCTTGTAATATGATGCTTGTATGACTTATTTTATTTGTAGAGTTGTGCTATGATATCTTCCCGTGAGTCCCTGATCTTGATCGTACACGTTTGCGTGTATGATTAGTGTACGATTGAATCGGGGGCGTCACAGTGTATTTCTTATATTGATATGAATTTACAAGTGGTTGTAGACATGTATGTGATGAACATTCAAAATTTAGTACTTCATTAGCTGTTGATCAGACTAGTATCTATTAAGGATTTAGTTGTTCACATTGATCAAGTAGCCATTCAAGTCAAATTTCCTTGACTAGCTATTGGGTTCGTCAAGATATAATTTTGTTATATGTTCATCATACCGTAAAGAATGGACGGCCTATAATTGTATGTTGCCATATTCGACAATCATTTTCAGTAAATAGGGAAACCCAATTTATATAGCATAATATTAGCTTAATTTTATTCGTCTAGTTAAGAAAGTTAACAAGTAGAAACAAGTGAAAAAACTGACATGCTTATTAACTCTTGCTCCTCTCTACTTCACCACCTATATTATCACCTGGTTCTATAGGAGCAACATTGTGTCTGCATTATTATTATTCTAGAATATAATTGCAACTGATGTAAAATGTCTGAATATTAGGCATGGATCACACTATATAAATGTAGCATAAAATAACTTGAACTGTAACTAGTCACCAACATCCTGGTTGTATGGAAGATCAAATACCTCATTTTCATACATTTGTTCATTTATATTTTTCAGTAGCATCCCATCAAACTCACTATAACATAACTGGTTTAATAAATATATATGAAAGACAAAAACATAGACAATATTTAGAGTACATGCTATAAAGTATTATCTCATATATTGTATATGGACTTGAAGAATACTTTGCGGACATCGACAATTAATGTTCAATCAAGAATGGCATTTTAGTATACTTGCAATGTGTGTATGCTTCTACTACGGAGAATATCACGTGATACCATCGTTCATCTGCTAACATGATACAAGGTTGACAAATTCAACTTTAGATGTGTCAAAATATTTTTATTTTCTTTTTAATGTTCATCACATATATGTTCACATCCCCAACAAAATTTAGATCAAAATGTAAAATACACAAAGAGAAATCTAGATGTGAATAGTGAAATTTTAACACTATTCATGTTCAATTTCTCTTTTTTTGTATATTGATCTGAATTTATTAGTGGTTGTAGACACGTATGTGATGAACATTCAAAATTTAGTACTTCGTTATGTGTTGATCAGACTAATATCTATTAAGGATTTAGTTGATCACGTTGATCAAGTAGCCATTCATGTCAAATGTCCTTGACTAGCTATTGTGTTCGTCACGATATAATTTTGTTATATGTTCATCATACCATAAAGAATGGAGGACCTATAATTGTATGTTGCCATATTCGACAATAATTTTCAGTAAATAGGGGCACCCAATTTATATAGCATAATATCAACTTAATTTTATTCGTCTAGTTAAGAAAGTTAACAAGTAGAAACAAGTGAGAAAAACTGACATGCTCATTAACTCTTGCTACTCTGTACTTCACCACTTATATTATCACCTGGTACAATAGGCGCAAGACTGTGTCTGCAGTATTGTTGTTCTAGAATATAATTGCAATAGATGTAAAATTTCTGAATATTAGGCATGGATCACACCATATAAATGTAGCATAAAATACCTTGAACTGCAAGTAGTCACCAACATCCTGGTTGAATGGAAGATCCAATACCTCATTTTCATACATTTGTTCATTTATATTTTTCAGGAGCATCCCATCAAACTCACATTAACCTAACCCGTTTACTGAATATATATGAAATACGAAAACAGAGACAATATCTAGAGTTGAGGCTATAAAGTATTATCTCATATATTGTATATGGACTTGAAGAATACTTTGCAGACATGGCATGCAACATTTTAGACTAGTTCACATATGACGTACATAAATCAAAATACAGAAGTATGAGGGTACAATAAATTACCTCGTTTTCACGGGCAACTAATGGTTTGTAAGGTGGCGCTACAAAAACACAATGTCTATCTCTCTCATACCAAACATCCCTACGATCATCAAGAATGTAAATTTTAGGTCCGGAGGAGCTATGAAAACATCGACAATTAATGTTTGATCAAGAACGACATTCTGGTATACTTGCAATGTGTGTATGCTGCTACTAGGGAGAATATCATGTGATAACATCATTCATGCACTAGCATGATATAAGGTTGACAAATTCAACTTTGGATGCGTCAAAATATTTTGATTTTGTTTTTAATGTTCATCACATATATGTGCACATCCCCAAAAAAATCCAGATCTAAATGTGAAGAATTTCATTTTGACACTATTCATGTTAAATTTCTCTTTTTTCTCTTTGTGTATTTCGTATATTGATCTGAATTTATAAGGGGTTGTAGACACGTATGTGATGACCATTCACAATTTAGTACTTCGTTAGCTGTTGATCAGACCAGTATCTATTAAGGATTTAGTTGGTCACATTGATCAAGTAGCCATTCAAGTCAAATTTCCTTGACTAGCTATTGGGTTCGTCAAGATATAATTTTGTTATATGTTCATCATACCGTAAAGAATGGAGGGCCTATAATTGTATGTTGCCATATTCGACAATCATTTTAAGTAAATAGGGAAACCCAATTTATATAGCATAATATTAGCTTAATTTTATTCATCTAGTTAAGAAAGTTAACAAGTAGAAACAAGTGAAAAAAACTGACATGCTTATTAACTCTTGCTCTTATCTACTTCACCACCTATATTATCTACTTCAACACTATAGTGAAAAAAACAAGGGAAAAAGTGTCTGCATTATTATTATTCTAGAATATAATTGCAACTGATGTAAAATGTCTGAATATTAGGCATGGATCACACGATATAAATGTAGCATAAAGTAACTTGAACTATAAATAGTCACCAACATCCTCGTTGTTTGGAAGATCAAATACCTCATTTTCATAC
Source organism: Triticum urartu (assembly GCF_003073215.2). Taxonomy (NCBI): domain Eukaryota; kingdom Viridiplantae; phylum Streptophyta; class Magnoliopsida; order Poales; family Poaceae; genus Triticum; species Triticum urartu. Next base: position 45,109,596 of record NC_053028.1, on the reverse strand, counting down.
ATTTGTTCATTTATATTTTTCAGTAGCATCCCATCAAACTCACTATAACATAACCGGTTTAATAAATATATATGAAAGACAAAAACAGAGACAATATTTAGAGTGCAAGCTATAAAGTATTATCTCATATGTTGTATATGGATGATACGTCTCCAACGTATCTAATTTTCCAAACACTTTTCCCTTGTTTTGGACTCTAACTTGCATGATTTGAATGGAACTAACCCAGACTGACGCTGTTTTCAGCAGAACTACCATGGTGTTATTTATGTGCAGGATCAAACATTATCGGAATGACCTGAAACTTCATGAAGACACTTTTCAGAAAATAAGAAAAATACCTGCCAAAGATGAATGCCAGAGGGCCCACCGTCTTGCCACGAGGTGTGGGGCGCGCCTGCCCCCCTAGGGCGCGCACCCTACCTCATGGGCCCTCTATTGCGTCTCCGACTCCAACTCCACCTCCATATATTGAGTTTCGATGAGAACAAAAATCAAAGAGAAGAAATCATCATGTTTTACGATATGGAGCCACCGCCAAGCCCTAAAACCTCTCGGGGGGGCTGATCTGGAGTCCGTTCGGGGCTCCGGAGAGGGGAATCCGTCGCCATCGTCATCATCAACAATTCTCCATCACCAATTTCATGATGATCACTGCCGTGCGTGAGTAATGCCATCGTAGGCTTGCTGGACGGTGATGGGTTCGATGGGATCTATCATGTAATCGAGTTAGTTTTGTTAGGGTTTGATCCCTATTGTCCACTATGTTCTGAGATTGATGTTGCTATGACTTCGCTATGCTTAATGCTTGCCACTAGGGCCCGAGTGCAATGATTTCAGATCTGAACCTATTATGTTTTCATCAATATATGAGTGTTCTTGATCCTATCTTGCAAGTCTGTAGTCACCTATTATGTGTTATGATCCGTTAACCCCGAACCGACAATAATCAGGATACTTACCGATGATGACCGTAGTTTGAGGAGTTCATGTATTCACTATGTGTTAATGCTTTGTTCCGGTTCTCTATTAAAGGAGGCCTTAATATCCCTTAGTTTCCGTAAGGACCCCGCTGCCACGGGAGGGTAGGACAAAAGATGTCGACATGCATGTTCTTTTCCATAAGCACGTATGACTATATTCGGAATACATGCCTACATTATATCAATGTACTGGAGCTAGTTCTGTGTCACCCTAGGTTATGACTGTTACATGATGAACTGCATCCGGCATAATTCTCCATCACCGATCCATTGCCTGCGAGCTTTCCATATATTGTGCTTCGCTTATTTACTTTTCCGTTGCTATTTCTATCATCACTACAAAATACCAAAAACATTGCTTTTACTACCGTTATCACCACTATCATATTACTTTGCTACTAAACACTTTGTTGCAGATATTAAGTTTCTAGGTGTGGTTGAATAGACAACTCAGCTGCTAATACTTGAGAATATTCTTTGGCTCCCCTTGTGTCGAATAAATAAATTTGGGTTGAATACTCTACCCTCGAAAACTGTTGCGATCCCCTATACTTGTTGGTTATCAAGACTATTTTCTGGCATAGCTCTATTCTTTGAGTCACTTGGGATATATATCTGCTTATCATTATGAAGAACTTGAGAGATCCAAAAACAAAGATCTATCCCTCAACTACGAGGGGAGGTAAGGAACTGCCATATAGCTCTGCACTTGATTCACCTTCTGTTTTGAGTAAACTTGCGACACCTACACCTGCTTCTGCTATTCGTTCTGATATGTCGCATGTTATTGATGATGCCACTTCTGCTATGCATGATACTTATGATGGAACTACCTCTATGCCTGATACTACTATGCAACTTAGTGATATTCTTGATAAACACCTTGCTAGGGCTAGAGAAATTGAAAATATTGAATCTGATGATACTGATGAAAGTGATGATGAAGAACCACTTGCTATACCTAAGGGTTATGTATTTGACCAAGATGCTTCTTTAGCTATTTTAGCTTGCAGAAATACAATTGAACTTAAAAAATTATTAGCTAAATGGAGTAAGCAATCCCTAAATGATAGAATGAAAGCTGACCCTGCTTTTGCTACTTCACCTATCTTTGTTACTGGTAAGGATTATGAATTCTCTGTTGATCCTGATATAATTACTTTGGTTGAATCTGATCCTTTTCATGGTTATGAATCTAAAATTGTAGTGGCACATCTTACTAAATTGAATGATATAGCTACCCTGTTCACTAAAGATGAGAGAACTCGCTACTTTTACATTCTTAAAATATTTCCGTTCTCATTAAAGGGTGATGCTAAGATATGGTTTAATTCTCTTGATCCTGGTTGTGTGCGTACTCCCAGGATATGATTTATTACTTCTCTTCTAAATATTTCCCTGCTCATAAGAAACAAGTTGCTTTAAGGGATATATATATAATTTTGTGCAAATGAAGAAGAGAGTCTCCCACAAGCTTGGGGGAGGCTTCTCCAATTACTTAATGCTTTGCCTGATCATCCTCTTAAGAAAAATGAAATACTTGAGATCTTTTATAATGGACTAACCGATGCCTCTAGAGATTACCTGGATAGTTGTGCTAGTTCTATTTTCAGGGAAAGAACACAGAATGAAGCTGAGATTCTATTGAATAATATGTTGACAAATGAAAATAATTGGACACCTCCGGAGCCAATTCATCAGCCTATTCCTAAACCAACTCCGAAGAAGAGGGGTATTCTATTTCTCAGTCCTGAAGATATGCAAGAAGCAAAGAAATCTATGAAAGAAAAAGGGTATTAAAGCTGAAGATGTTTAGAATTTACCTCCTATTGAAGGAATACATGGTCTTAATTTAGCGCCTGTTGAAGAAACATATAATCTTAATCCATTACCCATCGAAGAAACTCATGGTCTTGATAACCCAACACAGGTAGTAAAGGTAAATTCTCTCTATAGATATGATAAAGCTGTAATCCCATTTACTAAGTTTGCTAGCCCATGCTTAGATGAGTTTGATAAATTTATGGCTAAGTGTCGGCGTCAAAACCGGCGGATCTCGGGTAGGGGGTCCCGAACTGTGCATCTAGGCCGGATGATAACAGGAGGCAGGGGACACAATGTTTTACCCAGGTCCGGGCCCTCTTGATGGAGGTAAAACCCTACGTCCTGCTTGACTGATATTGATGATATGGGTAGTACAAGAGTAGATCTACCACGAGATCGGAGAAGCTAAACCCTAGAAGCTAGCCTATGGTATGATTGTATGTTATGGTTGTTGTCCTACAGACTAAAACCCTTCGGTTTATATAGACATCGGAGAGGGTTAGGGTTACACAAGGTCGGATACAAAGGAGGAGATATCCATATCCGTATTGCCTAGCTTGCCTTCCACGCCAAGTAGAGTCCTATCCGGACATGAGACGAAGTCTTCAATCTTGTATCTTCATAGTCTAACAGTCTGGCCGAAGGATATAGTCCGGCTGTCCGTAGACCCCCTAATCCAGGACTCCCACAGTAGCCCCCGAACCAGGCTTCAATGACAATGAGTCCGGCGCGCAGTATTGTCTTCCGCATTGCAGGGCGGGTTCCTCTCCAAATTCCGTGTACCTGTCGAAATAGTGTCCGGCCTATTGTGAATGTTGCACTCCTTGGCTTCCACGCCCAATAATGGCCACTTTCCACGTGTCGAGCGAATGTGAAGAGCCAGGGTGTTTTTACATTTACCACCCTAGCTGTGTGAATGAGCTGCGTATTAAAAAGACGAGGATTCAGATCCAAATCACACCATCCTCCCTTGGCGAGCCTTCATCGGAGCGCATTCGACAGAGATCCATTCCATCATGGCCGGTCGACGCAACTCCTCCTCTCGCTCCCCTAGCCCCAAGCCTGGAGATTGGGAGAGATGTTCCGTCCCGCACAGCAAATTAGTGATGCTTCAGACCAAGGGATTTCTTCCCCCAGCGTACATGGTCCCAGTTCGAGCCGGTCTTGCCACCTATAATGGCGGAGAGCAAGCGAAGAGCCTTCCCAATCGCTCCAAGGGAGAGCGGGTATGCCTTATCCCTTATTTGGTAAGAGGGCTCGGATTTCCAATTCATTCGTTTCTCCGGGGGCTCCTGGAGTTCTACGACCTCCAGTTGCACAACCTTACGCCTGCCTCCATGCTGCATATCGCGGGATTCGTAGCCCTTTGCGAGTTGTTTTTGGGCTGTGAGGCTCATTTCGCTCTGTGGAAGAAGTTGTTCTGCCTTGTGCCCCGTTCTCATAAGGGGTCAATACATCAAGTGGGCGGAGCCGAAGTGTGGCGTATTGCCGGGACCGGATACCTGTCCGGAACCCCAAAGAAGATGTCCGAGGACTGGCCTTCAGAATGGTTTTATATAGAAGACGTCCCCCTCCTGGATCCTATTAGAATCGGCCTTCCTGAGTTCGACAATGCCCCTTTGAAGAAGCGCCGGAGCTGGCGTCCATGGAGCTCCCTGGAGGAAGATGACATGGACGTTCTTTACCTGATGAGCCGGATAAGTTTTTTACCTCGATCCGGATTGACCATGATCGAGGTCATGGCCATATGTATTATGCGGGGGGTGCAGCCGCTTCAATATAGAGGCCACCCCATGTGGGAGTTCAACGGGGAGGATGACGCCACCCGCCACGGCTGTAAAGGGCCAGGATCGGTTGTTGATCTAATAAAGATCCTATCCACTTTGTACAAGGGAGAAGAGGAGGAATTCCTTCGTGTCAACCCGCAGGGCGGATTTTCTATGTACAATCCTCCGAGCTGGGTAAGCGGAGACTTTTTCTCGCCCATCCGTTTCGTATTCCCGTAGTTATGTATTTAGTCTAGCAATTTCAACGCAGGAGCTGCGCTAGGCTATAAGGGAGATAAACAACCCCCTCCACAACCCGAGGACCCTGGACGGTCTCTTGACCTGGCCTCCCAGGAGGATTCGAACATATGTGTGGAGCTGATCGATGGGGTAATTTACCAATTGAGTAATGACAATGCTTTGGTGGCCATTACGGCCGATTGCCCTGGGCTACTTCCAGCCTCACAGGTGACTGAGACCGAAGTCCCAGTACTTCAAAAAGGGATCCTTCCTTGCGTGTTTTTGATTGACGTATAAGAGCCGTGTTTTGAAGGGGAGGTCCTCAAGGCGGAAGGCCGAGCCTGCGGTGACTAGCCAACAAGGGGCCGCGAGGCCAGGCGGGCTGAAAAGACCCGCGGTCCGGATTGAGACACCGGCGCAGCGGTACGGCGCACCGTCTTTATTGCAAGACATTATTCTCAGAGGCATATTAACGCCCATGCCTTCTTTTTAGGAAAAAAGCGCTCGCCGGACTATACCCATAGAGGCTACTAATCGCGCCTCCACCAGCCAGGCTCCAAGGCCGGATTCAGAGGCCGGAACGAATATGAGGCATGCGTCGGGCGCTCCTCCGACAAAGGATGCGGATAAACTGTCTGCCACCAATTCCAGGGTGGAAAGTGCCATGAACCACATGCGTCACCGGACTGTTCTTCATGATGCTTGTTTCTCCCAAGAGGCATTGGATGCCTTCAACTCGGGAGATGCGTACCTCCGTGCCGCTCAAAATGGTCTAGCCAGAGCCATGGAGCAGTATGTAAAAGACATATGGGTGAGAAAATTTGGTGATTATATATATCAGTAGCCTCTTAGACTTGAAACAGTTATAATAACTGATTTAAGGATCATTTGTTATGCAAGTTCTTATCGAAAAGAATACCCAACTATCCCAGGAGCTCGAAGAGTGCAGAGCCCAACTTCAGGCTGCACTGGCCGCGGCGGGGGAGCCCAAAGAGACCCCCTCTGGTAATATATCCTTCGAATGATAAGTGTCATATAGGATGCGGCGTATATGCAGATCTGACGATAAAATTGCAGATGACGCTGGAGTAAATCCGGATAAGCAACAGCTTCTACGCCAGCTGAAGGCTGGTGAGAGCGTGCTTACGAGGGTGAGGCAGGAGAAGAATGATCTCCTATATGCCAACACCAAGCTGGGCATGGAACTAAAAGATGTTCGTGCCCAACTGTCGGACTCTGTTAAGGAGAATTAGCAGCTTCGACGCGGCATATTTAGTAAGTGCTTGAACGAACTTTGAAAAAGAGTTTGGCGAGGTAGCTGGCTGACAGAGTTATGACTGTAGGTATGCTAACAGGCCGTCCTGCCGAGGAAATGCCCGGTTCAACGGGTGACCTTGTTCCCGAGGTCTCACAGCTGCACGAACGAGTTCGGCAGGTGACGCAAGGCATCGCCCAGGCCTTGTGGCCATCCGTCTCCATACCCGAAGTCCTTGGAGAGCTTGCAGAAATGCTGAAGGGAGCGCGGCGGCGCTTACGATTATGGAAGATATCGGCCTGCCGTCAGGGCGCCAGGGAAGCCTGGGCAATGGTGAAGACACGTTACATGGAGGCTCACCCGAACCACATGGCCGAAGTCGGACCTGTGGGGCCCAATGTGAAGGAGATCCCTGTGAGCTTAGTATACGGCCAAGTAGAATTGGCCGCAAAGTATTCCCAACAGGACTGTAGACTAGACAGCCTATTGGATGGTATTGAAGAGGAATTCAACCAGTCAAATTGACTATGTAATTTAAAGTGACATGTATAATGCCTTCTAGCTGGATTGTAGATCGTTTGTCGTGGTGGATCTTTTCGCTTCAACCTCAGGACCCGACGGTCCGGAGTGTATCCGAATACCCTCTCGGTTATGTAAGAACCGGGGCATGCGTGGAGACCAGGCATAGGGGTCATTAGTGATTTCTCAGACAAGTGCCCAACTAGTTATGTTATATTACATGGGTAGTAAGAAACATCTTCCAGGGAGAATAGTTCCGTTAAGGGTTCCTTTCCCTGGGTAAGCATGCCCTAAAGTGCATGTCCAGACTGCGATAAGAAGCGCAGAAAAAGCATCTGGGGGCAGATATGGATAATAAATAAAAGTCATATTTTGTTCACCGACCGAATATTCCCTTAAGAACGCTAGTTTTCGACTTCACCCAGTCTAAGGTACACATCCGGCTGACCCGGTGGTAACAATCGCAGAGGTGCTCCCCTTATGCCCTAGCCGAATTAACGGGAATGTAGGGCATAAATACAAGAGCCAGGCAACCCAGCTTGGCCAAAACTTAAGTCATATCGATGCATATAATGGTGAAAAAAGGTACATGCGGAAGTATAACACATGTGTTGGGGGTGAAGCCCAGGTAAATAATTTAAGCTTCTGTGAAAGAAGCTCCCAAGTATGGAGAGTGCAGCTAGCGCATCTGTAATGTACAAGTGAGGCACAAGGTGACCCTTGAAGGCCTAGAGAAATAATGAGAAAAAGAAAGAAAGGGAAACAAGACAGATGATGCATATGCAGAAAATGGACAAAGGGAGGGGACTAACATAGAGTCCGGTGCTAGGCGTAGAATCTTCGAAGCCTGGCTGCGTTCCATGGGTTCGGCTTGAGTCGACTAGTCAATGCATCCCGCAGTCGGTACGCTCCACCGGTCAAAACTTGGTCGATAATGAAGGGAACTTCCCATTTGGGCTCGAGCTTGTTCTTTTTCTTATCCGGCTGTCGTAGAACTAGTTCGCCAACGTTATAAGTTTTGGCCCGTACTTCTCTGCTTTGGTATCTGCGAGCCTATTGCTGGTAAAATGCGGAACGGGCTTTGGCTACGTCGCGCTCTTCCTCCAAGGTGTCCAGACTGTCCTGCCGATCGAGCTTGGCTTCTCTTTCTTCGTACATGCGCACTCGAGGTGAGTCATGAATTATGTCACAGGGCAAGACTGCCTCTGCGCCGTACACCATAAAAAACGGTGTATATCCGGTACTACGATTCGGCATGGTCTACAGCCCCCAGAGTACGGAGTCGAGCTCCTCTACCCAGTGCGTGTCAGACTCCGTTAAGGAACGCACTAATCTAGGTTTAATGCTGCTCATTATAAGACCGTTTGCTCGTTTGACTTGACCGTTGGTTTGTGGGTGATAGACTGAAGCATAATCGATCTTGATGCCCATTTTGCTGCACCAGAGTTTTACCTCGTCGGCCGTGAAGTTTGTGTCGTTATCAGTGATGATACTGTGGGGGACGTCGTAATGGTGTACAACCCCGGATATGAATTCTATCACCGGTCCGGGTTCGGCTGTTTTAACCGGTTTAGCCTCTATCCATTTGGTGAATTTATCCACCATGACCAATAAGTAGTTTTTCTTGTGGGTTCCCCCTTTAAGGGGTCCAACCATGTCAAGCCCCCAGACCGCGAAGGGCCATGTAATGGGGATTGTTTGGAGGGCGGTGGGTGGCATGTGGCTTTGATTTGCAAAGAGCTGGCAACCGGTGCAATGTTGGACCAAGTCCTGTGCATCTGCCCGGGCCGTTGGCCAATAGAATCCTGTACGGAAGGCCTTGCTTACAAGAGCCCGGGATGCGGCGCGATGACCGCCGAGTCTGGCGTGAATTTCTGCCAAAAGGTTCCGCCCTTCCTCTTCGGAGATGCACCTTTGAAGGACTCCGGTAGTGCTTTTCTTGTACAATTCTCCCTCATGGACCCTGTAGGCCTTGGACCACCGCACTATGCAGCGTGCCTCATTTTGGTCTTTTGGAAGTTCCTATCTAGTTAGGTAGGCCAGGAATGGTTCTATCCACGGGGCAATAATGGCCATTATTTCGTGGGTTGAATGTGTTATTTCGGTGGCGGAGCCTTCGATTGTGTCAGAGAGTTTGGTATCGGGTAATTTGGCCGGGTCTGAACTATTGTTACCGGTGTCCCCTTCCCATGCTACGGATGGCTTGAAGAGCCTTTCCAGAAATATGTTGGGAGGGACCGCGTCGCGTTTTGCGCCGATGCGGGTGAGGATATCCGCCGCCTGATTGTTTTCCCGAGCCACATGGTGAAATTCGAGCCCCTCGAACCGAGCTGGCATTTTTAGCACGACATTGCGATAAGCTGCCATTTTCGGATCCTTGGCATCAAAGTCTCCATTTATATGGGATATCGCAAGGTTTGAATCCCCGCGCACCTCTAGGCGTTGAATGCCCATGGATACTGCCATCCGGAGACCACGTAGAAGGGCCTCATATTCGGCTGCGTTGTTGGAGTCCTTATACACTATCTGTAGTACGTATTGAACTGTATCTCCTGTTGGGGACGTTAAAACGACGCCAGCCCCCAGACCAGCCAACATTTTGGAGCCGTCAAAGTGGATGATCCAGTTTGAATATGTGCCATACTCCTTAGGGAGTTTGACTTCCGTCCACTCGGCGACGAAGTCAGGCAAAACTTGCGACTTAATAGCTCACCGTGGCTTGTAAGTTATGTCGAACGGGAGGAGCTCAATGGCCCATTTGGCAATCCGGCCCGTCACGTCGCGGTTGTTTATAATATCGTTAAGTGGTACTGCCGAAGCTACCGTTATAGAACACTCTTGAAAGTAGTGTCGCAGCTTCCGGGATGCCATAAATACCGCGTACACTATCTTTTGATAATGCGGGTACCATGATTTGCATGGAGTAAGGATAGTGGACACATAGTAAACCGGATTTTGAAGGGGGAATTTGTGTCCGTCCACTTCTCGCTCGACGACGAGCACTGCGCTTACTACTTGATGAGTTGCCGCAATGTATAATAGCATTGGTTCGCCAATGTTTGGCACGGCCAGGACTGGGTTTGTTGCCAATACGGCTTTTATTTTGTTGAGTCCGGCCATGGCGGCATCCGTCCACTCGAAGTGTTCGGTGCGCCGGAGGAGGCGATAAAGGGGTAATGCATTTTCTCCCAAGCGGGAGATAAAGCGGCTTAGAGCCGCCACGTATCCGGTCAATTTTTGTATTTGTTTGAGGTCCGTTGGGGGAGCCAACTGTGACAACGCTCGGATTTTGGCCGGATTAGCTTCAATACCTCTACTGGAGACAATGAATCCCAGGAGCTTTCCGGCTGGTACGCCGAAAACTCATTTTTTCGGATTGAGCTTGATGTCATATGTTCGGAGGTTATCGAATGTGAGCCTCAAGTCGTCTACTAGAGATTCGACATGCTTGGTATTGACGACCACGTCATCTATGTATGCCTCCATTGTTTTGCTGATCTGGTTTGCCAGACATGTCTGAATCATGCGCTGATATGTTTCGCCGACGTTTTTGAGCCCGAAGGGCATTGTGTTGAAGCAGAATGGGCCGTATGGTGTGATGAATGCCGTTGCGGCTTGGTTTGGCTCTGCCATTTTAATTTGATGGTAGCCGGAGTATGCGTCGAGGAAACACAATGAATCGTGTCCTGCGGTAGCATCGATGATTTGATCGATGCGGGGGAGGGGGAAGGGATCCTTTGGGCAGGCCTTGTTAAGGTCCTTAAAATCGACGCACAAGCACCATGATTTGTCCTTCTTTGGTACCATCACCAGGTTTGCTAGCCAATCCGGATGTTTTATGTCTCTGATGAATCTGGCCTCCAATAGCTTGGCTAGTTCCTCTCCCATGGCTTGTCTCTTAGGTTCGGAGAAACGCCAAAGAGCCTGCTTGACTGGCTTGAATCCTTTTAGGATATTTAGGCTGTGCTCGGCCAGCCTGCGTGGGATTCCTGGCATGTCTGAAGGGTGCCAGGAAAAAATGTCCCAGTTCTCGCATAGGAACTCTCGCAGTGCGGCATCGACATCAGGGTTTAATTGTGCCCCGATGGAAGCTGTTTTTGTAGGGTCCGTTGGATGGACTTGGAATTTGACTATTTCGTCCGCCGGTTTAAAGGAGGTGGACTTGGATCTTTTATCGAGTATCCCGTCGTCCCTGTTCACCGTGGAGCGCAGCGCAGTTAGTTCCTCGGCCGCTAGGGCTTCGGATAGTGCCTCGAGGGCCAGTGCGGCTATCTTATTTTCGGCGCGAAGTGCTATGTCCGGATCACTAGCCAGAGTGATGATTCTGTTGGGCCCGGGCATTTTGAGCTTCATGTACCCGTAATGGGGTATGGCTTGGAAGATTGTAAATGCCTCCCGCCCTAATAGAGCGTGGTATCCGCTGCTGAACGGGGCCACTTGGAATGTAATTTCTTCGGACCTGTAATTATCCGGTGTGCCGAATACCACATATAGTGTGATTTTCCCAGCACAGCGTGCTTCCTGACTGGGGATGATTCCTCTAAAGGTTGTGCTACTTTGCTCAATGCGGCTCCAGTCTATTTCCATGTTTTGAAGAGTTTCCTCATAGATGAGGTTTAATCCGCTGCCGTCGTCCATGAGTACCTTGGTGAGTTGAATGCCGTCCACGATTGGACTGAGGACCAGTGCGGCTGGTGCTCGGGCTGTTCGGAATTTGGATTCCTCACTGGCGTTGAAGGTAATAGCCGTGTCACTCCAAGGATTTATTTCTGCTACGTGGCAGATTTCGGCCATGCTGCGGAGTGTTCGCTTGCGTCTATTATTTGACGCGAAGGCCTCAAAGATCGTTAACAACGTATTGTTCTCCACAGGATGGTGCTCTATGGTATTTCGGAGGAGTAGATCCTCACAACTTTTGGCCACCTGCCGGAGTATCCAACATGCTCTAAGGCTGTGCATTGGTATTGCATCTGTTGTACTATGAATTTTGCAGGGTCCGTTGAGCCATCCCTCCAGTATGGTTCCTTGCCCCGTAGAGGGCTTTTGCTTTTTGGTAGTTAACCCAGGTGTATTGTGATAATGCACCCTTTTATTTCGGACTGGGTTTGTATTTAGGGCCGGATTATCCCACAATTTTATTTCGGTTTTCCAGGCGCTTTCCATCGCACAGTACTTTCGTACTATGGACACCAAGTCGGCAAAGCGTGTCATTTCGCGGCGACTTATGGCGTTGAGGATTCCCTTGTCCATGCAATTATTGCAGAAGAATGAAATTGCGTCTTCCTCGCGGCAGTCCTTTATCCTGTTCATGACCAGGAGGAATCTGGCCCAGTAATGGTGTACTGTTTCTTCGGGCTCTTGCCTAATTTCGGATAGATCGCTTATGTTTGGGTGGGTGGGTGGAATTGGACCCGGATCCTCACCCAATCTGAGACTCAGGGGCCAAGGAGTTTCCGAACTTGGAAGTTTGGATTCTTGGATGTTTTCCAATAAATCTAGCCCGCTGCCTGACTCTAGGTTCAGGTCTTGAGTGACGTCCTCCCCTCCGCGGGTATCCGGCTTGGAGGGATCGGGAATTCGGACATAGTTGGTCCTTAAGATAGATGAAGGGTTGCCGCATTGTTCCTCCACCACTGCAACGTGATGGGTGACCTGGGGAGAGTGGATCTCTCTCAGATCGGGTTTAGGCCCAATCTGATCGTAGTCTGTAGCGACTCCCAGGGCGGCAATGCGATCCAAGAGCTCGTTCAGGGAAGAGAGCTCCATTGGATCTAACTGCTCGGCGAGTTCCGAGTTGACGTGAAGATTGCTTTCGATGACCCGAGAAGTCATCGTCGGCGCAGCGGCCGAACATGCGGTCATAAGAAAACCACCGAGCCGGAGAGTTTGGCCGATAGCCAAAGCTCCCTCACCAATAGTGCCGTCTTTAAAGACGGGATGAGACATCCTTCCTGGTGGCGACGGCATAGCGGGGCTCTCAATGAAAGCACCAATGTCGGTGTCAAAACCGGCGGATCTCGGGTAGGGGGTCCCGAACTGTGCGTCTAGGCCGGATGGTAACAGGAGGCAGGGGACACAATGTTTTACCCAGGTTCGGGCCCTCTTGATGGAGGTAAAACCCTACGTCCTGCTTGATTGATATTGGTGATATGGGTAGTACAAGAGTAGATCTACCACGAGATCGGAGAGGCTAAACCCTAGAAGCTAGCCTATGGTATGATTGTATGTTATGGTTGTTGTCCTACGGACTAAAACCCTTCGGTTTATATAGACACCGACGAGGGTTAGCGTTACACAAGGTCGATTACAAAGGAGGAGATATCCATATCCGTATTGCCCAGCTTGCCTTCCACGCCAAGTAGAGTCCCATTCGGACACGCGACGAAGTCTTCAATCTTGAATCTTCATAGTCTAACAGTCCGGCCGAAGGATATAGTCCGGCTGTCCGGAGACCCCCTTATCCAGGACTCCCTCACTAAGCAAGAAGACTTTAATACTTATTTTGGTAGACAATTAAAATACAATCCAAATATGCTTGGACACTTGGGTGATTATATGGCTAATGTTAAGAGTGAACTTAAACTTATTAGTAAACATGCCTATATGGTTACCACTCAAGTAGAACAAGTACTTAAAGCTCAAAATGATTTGCTCAATGAATTGAATAGTAAAGATAATGATTATGCTGTTAGAGTGGCTACTAGAACTGGTAGAATGACTCAGGAACCTTTGTATCCTGAAGGCCATCCTAAGAGAATTGAGCAAGATTCTCAGAGAAATAATATAGATGCACCTAGTTCTTCTAAAAAGAAGAAAAAGAAAAATGATAGGACTTTGCATGCTTCTAGTGATCCTATTGTTGAAACACCTGAGATTCCAAATGATATCTCTATTTCTAATGCTGAAACACAATCTGGTAATGAACCTGAAACTAGTGATAATGTTAATAATAATGTCCATGATGATGCTCAACCTAGTAATGATAATGATATAGAAATTGAACCTCCTGTTGATCTTGATAACCCACAATCAAAGAGTCAACGTTATGATAAGAAAGATTTTGTTGCTAGGAAACATGGTAAAGAAAGAGAACCATGTGTTCAGAAACCCATGCCTTTTCCTCCCAAACCATCCAAGAAAAAGGATGATGAGGATTTTGAGTGGTTTGTTGAAATGATTAGACATATCTTTTTGCGTATGCCATTAACTGATATGCTCAAAACTAATCCTTATGCTAAGTACATGAAAGATATTATTACAAATAAAAGAAAGATACCGGAAGCTAAAATTTCCACCATGCTTGCTAATTATACTTTTAAAGGCGGAATACCAAAGAAACTTGGAGATCCAGGAGTACCCACTATACCATGCTCCATTAAAAGAAATTATGTTAAAACTGCTTTATGTGATCTTGGAGCCGGTGTTAGTGTTATGCCTCTCTCTTTATATCGTAGACTTGATTTGAATAAGTTGACACCTACTGAAATATCTTTGCAAATGGAGGATAAATCAACTGCTATACCTGTCGGTATTTGTGAGGATGTGCCTGTTGTAGTTGCAAATGTTACTATTTTAACGGACTTTGTTAATTCTTGATATTCCTGAGGACGATAGTATGTCTATTATTCTTGGAAGACCCTTTTTGAACACTGTAGGGGCTGTTATTGATTGCACTAAAGGCAATGTCACTTTTCATGTTAATGGTAATGAGCATACGGTACACTTTCCGAGGAAACAACCTCAAGTTCATAGTATCAATTCTATTGGAAAAATTCCATCGATTATATTTGGAGGTTTTGAATTTCCTCTTCCTACTGTCAAGAAGAAATATGATATTTTGTTATTGGGGATGTGCATATCCCCGTTGAGGTAACATAGTGTTATTCGAAATTTCTCCGGTTCCATGTTATTCGGAATGAGTTCGTTAACAAGACTTGATCAACCTTGTTAGTGGATTCCTTTGGATGATCATGAGATGGATGAAACTATAAGGCACAACCTTTTGTACCCCACTTTTACTTTATGTTATTTATATTAAATAAAATAAAAATAAATATTTTTCTGTCTGTTATCCGATTATCCGTGCAATATAAAAATACCTCGAAAATAAAAGTTCTCCAAATGCCCTGAAAATTAAATATGATTTTTTCTAGAATATTTGAGGATTTATGGAACTAAATACACACCAGGGGGCCAACCACCTTACCACAAGGGCGGAGGCCGCGCCCACCCCCTAGGGCGCACATGCCTGCCTCGTGGGCCCACAGTGGCCCTCCTCCACTTATTCTTGCACCCACACACTTCATCTTCCTCCCCCAAACACGAATAACCAGCCCAAAACTGCTTGGGGAGATTGTTCCTTGGTATGTGACTCCTTCATTGGTCCAATTAGTTTTTGTTCTAGTGCTTTATTCATTGCAATTTTTTGCTGCTTAGGTGACCCTGTTCTTAAGCTTACATGTCAAATTTATATGGTCAAAAGTAGTTTTGATGCATGATATAGGCCCTAGGCACTTGTAGGAGTAGTTACTATCAATATTATTGAGTTTGGTTTACTTCTATTTTGAAGTTACTAAAAATTTTCAGAATTTTTCACAGGAAGAATAATGCTTAGGAAAATGTTCCAAGGTGATTCTTCAAAGAAGCAAGAACCCAGGCTTGCAATGCGTGATGCTGACGAAGAGCCACCAAGAGACGCTCCAGTGCGTCCTTGTGAGTGGCCTTCTGAAAATTTTATGGATCAAGCGGGAATAAAAGAAGAATTCAACACATATTTTCGTAACACTGATCTCGTGAGCTTCGAGGAAGAGAAGTGCAATCAGTATCATGAGCTCACTAGCTCCTTTGTGAGGAGGTTTGAATTTTCCACTTCACATTTTAATGCTATGGTTCACCACCAGTTTGTCGAGAGGAACGAATCACCTCTCTAGTATGGACTAATCTTTGACAGACGCCATGTTGTCCGTATTACTCTCCCTGCTCCTGCTTTCTTTGATTATCAGGCAAGAGGAGGATATACTATTACCAGAGAGGAGGCAGATGAGTACGAGAGGAGAGAGGAGGCTGCTCGTCGCCACGCTGCAGCTCAGCAGGCGATAGCTGCTGCATCACAGTACGACCCAACAACTATTATTATGGATATCCGCCAGGCCAGCCGTGGCCATAGACCAACTTAGGCCAAAAGCCTAATCTTGGGGGAGTACGTATTTCCCACCGACATTACATTTATGCTCACAGACTCATTGCTAGATGTCGGTGCTCATACTTTTTCATTGTATCATCCATGCTAGTCTAATTTCCTTTTTATGCTTTATTCTTGTGTGTTTAATAAATCTTAAGAAAAACCAAAAAAATTAGTTGTAACTTTTAGTTAGTTTAATTTCCATGCTTTTAGTAGTAATTAAAAAGAAAACCCAAAAAGATTTCCTGTTCTTCTTTTGCTTGTTGGGAGCTTTCCCATGTAAATAGTTTTATTTATTTTCTTTTCTTTGGGGGTCGATAGGAGAAGACCATAATTAAATTGTTGAAGTGGCTCTTATATGCATTTTTTATCTGACAAAAGAGCCCATATTGCCTTGTCTTCTCCTGTTTATTGAATGCCTGCAGATTCCAGCTTAGTCCAATGCACGTGCACTATTATTATTATTCACATCGTTCGGTCGTGCAAGTGAAAGGAAATTATGATGATATATGATGGACTGGTTGAGATGAGAAAAGTTGGTATGAACTCGACCTCTTTTGTTTTTGTAAATATGATTAGTTCATCGTTCCTGATTCAGCCTATTATGAATAAACATGTTTGCAATGACAACTAGAGATCATAGTTTCTTGTGCCATGCTTGATTAGCTATGAGTTATAATGGTTTACCTTGCGTGCCAACATACTATTGAGATGGTTTTGATGTGGTACGATAGGGTGGTATCCTCTTCTGAATGATTTGAGTGACTTGACTTGGCACATGTTTACGCATGTAGTTGAAACAAAATCAACATAGCCTTCACGATATTTATGTTCATGGTGGATTATATCCTACTCATGCTTGCATTCGGTGTTGATTAATTTTAATGCATGTTCATGACTGTTCTCGCTTTCCAGCTGGTCGCTTCCCAGTCTTTTGCTAGCCTTCACCTGTACTAAGCGGGAATACTGCTAGTGCATCCAAACTCCATAACCCCAAAGTTATTCCACATGAGTCCACTATACCTACCTATATACGGTATCTACCTGCCGTTCCAAGTAAATTTGTATGTGCCAAACTCTAAACCTTCAAATAAATATCATGTTTTGTATGCTCGAATGGCTCATGTATCAACTAGGGATGTCTGTATCTTCCATGTTAGGCGGGTTATTCTCAAGAGGAGTGGACTCCGCTCCTCACTCACGAGATAAATAGCTGGTCACCGGGATGCCCAGTACCATGCTTTATGCAAACTAAATAAAAATAATTGCAAACAAAACTCCCCCTGGGACTCTTGTTAGTTGGAGGCACTCGTTGTTTCGAGCAAGCCATGGATTGATGCTTGTGGTGGAAGGGGGAGCATAAACTTTAACATTCTGTTTGGGAACCGCCTATAATATGTGTAGCATGGAAGATATCGCCATCTCTTGGTTGTTATGTCGACAATGAAAGTATACCGCTCAAAATATTATTCACCTCTGTTTCAAAACCGAGCTCTGGCACCTCTACAAATCCCTGCTTCCCTCTGCGAAGGGCCTATCTATTTAATTTTATGCTGAGTCATCATCCTCTTATTAAAAAGCATTCATTATTGTTAGTTTACATTGAGTATGACTTGACTGGATCTCTTTTACCATGAATTACAATGTCTAGTCAGCCCTTGGTCTTTAAAGGTGCTCTGCATTTATGTTTTGCAGTCTCAGAAAGGGCTAGCGAGATACCACCTTGTTATATCATATAATGATTGTTTTGAGAAAGTGTTGTCATCTGAGTTTTATTATTATGGCTCGCTAGTTGATTATGCTATTTATATGAGTAAATTTGAGACCTATGCGTTATTGCAAATGTGGTTAGTTATAATCTTTGCTAAAAACTTGAATGCTGGCTTTACATATTTACAACAACAAGAGCAAACAGAGTTTGTAAAAGTTTTTCTTTATCACTTTCAGTTTGTCAACTGAATTGCGTGAGGACAAGCAAAGGTTTAAGCTTTGGGGAGTTGATACGTCTCCAACGTATCTACTTTTCCAAACACTTTTGCCCTTGTTTTGGACTCTAACTTGCATGATTTGAATGGAACTAACCCGGCTGACGCTGTTTTCAGCAGAACTACCATGGTGTTATTTATGTGCAGGATCAAACATTCTTGGAATGAGCTGAAACTTCACGCAGACACTTTTCAGAAAATAAGAAAAATACCTACCAAAGATGAAGGCCAGGGGCCCACCGTCTTGCCACGAGGGTGGGGGGTGCGCCCCCTACCTCGTGGGCCCTCTATTGCATCTCCAACTCCAACTCCACCTCCATATATTGAGTTTCGATGAGAAAAAAATCAAAGAGAAGAAATCATCACGTTTTACGATACGGAGCCGCCGCCAAGCCCAAAAACCTCTTGGGAGGGCTGATCTGGAGTCCGTTCGGGGCTCCGGAGAGGGGAATCCGTCGCCATCGTCATCATCAACCATTCTCCATCACTAATTTCATGATGCTCACCGCCGTGCGTGAGTAATTCCATCGTAGGCTTGCTGGACGGTGATGGGTTGGATGGGATCTATCATGTAATCAAGTTAGTTTTGTTCCCTAGTGTCCACTATGTTCTGAGATTGATGTTGCTATGACTTTGCTATGCTTAATGCTTGTCACTAGGGCCCGAGTGCCATGATTTCAGATCTGAACCTATTATGTTTTCATCAATATATGAGTGTTCTTGATCCTATCTTGCAAGTCTATAGTCACCTATTATGTGTTATGTTCCGTTAACCCCGAAAGGACAATAATCGGGATACTTACCGGTGATGACCGTAGTTTGAGGAGTTCATGTATTCACTATGTGTTAATGCTTTGTTCCGGTTCTCTATCAAAAGGAGGCCTTAATATTCCATAGTTTCCGTAAGGACCCCGCTGCCACGGGAGGGAAGGACAAAAGATGTCATGCAAGTTCTTTTCCATAAGCACGTATGACTATATTCGGAATACATGCCTACATTATATCAATGAACTGGAGCTAGTTCTGTGTCACCCTAGGTTATGAATGTTACATGATGAATCGCATCCGGCATAATTCTCCATCACCGATCCATTGCCTACGAGCTTTCCATATATTGTGCTTTTCTTATTTACTTTTCCGTTGCTATTGCTATCATCACTACAAAATACCAAAAACATTGCTTTTACTACCGTTAACTTTTGCTACCGTTATCACCACTATCATATTACTTTGCTACTAAACACTTTCCTGCAGATATTAAGTTTCCAAGTGTGGTTGAATTGACAACTCAGCTGCTAATACTTGAGAATATTCTTTGGCTCCCCTTGTGTCGAATCAATAAATTTGGGTTGAATACTCTACCCTCGAAAATTGTTGCGATCCCCTATACTTGTGGGTTATCATTGGACTTGAAGAATACTTTGTGGACATTGTAATTAATGTTCAATCAAGAAAGACATTTTAGTATATTTGCAATTGCGTATGCTGCTACTACGGAGAATATCACGTGATTCCATCGTTCATCTGCTAACATGATACAAGGTTGACAAATTCAACTTTAGATGTGTCAAAATATTTTTATTTTCTTTTTACTGTTCATCACATATATGTTCACGTCCCCAACAAAATTTAGACCAAAATGTAAAATACACAAAGAGAAATCCAGATGTGAATACTGTAATTTTAACACTGTTCATGTTCAATTTCTCTCTTTTTTTGTTTCTCTTTGTGTATTTCGTATATTGATCTGAATTTATTAGTGGTTGTAGACACGTATGTGATGAACATTCAAAATTTAGTACTTCGTTAACTGCTGATCAGACTAATATCTATTAAGGATTTAGTTCATCACATTGATCAAGTAGCCATTCAAGTCAAATGTCCTTGACTAGTGATTGTGCTGGTCAAGAGATAATTTTTTATATGTTCATCATACCGTAAAGAATGGAGGACCTATAATTGTATGTTGCCATATTCGACAATCATTTTCAGTAAATAGAGGCACCCATTTATATAGCATAATATCAGCTTAATTTTATTCGTCTAGTTAAGAAAGTTAACAACTAGAAACAAGTGAGAAAAACGGGCATGCTCATTAACTCTTGCTCGTCTCTACTTCACCACTTATATTGTCACCTGGTACAATAGGCGCAACACTGTGTCTGCAGTATTGAATGTAATTGCAATAGATGTAAAATTTCTGAATATTAGGCATGGATCACACCATATAAACGTAGCATAAAATACCTTGAACTGTATGTAGTCACCAACATCCTGGTTGCATGGAAGAGCCAATACCTCATTTTTATACATTTGTTCATTTATATTTTTCAGTAGCATTCCTGTTTATTGAATATATATGAAAGAAAAAACAGAGACAATATTCAGAGTTGAGGCTACAAAGTATTATCTCATATATTGTATATGGACTTGAAGAATACTTTGCGGATATGGCATGCAACATTTTAGACTAGTTCAGATATGACCTACATAAATCAAAATACAGTAGCATTAGGATACAATAAATTACATCGTCTTCAGGGGCAAGTAATAGTTTGTAAGCTGGCGCTACAAAAACTTGATGTCTATCTCTCTCATCCCAAACATCCCTACGATCACCAAGCACGTAAATTTATTTCAGGAGTAGCTACAAAAACATAGACAATTAATGTTCAATCAAGAATGACATTTTAGTATACTTGCAATATGTGTTTATGCTGCTACTAGGGAGAATATCACGTGATAACATCATCATGCACTAACATGATACAAGGTCGATAAATTCACCTTTAGATGTGTCAAAATATTTTAATTTTCTTTTTAATGTTCATCACATATATTTGCACATCCACTAAAAAATTCAGATCAAAATGTGAAATACACAGAGAAATCCAGATGTGAATAGTGTCATTTTGATCTGAATTTATGAGGGGTTGTAGACACGTATGTGACATATATTCACAATTTAGTACTTCTTTAGCTGTTGATCAGACTAGTATCTACTAAGGATTTAGTTGATCACGTTGATCAAGTAGCCATTCAAGTCAAATTTCCTTGACTAGCTATTGTGTTCATCAAGATGTAATTTTGTTATATGTTCATCATACCGTAAAGAATGGAGGACCTATAATTGTATGTTTCCATATTCAACAATCATTTTCAATAAATAGTTACACCCAATTTATATAGCATAATATCAGCTTAATTTTATTCGTCTAGTTAAGAAAGTTAACAAGTAGAAACAGGTGAAAAAAACTGACATGCTCATTAACTCTTGCTCCTCTCTACTTCAGCACTTATATTATCACCTGGTTCTATCGGAGCAACATTGTGTCTGCATTATTATTATTCTGGAATATCATTGCAACTGATGTAAAATGTCTGAATATTAGGCATGGATCACACGATATAAATGTAGCATAAAGTAACTTGAACTATAAATAGTCACCAACATCCTCGTTGTTTGGAAGATCAAATACCTCATTTTCATACATTTGTTCATTTATATTTTTTAGTAGCATCCCATCAAACTCACTATAACATAACCAATTTAATAAATATATATGAGAGACAAAAACATAGACAATATTTAGAGTACATGCTATAAAGTATAATCTCATATATTGTATATGGACTTGAAGAATACTTTGCGGACATCTACAATTAATGTTCAATCAAGAATGTCATTTTAGTATACGCGAAATGTGTGTATGCTGCTACTACGGAGAATATCATGTGATACCATCGTTCATCTGCTAACATGATACAAGCTTGACAAATTCTACTTTAGATGTGTCAAAATATTTTGATTTTCTTTTTAATGTTCATCACATATATGTTCACATCCCCAACAAAATTTAGATCAAAATGTAAAATACACAAAGAGAAATCTAGATGTGAATAGTGAAATATTAACACTGTTCATGTTCAATTTCTCTTTTTTTTCTCTTTGTGTATTTCGTATATTGATCTGAATTTATTAGTGGTTGTAGACACGTATGTGATGAACATTCAAAATTTAGTACTTCGTTAACTGTTGATCATACTAATATCTTTTAAGGATTTAGTTGACCACTTTGATCAAGTAGCCATTCAAGTCAAATGTCCTTGACTAGCTATTGTGTTCATCAAGATATAATTTTGTTATATGTTCATCATCCCGTAAAGAATGGAGGACCTATAATTGTATGTTTCCATAGTCGAGAATCATTTTCAGTAAATAGGGACACCCAATTTATATAGCATAATATCAGATTAATTTTATTCGTCTAGTTAAGAAAGTTAACAAGTAGAACCAAGTGAGAAAAACTAACATGCTAATTAACTCTTGCTCCTCTCTACTTCACCACTTATATTGTCACCTGGTACAATAGGCGCAACACTGTGTCTGCAGTATTGTTATTCTAGGATATAATTGCAATAGATGTAAAATTTCTGAATATTAGGCATGGATCACACCATATAAACGTACCATAAAATACCTTGAACTGTAAGTAGTCACCAACATCCTGGTTGCATGGAAGATGCAATACCTCATTTTCATACATTTGTTCATTTATATTTTTCAGTAGCATCCCGTCAAACTCACATTAACCTAACCCGTTTATTGAATATATATGAAAGACGAAAACAGAGACAATATCTAGAGTTGAGGCTATGAAGTATTATCTCATAAATTGTATGTGGACTTGAAGAATACTTTGCAGACATGCCATGCAACATTTTAGACTAGTTCACATATGACGTACAGAAATGAAAATACATAAGTATTAGGATACAATAAATTACCTCATTTTCACGGGCAACTAATGGTTTGTAAGGTGGCGCTACAAAAACTCGATTTCTATCTCTCTCATCCCAAACATCCCTACGAGCATCAAGCACGTAAATTTTAGGTCCGGAGGAGCTATGAAAACATCGATAATTTATGTTCGATCAAGAACGACATGTTGGTATACTTGGAGGTGTGTATGCTGCTACTAGGGAGAATATCATGTGATAACATCATTCATGCCCTACCATGATACAAGGTCGATAAATTGAACTTTAGATGTGCATAAATATTTTGATTTTCTTTTTAATGTTCTTCACAAAAATTTGCACATCCCCAAAAAATTTTAGATCAAAATGTGGAATACACAAAGAGAAATCCAGATGTGAATAGTGTCATTTTGACACTATTCATGTTCAATTTCTCTTTTTTTATTTATCTTTGTGTATTTCGTATATTGATCTGAATTTATTAGTGGATGTAGACACTCACATTGATCAAGTAGCCATTCAAGTCAAATATCCTTGACTAGCTATTGTGTTCGTCAAGATATAATTTTGTTATATGTTCATCATACCGTAAAGAATGGAGGACCTATAATTGTATGTTGCCATACTTGACAATCATTTTCAGTAAATAGGGACATACAATTTATGTAGCATAATATCAGCTTAATTTTATTCGTCTAGTTAAGGAAGGTAACAAGTAGAAACAAGTGAAAAAAACTATAATTCTCATTAACTCTTGCTCCCCTCTACTTCACCACTTATGTTGTCACCTGGTACTATAGGAGCAACACTGTGTCTGCAGTATTATTATTCTGGAATATAATTGCATTTGATGTATAATTTCTGAATATTAGGCATGGATCACACGATATAAATGAAGCATAAAATACCTTGAACTATAAGTA
Source organism: Triticum urartu (assembly GCF_003073215.2). Lineage (NCBI taxonomy): Eukaryota > Viridiplantae > Streptophyta > Magnoliopsida > Poales > Poaceae > Triticum > Triticum urartu. The sequence goes on along the minus strand of NC_053028.1, from coordinate 45,086,159 downwards.
GTCACCAACATCCTGGTTGTATGGAAGATCCAATACCTCATTTTCATACATTTGTTCATTTATATCTTTCAGTAGCATCCCATCGAACTCACAATAACATAACCCCATTTATATATAAAAGACAAAAATAGACACAATATTTAGAGCCAAGGCTATAAAAATTATCTCATATATTGTATATGGACTTGAAGAATACTTTGCAGACATCGCATCCAACATTTTCGACTATTTCAGATATGACCTACATAAATCGAAATACTGAAGCATTAGGATACAATAAATTACCTCGTCTACAGGGGCAACAAATGGTTGGTAAGCTGGCGCTAACAAGACTCGATGCCTATCTCTCTCATCCCAAACATCCCTACGATCTTTAAGCTCGTAAATTTTAGTTCAGGAGGAGCTACGAAAACATCATCAATTAATGTTCAATAAAGAACAACATTTTAGTATACTTGCAATGTGTGTCTACTGCTACTAGGGAGAATATCACGTGATACCATCATTCATGTGCTAACATGATACAAGGTTGAAAAATTCCACTTTAGATGTGTGAAAATATTTTGATTTTCTTTTCAATGTTCATCACATATATGTTCACATCCCCAAAAGAATTAGATCAAAATATGAAATACACAAAAAGAAATACAATTGTGAATAGTGTCATTTTGACAATATTCATTTTCAATTTCTCTTTTTTTGTTTCTCTTTGTGTATTTAGTATATTGATCTCAACTTATTAGTGGTTGTAGAAAAGTATGTGATGAACATTCACAATTTAATACTTCGTTAGCGGTTGATCATACTAATATCTATTAAGGATTTAGTTGGTCACGTTGATCAAGTAGCCATCATATTCAAATATCCTTGACTAGCTATTGTGTTCGTCAAGATATAATTTTGTTATATGTTCATCATACCGTAATGTATATGGACTTCATGCTATAAAGTATTATCTCATATATTGTATATGGACTTGAAGAATACTTTGCGGACATCTACAATTAATGTTCAATCAAGAATGTCATTTTAGTATACTTACAATGTGTGTATGCTGCTACTACGGAGAATATCACGTCATCCATCATTCATCTGCTAACATGATACAAGGTTGAAAAATTCAACTTTAGATGTGTCAAAATATTTTGATTTTGTTTTTAATGTTCATCACATATATGTTCACATCCCCAACAAAATTTAGATCAAAATGCAAAATACACAAAGAGAAATCTAGATGTGAATAGTGAAATTTTAACATTGTTCATGTTCAATTTCTCTTTTTTTGTTTCTCTTTGTGTATTTCGTATATTGATCTGAATTTATTAGTCGTTGTACACACATATGTGATGAACATTCAAAATTTAGTACTTCCTTAACTGTTGATCAGACTAACATCAATTAAGGATTTAGTTAATCACGTTGATCAAGTAGCCATTCAAGTCAAATGTCCTTGACTAGCTATTGTGTTCGTCAAGATATGATTTTGTTATATGTTCACATCCCGTAAAGAATGGAGGACCTATAAAGGTATGTTGCCATATTCGAGAATCATTTTCAGTAAATAGGGACACCCAATTTATATAGCATAATATCAACTTAATTTTATTCGTCTAGTTAAGAAAGTTAGCAAGTAGAAACAAGTGAGAAAAACTGACATGCTCATTAACTCTTGCTCCTCTCTACTTCACCACTTATATTGTCACCTGGTACAATAGGCGCAACACTATGTCTGCAGTATTGTTATTCTAGAAGATCCAAAGCAAAATACCGAAGCATTAGGATACAATAAATTACCTCATCTGCAGGGGCAACTAATGGTTTGTAACCAGGCGCTAACAAAACTCGATGCCTATCTCTCTCATCCCAAACATCCCTACGATAATCAAGCTTGTAAATTTTAGTTTAGGAGGACTATGAAAACATCAACAATTAATGTTCAATAAAGAACGACATTTTAGTATACTTGCAACGTGTGTATGCTGCCACTAGGGAGAATATCATGTGATAACATCATTCATGTGCAAAAATGATACAAGGTTGACAAATTCCACTTTAGATGTGTCAAAATATTTTGATTTTCTTTTTAATGTTCATCTCATATATGTGCACATCCCATAAAAAATTCAGATCAAAATGTGAAATACACAAAGAGAAATCCATATGTGAGTAGTATCATTTTGACACTATTCATGTTCAATTTCTCTTTTTTTTGTTTCTCGTTGTGTATTTTGTATATTGATATGAAGTTATTAGGGGTTGTAGACACGTATGTGATGAACATTCACAAATTAGTACTTGGTTAGGTGTTGATCAGACTAATACTTATTATGGATTTAGTTGGTCACATTGATCAAGGAGCCATTCAAGTCAAATATCCTTGACTAGCTATTGTGTTGGTCAAGATATAATTTTGTTACATGTTTAGCATACTATAACGAATGTAGGATCTATAGTTGTATGTTGCCATATTCTACAATCATTTTCACTAAATAGGGATACCCAATTTATATAGCATAATTTCATCTTAATTTTATTCGTCTAATTAAGAAAGTTAACAAGTAGAAACAAGTGAGAAACCCTGACATGCTCATTAACTCTAGCTCCTCTGTGTCTGCAGTATTATTATTCTGGAAAATAATTGCATGTGATGTAAACTTTCTGAATATTAGGTATGGATCACATGATATAAATGTAGCATAAAATACCTTGAACTGTAAGTAGTCACCAACATCCTGGTTGTATGGAAGATCCAATACCTCATTTTCATACATTTTTTCATTTATATTTTTCAGTAGCATCCCATCAAACTCACAATAACATAACCCGTTTGTTAAATATATATGAAACACAATAACGAAGACAATATTTAGAGCTGGGCCTATAAAGTATTATCTCAGATATTGTATATGGACTTGAACAATACTTTGCGGACATGGCAAGCAACATTTTAGACTAGTTCATATATGACCTACATAAATAAAAATATAGAATCATTAGGATACAATAAATTATCTCATCTTCAGGGGCAACTGATGATTTGTAAGCTAGTGCTAAAAAACCCGAAGTCTACTCTCTCATCCCAAACATCCCTATGATCATCAAGCACGTAAATTTTAGTTCAGTATGAGCTACAAAAACATCAAAAAATAATGTTCAATAAAGAACGACATTTTAGTATACTTGCAATGTGTCTATGCTGCTACTTGGTACAATATCACGTGATAGCATCATTCATGTGCTAACGTGATACAAGGTTGACAAATTCAACTATAGATGTGTTCAAATATTTTGATTTTCTTTTTAATGTTCATCGCATATATGTGCACATCCCCTAAAAATTTCAGATCAAAATGTGAAATACACAAACAGAAATCCATATGTGAATAGTGTAACCTTGACACTATTCATGTTCAGATTCTCTTTTTTGATTTCACTTTGTGTATTTCATATATTGATCTAAATTTATTAGAGGTTGTAGACATGTGTGTGATGAACATTCACAATTTAGTACTTCGTTAGCTGTTGACCAGACTAACATCTATTAAGGATTTAGTTGGTCACATTGACCAAGTAGCCATTCAAGTTAAGTATCCTTGACTAGCTATTGTCTTCGTCAAGATATAATTTTGTTATATGTTCATCATACCATAAAGGATGGAGGACCTATAATTGTATGTTGCCATATTTGACAATCATATTCAGTAAATAGGGACACCCAATTTATATAGCATAATATCATCTTAATTTTGTTCGTCTAGTTAAGAAAGTTAACAAGTGAGAAAAACTGACATGCTCATTAATTCTTGCTCCTCTCTACTTCACTAGTTATATTGTCACCTGGTACTATAGGATCAACACTGTGTCTGCACTATTATTATTCTAGAATATAATTGCATGTGATGTAAACCTGTTGAATATTAGGCATGGATCACATGATATAATGTAGCATAAAATACCTTGAACTGTAAGTACTCACCAACATCATGGTTGTTTGGATGATGTAATACCTCATTTTCATACATTTGTTAATTTATATTTTTCAGTAGAATCCATTCAATCTCACAATAACAAAACCCGTTTATATATGAAAGACAAAAATAGAGACAATATTTAGAGTCGAGGCTATAAATTATTATCTCATATATTGTATATGGACTTGAAGAATAATTTGCGGACATGGCATGCAACATTTTCGACTAGTTCAGATATGACCTACATAAATCGAAATACCAAAGCATTAGGATACAAGAAATTACATCGTCTGCAGGGGCAACTAATGGTTTGTAACCTGGCACTAACAAAACTTGATGCCTATCTTTCTCATCCCAAACATCCCTACGATCGTCAAGCTTGTACATTTTAGTTTAGGAGGAGCTATGAAATCATCAAAAATTAATGTTCAATAAAGAACGACATTTTAGTATACTTGCAACGTGTGTATGCTGCCACTAGGGAGAATATCACGTGATAACATCATTCATGTGCAAAAATGATACAAGGTTGACAAATTCGACTTTAGATGTGTCAAAATATTTTGATTTTCTTTTTAATGTTCATCTTATATATGTGCACATCCCATAAAAAATCCAGATCAAAATGTGAAATACACAAAGAGAAATCCATATGTGAATAGTATCATTTTGACACTATTCATGTTCAATTTCTCTTTTTTTTGTTACTCCTTGTGTATTTCGTATATTGATCTGAAGTTATTAGGGGTTGTAGACACGTATGTGATGAACATTCACAAATTAGTACTTGGTTAGGTGTTGATCAGACTAATACTTATTATGGATTTAGTTAGTCACATTGATCAAGGAGCCATTCAAGTCGAATATCCTTGACTAGCTATTGTGTTGGTCAAGATATAATTTTGTTACATGTTCATCATACTATAACGAATGGAGGACCTATAGTTGTATGTTGCCATATTCTACAATCATTTTCACTAAATAGGGATATCCAATTTATATAGCATAATTTCATCTTAATATTCGTCTAGTTAAGAAAGTTAACAAGTAGAAACAAGTGAGAAAACCTGACATGCTCATTAACTCTAGCTCCTCTGTGTCTGTAGTATTATTATTCTGGAAAATAATTGCATGTGATGTAAACTTTCTGAATATTAGGTATGGATCACACGATATAAATGTAGGATAAAATACCTTGAACTGTAAGTAGTCACCAACATCCTGGTTGTATGGAAGATCCAATAACTCATTTTCATACATTTTTTCATTTATATTTTTCAGTAGCATCCCATCAAACTCACAATAACATAACCCGTTTGTTAAATATATATGAAACACAAAAACAAAGACAATATTTAGAGCTGGGGCTATAAAGTATTATCTCACATATTGTATATGGACTTGAACAATACTTTGCGGACATGGCAAGCAACATTTTAGACTAGTTCATATATGACCTACATAAATAAAAATACAGAAGCATTAGGATACAATAAATTATCTCATCTTCAGGGGCAACTAATGATTTGTAAGCTAGCGCTAAAAAACCCAAAGTCTACTCTCTCATCCCAAACATCCCAACGATCATCAAGCACATAAATTTTAGCTCAGTATGAGCTACGAAAACATCAAAAATTAATGTTCAATAAATAACAACATTTTAGTATACTTGCAATGTGTGTATGCTGCTACTTGGGACAATATCACGTGATAGCATCATTCATGTACTAACGTGATAGAAGGTTGACAAATTCAACTTTAGATGAGTTCAAATATTTTGATTTTATTTTTAATGTTCATCACATATATGTGCACATCCCTAAAAAATTCAGATCAAAATGTGAAATACACAAAGAGAAATCCATATGTGGATAGTGTAATGTTGATTCTATTCATGTTCAGATTCTCTTTTTTGATTTCACTTTGTGTATTTTGTATATTGATCTGAATTTATTAGAGATTGTAGACATGTGTGTGATGAACATTCACAATTTAGTTCTTCTTTAGCTATTGACCATACTAATATCTATTAAGGATTTACTTGGTCACATTGATCAAGTAGCCATTCAAGTTAAATATCCTTTACTAGTTATTGTGTTCGTCAAGATATAATTTTGTTATATGTTCATCATACCGTAAAGAATGGAGGACCTATAATTGTAATTTGCCATATTTGACTATCATTTTCAGTAAATAGGGACACCCAATTTATATAGCATAATATCATCTTAATTTTATTCGTCTAGTTAGAAAGTTAACAAGTAGAAACAAGTGAGAAAAACTGACATGCTCATTAATTCTTGCTCCTCTCTACTTCACCACTTATATTGTCACCTGGTACTATAGGAGCAACACTGTGTCTGAAGTATTATTATTCTAGAATATAATTGCATGTGATGTAAACTTGCTGAATATTAGGCATGGATCACATGATATAATGTAGCATAAAATACCTTGAACTGTAAGTACTCACCAACATCATGGTTGTTTGGAAGATGTAATACCTCATTTTCATACATTTGTTAATTTATATTTTTCAGTAGAATCATTCAATCTCACAATAACATACACCCGTTTATATATGAAAGACAAAAATAGAGACAATATTTAGAGCCGAGGCTATAAATTATTATCTCATATATTGTATATGGAACCTTGAAGAATAATTTGCGGACATGGCATGCAACATTTTCGACTACTTCAGATATGACCTACATAAATCGAAATACCAAAGCATTAGGATACAAGAAATTACCTCGTGTTGCAGGGGCAACTAATGGTTTGTAACCTGGCACTAACAAAACTCGATGCCTATCTCTCTCATCCCAAACATCCCTACGATCATCAAGCTTGTAAATTTTAGTTTAGGAGGAGCTATGAAAACATCAACAATTAATGTTCAATAAAGAACGACATTTTAGTATACTTGCAACGTGTGTATGCTGCCACTAGGGAGAATATCACGTGATAACATCATTCATGTGCAAAAATGATACAAGGTTGACAAATTCCACTTTAGATGTGTCAAAATATTTTGATTTTCTTTTTAATGTTCATCTCATATATGTGCACATCCCATAAAAAATTCAGATCAAAATGTGAAATACACAAAGAGAAATCCATATGTGAATAGTATCATTTTGACACTATTCATGTTCAATTTCTCTTTTTTTGTTTCTCCTTGTGTATTTCATATATTCATCTGAAGTTATTAGGGGTTGTAGACACGTATGTGATGAAGATTCACAAAATTAGTACTTGGTTAGGTGTTGATCAGACTAATACTTATTATGGATTTAGTTGGTCACATTGATCAAGGAGCCATTCAAGTCGAATATCCTTGACTAGCTATTGTGTTGGTCAAGATATAATTTTGTTACATGTTCATCATCTATAACGAATGGAGGACCTATAGTTGTATGTTGCCATATTCTAAAATCATTTTCACTAAATAGGGATATGCCCAATTTATATAGCATAATTTCATCTTAATTTTATTCGTCTAGTTAAGAAAGTCAACAAGTAGAAACAAGTGAGAAAACCTGACATGCTCATTAACTCTAGCTCCTCTATGTCTGTAGTATTATTATTCTGGAAAATTAATTGCATGTGATGTAAACTTTCTGAATATTAGGTATGGATCACACGATATAAATGTAGGATAAAATACCTTGAACTGTAAGTAGTCACCAACATCCTGGTTGTATGGAAGATCCAATACCTCATTTTCATACATTTTTTCATTTATATTTTTCAGTAGCATCCCATCAAACTCACAATAACATAACCCGTTTGTTAAATATATATGAAACACAAAAACAAAGACAATATTTAGAGCTGGGGCTATAAAGTATTATCTCACATATTGTATATGGACTTGAACAATACTTTGCGGACATGGCAAGCAACATTTTAGACTAGTTCATATATGACCTACATAAATAAAAATACAGAAGCATTAGGATACAATAAATATCTCATCTTAGGGGCAACTAATGATTTGTAAGCTAGCGCTAAAAAACCCAAAGTCTACTCTCTCATCCCAAACATCCCTACGATCACCAAGCACATTAAATTTTAGTTAAGTATGAGCTACGAAAACATCAAAAATTAATGTTCAATAAATAACGACATTTTAGTATCCTTGCAATGTGTTTATGCTGCTACTTGGGACAATATCACGTGATAGCATCATTCATGTGCTAACGTGATACAAGGTTGACAAATTAACTTTAGATGAGTTCAAATATTTTGATTTTATTTTTAATGTTCATCACATATATGTGCACATCCCCTAAAAATTTCAGATCAAAATGTGAAATACACAAACAGAAATCCATATGTAACCTTAACACTATTCATGTTCAGATTCTCTTTTTTGATTTCACTTTGCGTATTTCGTATATTGATCTAAATTTATTAGAGGTTGTAGACATGTGTGTGATGAACATTCACAATTTAGTACTTTGTTAGCTGGTGACCAGACTAATATCTATTAAGGATTTAGTTGGTCACATTGATCAAGTAGCCATTCAAGTTAAATATCCTTGACTAGCTATTGTGTTCGCAGATATAATTTTGTTATATGTTCATCATACCGTAAAGAATGGAGGACCTATAATTGTATGTTGCCATATCTGACAATCAAATTCAGTAAATAGGGAAACCCAATTTATATAGCACAATATCATCTTAATTTTATTCGTCTAATTAAGAAAGTTAACAAGTGGAAACAAGTGAGAAAAACGGACATGCTCATTAATTCTTGCTCCTCTCTACTTCACCAGTTATATTGTCACCTGGTACTATAGGAGCAACACTGTGTCTGAAGTATTATTATTCTAGAATATAATTGCATGTGATGTAAACTTGCTGAATATTAGGCATGGATCACATGATATAATGTAGCATAAAATACCTTGAACTGTAAGTACTCACCAACATCATGGTTGTTTGGAAGATGTAATACCTCATTTTCATACATTTGTTAATTTATATTTTTCAGTAGAATCCATTCAATCTCACAATAACATAACCCGTTTATATATGAAAGACAAAAATAGAGACAATATTTAGAGCCGAGGCTATAAATTATTATCTCATTTATTGTATATGGACTTGAAGAATAATTTGCGGGCATGGCATGCAACATTTTCGACTACTTCAGATATGACCTACATAAATCGAAATACCAAAAGCATTAGGATACAAGAAATTACCTCGTCTGCAGAGGCAACTAATGGTTTGTAACCTGGCACTAACAAAACTTGATGCCTATCTCTCTCATCCCAAACATCCCTACGATCATCGTGTGCGAGCCTTGCCGTGGCCTTGCAAACGTCCCCGGCAAGAATCTTGCCACGGCCTCCCAAACGTCCGCAACAAGAACCTTCCTGGGAACTTTGCCTTCTGGTGTGACGCCCCCGATTTGACCGTACACTAATCATGCACGCAAATGTGTATGATCAAGATCAAGGACTCACGGGTAGATATCACAACACAACTCTACAAATAAAATAAGTCATACAAGCATCATATTACAAGCCAGGGGCCTCGAGGGCTCGAATACAAGAGCTCGATCATAGACGAGTCAGCGAAAGCAACAATATCTGAGTACAGACATAAGTTAAACAAGTTTGCCTTATGAAGGCTAGCACAAACTGGGATACAGATCGAAAGAGGCGCAGGCCTCCTGCCTGGGATCCTCCTAAACTACTCCTGGTCGTCGTCAGCGGGCAGCATGTAGTAGTAGACACCTCCGGTGTAGTAGGAGTCGTCGTCGACGCTGGCGTCTGGCTCCTGGACTCCAGCATCTGGTTGCGACAACCAGAATGAAAGGAAAGGGGGAAAAGGGGGAGAAAGCAACCGTGAGTACTCATCCAAAGTACTCGCAAGCAAGGAGCTACACTACATATGCATGGGTATCAAATGGAGTAAGGGTATCATATGTGGACTGAACTGCAGAATGCCAGAATAAGAGGGGGATAACTAATCCTTTCGAAGACTACGCTTATGGCAACCTCCGTCTTGCAACATGTAGAAGAGAGTAGACTGAAGTCCTCCAAGTAGCATCGCATAGCATAATCCTAACCGATGATCCTCCCCTCGTCGCCCTGTGAGAGAGCGATCACCGGTTGTATCTGGCACTTGGAAGGGTGTGTTTTATTAAGTATCTGGTTCTAGTTGTCATAAGGTCAAGGTACAACTCCAAGTCGTCCTGTTACCGAAGATCACGACTATTCGAATAGATTAACTTCCCTGCAGGGGTGCACCACATAACCCAACACGCTTGATCCCATTTGGCCGGACACACTTTTTGGGGTCATGCCCGACCGCGAAAGATCAACACGTCGCAGCCCCACCTAGGCACAACAGAGAGGTCAGCACGCCGGTCGAAACCTAAGCGCACAGGGGTCTAGGCCCATCGCCCTTAGCACACCTGCACGTTGCGAACGCGGCCGGAAGCAGAACTAGCCCCCTTAATACAAGAGCAGGCTTACGTTCCAATCCGGCGCGCGCCACTCAGTCGCTGACGTCATGAAGGCTTCGGCTGATACCACGACGCCGGGATACCCATAACTACTCCCGTGTAGATGGTTAGTGCGTATAGACCAAATGGCCAAACTCAGATCAAATACCCAGATCTTGTTAAGCGTGTTAAGTATCCGTGAACGCCGACCAGGGCCAGGCCCACCTCTCTCCTAGGTGGTCTCAACCTGCCCTGTCGCTCCGCCACAAAGTAACAGTCGGGGGCCGTCGGAAACCCAGGCCCACCTCTACCGGGATGGAGCCACCTGCCCCTTCAGCCCCCATCTCCAAACAGTATCACCAGCAATGTAACAGTGTAAAGTATATTGTATATGCCCGTGATCACCTCCCGAAGTGATCACGACCCAGTAGTATAGCATGGCAGACGTACAAGAGTGTAGGGCCACTGATGAAACACTAGCATCCTATACTAAGCAGTAGGATAGCAGGTAATGGTAACAACAGTAGTAGCAAGGACAGGCTATGCATCAGGATAGGAATAACGGAAAGCAGTAACATGCTACACTACTCTAATGCAAGCAGTATAGAGGAGAGTAGGCGATATCTGGTGATCAAAGGGGGGGCTTTCCTGGTTGCTCTGGCAAGAGAGAGGGGTCGTCAACACCGTAGTCGTACTAGGTAGCAGCGGCATCGGTCTCGGTGTCTAGCGAGAGAAGAGGGGCAAGAAACAATAAATATAATGCAAACAGATGCATAATGATGCATGACATGACAAAACGTGATGCTAGGTGTGCCCTAACGCGGTACGAGGGGGTACCGGTGAAGGGGGGAAACATCCGGAAAAGTATTCCCAGTGTTTCGCGTTCTCGGACAGATGAATCGGAGGGGGAAAGTTGCGTGTTCGCTATGCTAGGGATGCGTGGCGGATGAACGGGCTGCGTATTCGAATTCGTCTCGTCGTTCTAAGCAACTTTCATGTACAAAGTATTTTCATCCGAGTTACGGATTATTTTATATTAATTTCTAAAGTTTTAATTCATTTTCTAAATTATTTTAATTCAATTTAAGTAGTAAAAAGCTATGTGTACACAACAGAAGCCAGCCACAGCCTATGACCTGTGGGGCCAGGAGACCCAGTTGACCAAGTCAATGGTTGACTGGTCAATGGTGTGAATAGTGCATGTGAGACCCACATGTCATTGTCACAATTTAATTAAAATAGGCTTAAACACCTAAGCTAGTTAATTAGGTCAAATTAAGCAAGGTTAATTAATTAAAGTAATTATATTACTAATTAATTAATTCACTTTACTATTTCCTTTTATTTTCCATTTTCATTTTTCTCTACTCTTATCCTTTTATCTGATTTACAGGGGGAGGGCCCCACCTGTAAGTGGCTCAGGCCACCTCCCTCCTGTGCACGAACGCGCACAGGGAAGGGCAGGGGCGCAGTGGCCGAACCCGGCTCCGGCGAGGCCATGGTCGAGGCCGGCAGGACGGAGACGTGGGGCGGCGGGTGCGCGCCTGCAGTGGAGCGTTGCCGAGGGTGCTCGGTCAGGAGCAGCAGAGGGTGCGGCCGAGGACGCAGCAGCTGCGGTCGCCGGTGACAGCGGCACATGAGGAGAAGCAGGGCGACCGCGGGCGTCACCGGGTGTGGCGTGGACGTGTTCGGACAAGGCGCGGGCGAGCACGGCCATAGCGCGGGGCTGCGTACACACGCGGGCGGCGTGTGCAGGGCTCAGCCAGGCACGGCCGGAGCACAGCAGGGGCGCGGTGAGGTCGCGGTGAATCGGTACGGCGCGGGCGCGTTCGATCTATAGGGAAGAGGAGAGGAATGATGGACGGCGGCTCACAGGGGAGCCGGAGGGGCATGGCAGCGGGCTCGTGGAGGAGTCGGGGAGGTCCGGCGATGCGGCACTGGCGACGAAGAGGACGGCACGCAAGGACGGTGGCCACGATGAGTGCCGGCGGCGTCAGGGACGGCACCAACGACATGGACGTGTGGTAGGGGCGGGACGCGCGAAGGATGGCGGAGCGCCGGTGGTAGGAGGCGGGGGCACAGAGGCTCGCGGTGTCTGGGGGCGCGGCGCACTCGCACGGAGTTGGGCGTGGGCCCCTCGATCCAGATCGGGGGGAGAGGGAAGAGACGGTGGGTCGAGGGGAGTGGGGGGACCGAGTGGGCCGGCCGGCTGGGCCGGCCGGCTGGGCCGGTGGAGGCCAGCTAGGCCACTTGGCCCAGCAGGGGGGGGGGGGCTTTCTTCCTTTTCTTTCTTTGTTGTTTTGTTTTGGTTTAGACCTTTTCTTTTTATTTATTTTCTTTTCTGTCTTATTTCTAGTTTCTTTTAATCTTTAGTTTCTACAAAAATCACCACTAGTATCTAAAGTAGTATTTATAAACAAACTGCTGTCACATCAATTCTTAACCCATAATAATATATTTTAATATTTTATAAAATCCAATAGGTATTTGTTTAATTGTTTTCACTACTGTTTTAATTAGTTTAGAGCCCTTAAACATTTTATAAAAGTGTGGTTTCACCACCATAATTACTTATGCATTATTTGGCTCACTCCGAACATTTTTAGTTTTAATATTTAAAAACTTTTATTGTTTGTTTGATTTTGAATTTGAATTCGAACCGGTTTTGAACTAACCCGAGATTAACTAAACTGACAGAGGTGACGTGTCACCATTAACGTGAGATTACTGTGGCATGATTATCCGGGCGTCACATCTGGTCCTCACAAATATCTGCATGCCACCACGCAGATGCCCCTAGATCTTGGGCTTGACGTTGTCGATGGTGTTAGAGCTCCCAACCTCAAGGGTGGTGGCCTCGCTGGCGCTCCGCAGACCATCCCGACAATAATCTTGCTAGGGGCTCAGTTTGTCTTCTGTTCTCTGGTTACTGGCTAGGAGGCCGTCTTGGTCTTTTCATATTTTCCTCCAGCTGTTCCCGTCAAGCCTTGGCGCATGTATGACTGCAACTACCCATCAAAACTAATGGGTACCAAATGGCCCAAACTTTAGTACACCGACAGGAGCCCCTAGGCCTGGGCCACACACACGGGTGTGAGGCGTTGTTGGGCTAGGCCCAAACAGTGCACGGGTACGCGTGGCAGGGGTTAACCGCTGTAATCATCTCATCTGCTATGCTTCCCCACGATCCGCATTGAGTGCGCGACATGGGGTGTGTGCGCGGAACGGCCGCAGCAGCCGCACGCCTGCGAAAACGCCTTCACATCAAACAGTAAAGAGGCAGCCTCACGCCTTCCCCATGAAAAGAGGAATCCGCAAGGGCACTGCTCAGGTACTCCTCGCCCGTCCCATTCTAGGAAACAGAGTCATCTTCCTCCTCTAGGCGGGCAAGGGCAAAGATGCGCCCAAGGCGGACAAGGACACAGATGTGTCGGAGAGTGAGTTGGTGAAGATGTCGAAGAAGAACGCCGTCTTCGTCCCAATGCTTGACGCACGTGCGCTGAAGGATCAGTATCTGTGCATGTGGGGAAGAGTGACGAAGGGGCACCCCGCTACCCGCACCATCCCTGCTTCCCACGCCACGCCTGCTGTGGATAAATTCCCCTTCTTTGTTGATTATCTCTACTGTGGGCTCTGCCCCCCATTTTCAGATTTCTTTGTCGACAGCATCTACACATTTGGCTTCCACCTTCTGGATTTTATGCCGAATACCGTGGCATCCATGTCTGTCTTAGCCCACCTATGTGAAAACTTCGCCAGAGTGGTCCCCGACACAGCCCTCTTCCGCCACTTCTTCATTCGTCGCATCCAGCCAAGAGAGGCCCTTTCTGGCTGCGTCACAATGGTTGGAGCGCCCTTGACCCACGAGACAAGGAGCTCACAATCACAAGCGACATGATAAAGTGCCTTAGAGCTGTCGGGCTCACAATTGAGATGATTGGCGCTGACTTCCTCCGTCGCCGCATCTCCCCTCTAAAGAACAGATGGAGACCAGCCTAGGAGTACTGGAATGCAGTGGATAACATGAGGCTGCTCCCCGGTCTGAACAATAAGTTGACGGTGATGTAGCACGCCGCCCTCTACGACAAGATGTTCAGTGTCGATGGAAAGTACAAGCTGCCCGCAAGAGTCATTCCCCTCTGCAACAACACCGCTTTGACCTCGATCATCGCCATGATGCCGGCGTTCAACAGCCATGGTTGTCGGTGTCCAAACCGGCGTATCTCGGGTATGGGCCCCGAACTGTGCGTCTAAGGTCGTTCGTAACAGGAGACAGGGGACACAATGTTTTACCCAGGTTCGGGCCCTCTCTATGGAGGTAATACCCGACATCCTGCTTGATTGATATTGATGAATATGAGTATTACAAGAGTTGATCTACCACGAGATCATAATGACTAAACCCTAGAGGCCTAGATTGTATGGTTATGATAATGTACATGTCCTCCGGACTAAGTCCTCTGGTTTATATAGACACCGGGAGGATCTAGGGTTACACAAGGTCGGTTACAAAGAAAGGAATCTACATATCTGGTCGCCAAGTTTTCCTTCCACACCAGGGAGAGTCCCATCCGGACATGTGTGCAGTCTTCGGTCATTGTATCTTCACAGCCCATCAGTCCGGCCCATGGCTAATAGGCCGGACGCTCGAGGACCCCTTAGTCCAGGACTCCCTCAATGGCCTTGATCAAACTTGGGCCAAGCCATCCGCGGAGCAGGTGAATGATTTCTATGTAAGGATGGCAATTTTATCCATGGACATGGATATCCATGGATATCTGACCCGAATGGATAGGGTTTGGATATGCTTTTGTGTCCATGGGCGGCGCCAAAACCCGACCCGATTGTTCGTGGGTAGGGCATGGATATAATCTTGTACCCATGGATATACCCAAACCCGACCCGATAGTATGACGTAATGGGAAAAAATTTGCCATCCCTACCCCACGTTCACATGTCCCACGACAATTTTACACTTCTTTTATCTAAAACATGCATAAGAAATCACACAATCCCCATCGTAACTTTTATAAGTTGACAGTCAATCCCCTCTGTAACATACTCCAACACCCCTTCCCTTATTCTTATATCCTTCTTAAATGACTCGTCATTCTCATCTATTAGAAAAATACTAAATGATCCTAGGTTGTTACTGGATGTTGATTTACCATAAGTGAAGCCTAGCTTGCCACGAGGTGAAGAATGGAAGAGTTTATGTTAATATTGTGTTAAGTTTTATTTATATGTCTCGAGAGGAACCAATGGATATCCAGTGGATATGGACATCCATCGGATTTGAACATGGACACAATTTTTCATCCATGGGTTTTTTCATGGGCAGGCAAAGACTGTCTTCATGGATATGGATATGGATTTGATATTGTTCAACCCAATCCAAACCCGACCCATTGCCATCCTTATTTCTATGACAACCTATCGGGGGAGGCCGTTCCGGAAGAGATGAATTTCATCCACCCCACCAGTGACGAAGAGGTGGCATACATCGGCAGCAGGGCAGAAGAGGCAGCCCTTGCCGATGAGGCCGGCAGCGTTGGCTTTGTGCAAGACGAAGCCAGTGCAGAGGAGAACTTTGCCGAGCGGGGGGGGGGGGGGGGGGGGGGGGGGGGCTGTCTGAGAACACAGTGGCGTAGTTGCTCGTGGCTCATCTGCCGAAGAGACAGCTGAAGAGACAGCTGGAGAGGAGCCGCCAATGCCGGGGAAGAAGAAGCGTGTCCTTCGTCGTTCCATCTCCGGCGAGCCAGTCCGACGAGCTTCTTCGCATGAAGATGTCCCTAGTAAGCAGGTGATCAGCAAGGCCACGCAGCGGCAAGAAGCTCAACAGCAACCCATGTGCCAGACGAGGCGCATGACCGTGGTAGTGAGGAAGGCAGCGGGGGCGGCCCACGTGACGATGTCGGCAGCTGAAACAGGCTCACATTAGCCTGCTACCCCAGCCACAGCCATGCGGCCCTGGTCCCCATCTGCACCCCCTCTTATAGACACCATAGCGGAGGCCGACTTTGACTTCTCCTCTTTTGGCCCAAGGACGGAGAAGTGGTCAGAATAAGAAGACGAGTAAGTGTCTTGTTGCTTTCTTTATCTCCTGAGTTTTTGATTTGGCTACCTTATCTTATTTTATCTTGCTGTGGCCTGTCCCCGCAGAGATACAGGAACATTGGTGCAGAGGATGGTGAAGAAGGCTAAGACCTCGATGAGCGACAAGCCCCTGGCAAGAACCTCAGGTGCGCCGGAGACGATCACAATCAGCCCGGGGCCGAGGCCACGACGCAGCCCCTGACTCAGCCCCCAGCGTGAGTCCGCTACTCATTTCCCAAGGGTGGGTGTTGGTGGGTACATCTTCACTTCTAACCCTGTCGGGTTTGCAGGAGGAGAATAGCAATAGGAGGAGCCACTAAGGGAAACCACCGACTTGCTGCCTCCGTCAACCACACCGCCCAAGGAGGGTTCCTCGGCAAGGGCTTCCACTGACAAGCCCTCTCGCGGGGAGGCAGAGCTGGCAAGCACAGGTGCCGACAGTCCTATGCCGACAACAATTGTTGTCGGGGAGGGAGCCACCTCCCAACAACTCGTCACACGTAAGACGCCTGCTTCCTGGCACTTGTCATTTTTCTAGTACAATTTTTTATCTTTTCTTTCTACTTTGAACATCAACCTTGGTTTCATCTTATTTCACCTACTTGGCTCTCAGATCTCCCCTTGGCGGAACAAATGGATGTCGACGTCATAATCATGGATGCCGGCAAGAATTCTACCGCCGAAGCCGTCAAAGTCACTGCTTACGAGGCCCCCAAGGACGTGCATGAAGAGGTTGCCAAGGGGTCTGCCGGGGAGGCCGGCAAGGAGACCGGTGACCGTACTGATGGCATTCCTGTCGCAGGAGTGCCTAGCGCTACGTCGGTTCCGAAGTCCTCAGTTCCCGGGCGATGGTGGTCAAGGGCCAACCGTCAACGTCCAAAGCTCCCCCTCAAGCAGATACCTGAAGGTTGGTGACAACCTATTCGTCAGCATCCCTAGACGGCAAGCACCGGAACGCCACCCGAGAGCGAGGCTTTCGACGAAGAAGTCATTGCTGCTGTCAGGCTCAAGGTTGTTGCTGAGCCATGCGCTAGCAGCAGTGGATCCAAACTAGACTAGCTGAGGCGGTAGAGACGACTGATGTGGTTCCTGACTTGGAGGAGGAAGAGTGGGCTGACACGGCGGAGCCCGCTGAGGCGGCAAAGACGGCTGATGTGGTGCCTGACTTGTCGGAGGAGAAGTGGGCTGACGCGTTGCCAGACATGGAGGAGGAGGAGTGGGCTGGCGCGGTGCCGAATTTGGAGGAGAATGAGTGGCCTGACGCCTTGGCGGACTTGAAGGAGTAGGACTCTGCTGAGGCGGTGGCTGATGACTTGGAGGAGCGGGAGTCTGCTGACGCGATGGAGGACTTCGAGGAGGAGTCGGCTGACGTGGTGTCGGTGGCCTTGGAAAGATGGTGCAACTGTTTCTCCATAGAATGATACAATGTATGGACTCTCCCAGTGTGTGCTCATCGTCACCTCCATGAATGTCAAGCTCTAGCCTCGAATATTGTACCACCAATTCATCTACCACGACACGAGCATAGCCAGCTGGAATCTGGTTGCAATGGAAGGTTGCTTCAGGGGGATTTGTGTATGCAACGACATCCGCCACATTCATGGATATGTTCTTCATTTTGAAGTGTAGCTCAAATTTAATGTTAACCATGATGTCATCCACAAGGTATCTATCTAGCAGTGCCTCATCGCCCGGGGCGGAACCCACACTGCTTCTCGGCATGGATGGGACGGTGCAATCCAATGCTGGATCCGCTAGCTTCCACCGCTGCTGAGACCCCCTTTCTTGGCTAAGTGAGTCGATCTCCTATAGTTGCAGCTGGAACTGGAGTGCCAACTCCACGTGCGCTGATTCTAGGACTTGAAGGTGTTCTGCGTCCTGCTTCCTCTGCAACTCCTCCAGCTTCCTCTTCTTCTCCTCCTCCATCTTCTTTCTCGCACGACTTCTGTAGTCGGCGTTCAAGTCCGCAAACCCCTCATACCACGGAACAATGCCTTTGCCTCGTGTTCTTCCCGGGTGTTCAGGATTTCCCAGAGAGCGCGTAAGCTCGTCGTTCTCTTTGCTGGGCGTGAACACCCCCGTTCGAGCCTCTTCTATCACAACAACTAATTTGAGGTCGGCTCCTTCAAGACTTGCCTTTGTCCAAAACCTGGCCTGTCTTTGGGTCCAACATCTCCCCATGCGCATAGAACCAAGTTCTCGACCTGGGGGGCCAGCTCAATGTAACTGGAATGACCCCTACATCCACCATTTGTTGCTCAGCCTTATCCCACTTAGGTCGGGCCACCACGTAGCCACCTGGCCCCAGCATATGGAAATGATCCTTTTTCGCGGCATTGAGCTTGTTTACTCTCGACCGTTCCTTAGATAATTCCGATTCCTTGAATTTCACGAAAGCGGGCCAGTGATGTCTTTGCTTCTCCAGTGTACCCATGCATTCTGGAGTCTTGTTTCCTCCTTCGACGTACTGGGCCCATATACTTTTCTTTTGGTTGTTGAATGCAACCGCCATCTTCCTAGGAGCAGCTTCCTTGACTTTCTGCACATCTGCATCTGTGACATGATCTGGTAGGGTGAAATGTGACATGAGATGTTCCCAAAGCAGATATTTTGCTCTTTGGTCAACAAAAGTAAGTTATGGATGTTCCTTTGCTGGCTTTTTCCATTCTTGAATGGAGATCGGGATTTGGTCCTTCACAAGAACTCTGCACTAATGAACGAACTTGTACTTTACATCAACCTTCAACTTTTTGGCCAAGCCTCGCACTGTCCTCCTGCCTGTAGAAGATTTGCTCGATCCGGAGGGCATAAAGAAGAAAGATCGATTCGTTAATATATATACAAATCATTTAAAACATGTGATGATCACCAGATGCTTGCTTATATAAATATACCTCACCGGTCTTTGTTATTTCAAGATCAACATTTTCTTCGTCATCATATTCATAGTTCTGGTCTTAATCTATTCGGTTGTCTTCATCAAATATCATACTCTCCCCGGTAGGGTTTAGATATTGTGAGCCGTCATCTTCTTCAAACTCATCTGGGAGAGAGGATGAGCGTATGATGTTGAATAGGGCCTCCTCTCCTTCTCTGCCGGTATTGTCCATAGCTTTTATTGAACTAATCCAGAAGAAATATAAAACAATTTAGTATTCAAATTATAATGCATGCATGAAATCAATAAGAAAAAACGAAAGCATTGTACATAATATGCATCATCGAATATAATCTCGAATAAATCGTCTTGAATATTGTCAAATCTCTCCCTAATAATAAAGCACTGATTGAGTCTCCGGGTTCACTGTCGCGGTGTTTTTATACAAAGATCCCTATGCTTTTTAGGAATTAACCCACAGTGACTTCGCTAAGTAGAATAATGGTTCCCGTGAAAAAAGGGTCGCCCGCATCCTCTCGCACACGCCCGCGCCCAACTAGCCTCGCCTCGCACCGGAGGCGGCCGGAAGCAGGCCAACCCTCCGCCCGACTCACCTCGCCTCGCACCAGAGGCGGCCGGTGGCAGGTCGGACCCCCCTCCCCTCGCCGCTACGGCCATCTACCACCACCATCCTCGCCGCTCCCTCCCTCGCCCAACCATATCTAGACGCCTAACCGGGAGAGGAGGAGGGGGGTTGACAAGGAGAGAGCAGTCAGCCGGTGGCAGCGGCGGCTCTGAGTACAGGTAGGCGACGGCGGCGACTCGGTAGCAGCGAGCGGCCGGTTCATCTCGCCTTCATCTCCTCGCTAGCTCCCTGCCTTCACATGTTCTAAGATATGGCCTCTACTCCTCGACAGCCACACCGAGCGGCCCATCCAAGAAACCAGCCCTGCCGCCCTGCTGCTCCCAACCCCACTGAGTCTCAACCTTGCTGCCTATTCTGGTCGATGTTGTGATCAGGGCCGGCCCTGGGGCATGGGCAGAGGGGCGATGGCCCAGGGCCCATGCCGGAGGGGGGCCCAGGATGTAGTACACATATAGTATAGCCTAGCAAAAAAATAGACAAGGGAAAAATTATGAGAGGAAGAAAGCAAGATGGGCTCGCCCCATCGGATCGCCTGGTAATGCGTAGCGAAGCGTCGTGCACGCAAGTCACAGCCACTCCATGCACGCGCACGTGTTCAACAAATCAATCGGAATGTCTGGCTTTTCCTTTCTTTTCGAAAAAAATCTAACTTTTCTCATTCGTCGCTCGTCGATTCTTCTTCGTCGTCTCATCAGCCCGTCGCTCCGTCGTTCCTCGCTTGGTGCCTCAGCCGCTCGTTGCCGCCGCGGCACGCAGCAATCCGACAACTCGGCCTTCGAGCAATACGGAAATACATATGTATGCGAACGCAGGTCTGTACCCAATATCCATGTTCGGATGTTCTTAATCCATTCATCCATCTCCAATTTCAGTAGTTTCTTTAGTACATATATTGAACTATTCATCCATGATTCATCCATCTCCAATTTCAGTAGTTTCTTTAGTACATATTTTTTGATGTATAATTTTCTGATTCAATCTTTCATAGTATGTATTCAACCATCCTAACTTTTTTGTCATTTTGTGTACATGTTTAGGGTTCTGATCATCCAATCTATAAATTTCTAATTCATTGTCTACTCTTTGCTTCGTAATATTAGGACATTAGCATGCCATGTTGCCTAAGAAGCATTTGTCGGGTGCTGAAAAAAGAAAAAAAAAGAAAGAAATACATCTGAAAATTCAACCACTGAAGGGTTCTTTGACAAACTACTTTACATCTTCAAGTATTGTTGATGTCAGTGAAGAACATAGGCAAGGAACTAATCCCGAGCATGAAAATTCAGATGTTAAGGTCAATGAAGATTGTGAAAGTATACAGAGGAGCAAATAAATTTGTTTCCTATTTGAGGTAATCATGTCACGTTTGTTTTATTTTGCATTGTCCAACAACTATTGTAGTCAAATTTCAAACTAAAGATGTGTGGTTGAAAGTTTACTTTTAGTATTATGTAAATGAAGTTATATATATGTATCACGCAAACACATACACACACACAAATATATATATATATATATATATATATATATATATATATATATATATATATATATATATATATATATGGTCTTAGGACTTAGAGGGCCCATGTCGTCGAGTTCGCCTAGGGCCTCCCAAAACATAGCGCCGGCCCTGGTTGTGATTGACAATAACCAGGAAGATTTCACCGCCCAGTTCATCCATTTGAATCCTTCTGCAGTAATTTTGTTCCCTACCCTTTCTTACTTGCAGGAAATTCAAGTGGGTACACATGTGAGTATCTTCTCCTTCCACCTGTTGTATGCATGTGGTCATTTGTAATCGCTGATTAAGAATCAAGATCCGATACATTCTTGAATATTGAAGACTATCTTAGTTAGTCCAGATTAAACTTGACAAATACAATTTCCTTTTGGTTCCATCTGACAATTTAGTTGTATTATTGATTTGGGCAGTTTTCAATAATCTTAAGCCGTCTTCAGATTTTAGCTCACTCAATCATTCTGAATTATGATTTGGTTTTACTTATTGAATGCTCAAATTGGAGAACTACTCCTATTTTGAATGCTCAAATTGACCCCACTATGCAAGGCATATGAATTTGATTAGTTGATAGCTTATATGGTTTTTGTTTTTGCAGAAATCAAGGAGCCCCTCCATCATCCCCGCCGTCGTCCTCGTCACCGGCCGCCTCCGACCTCGAGGTGAGACCATCCAAATCTCCATGTCAATATGAGTCCTATAAGATATTTTGAAATGTTTCTGTTCATATTTTCAACAATTGAAATGCAATGACCACCAAGTTTGAATGCTCATATGATGTAGATATAAACATGTATATCTTGTGTTGCTCAAATAGGATATGTGCTTGCCCAAGTGGTCGGCCATGTTTGCAGGTTACACCTCCGAGTGGCCTATGTTTTCCAGAGTGTTGATTAATTTCCGTTCCAGCAAATTTCAGGCGCTCGATATGTCCTTTTTTAGCAATGGTCATGCCAGATTTTTCGGTGAATTTTGGCATGACTTGTGCTAGAATATGTAGGACATTACGAGTGGCCTGGATTTTCTAGAAAGATAATTAAACGACATTTCAGGTTGACTTTAAGTCTGTCAAGGCTCCATACATGACAGTCAACAAATGAGTGAGGGAGAAAGTCTGCACCATATATGAGAGAAGAAGAATCCCTCCTGTTGTCGTGTGGGTCGTTTTTCCTTCTTCTGCTTGTGCTAGACCTTTGTTATGCACTAGGGGAAGGAGGAATAACGACCATCACCAACGGTCGAAAAATCAGTGAGGGATTGTATCCATCATATGTGAGAGAGGACGAAGAATCCCGACTGTTGTCGGGGGGGGGGGGTCATTTCTCCTTCTTCTGGTGCTAGTCCTTTGTTATGTTCTAGGGGAAGGAGGAGTAACGACCATCACCGACGGTCACAAATGTCAGAGAGGAATCATTGAGGGAGAGTCTCCATCGTATATGAGAAAACAAAGAATCCCGACTGTTGTCGTGGGGGTCGCTTCTCGTTCGTTCCGGCGTGCTAGATATTTTGGTGTAATGCACTTGAGGATGAAGGGAGGAGCGACCATCACCGACAGTCGAATATATACACCACGTGAGCTGAGAGTTTTCAAGAAAAGAGTGGCAGACCGATAGTCAACCCGTGATGAATAATAATGATCTAATTTAGTTTTTGTAGTACATATATTTAATTGTACAAGTTTAATCTTTGAATTATGAACCTAGGAAATGTCGTCATCTGACGACGAAATCTCCCGGGGAGTGCGACTGGCGCAACGACGACCGGGGTCTGCGCAACAGGCCTCACCTGGACGAAGGTCGGTGCTTCAGCATTAAGCTCTAGGAGACCTTCGACGTTGAAACGGTACGCAACGACGACAAGTGTTTTTTCGTAATTAAGCACTACTTCTAGTACTTCAACATGTAATTTTCGTCTTTTACAATTTGAGTAGCTTATCCCATGCCATGCAAGACGCTATGTCTTGGAGAGGATGTATTTTGAAGATCATGAAAGTATGGAAACAAAGAAAATTCACCTAAGGACCATCATGGTATGGATTTTGATGTAAATCTATACAATTCTGAGAGCGTATCCCATTTTGGTTGCCAGAATTGGAAAGCCCTTGGCAAGATGTATGATTTTAATGAGGGTATGCTTGTCACCATGGATCTTGGTGATTCTGACATCGCCCAAGACAATATGGACATTTGGGTCCTTGTTGATATCCTTCCAATTCTACCGCTATGTGAGTTTCCCAAACATAGTTATTAAATAATTTATATTGTTTATTTCAAAATAGTTGATATCTTATTTCCATTGATAGCTTATTTTCATTCTTCCAAGAATGTGCGGAAGATGGTATACAGAACCTACTACACCGATGGCTCAGAATTAACTTACCAGGAGAAAAATCATCTGATCTCATTTATTACTGATCTTGAGAATTACAATATATATTATCAAACTCCTCCACATTATGGTCAATACGTGCCACTAGTGCATGTGTTGAACTATGGTAACATCCATGGAGATGCCAAGGTAAGATTCTTTACTATTACGACATCCGTGCATCTTTTGCATAAATTCTTGTAAAACTCAACTACATTGCTAACTACAAAATTATTACAATATTTTTCAACAGAAAATCCCGAAGGATTGTGTGCCTCATCTGATGTTTCGGAAAGGCCGCCTTGATGTTTTGAACTTACTGCTAGGCCATCCTACGAATGACTCTTGTTCATATCAGATTTCTAAAACCGATGGAGACATGACAATCAAAGATTGGAAAAAATGTATGGTCAATCGTAGGGAGCTACTTGGAAGCAACATTGTGCGAAGCACAAGAATTGGAGACAGGATAATCTCCATTCTCCATAATGGAGAGTCAGGGCCTATCTTCTTTTATGCTATTTTACCTAAGATAAGGTAGTAGGTCCTATAAGAGAGGAGTAGGCCCTAGGTAAAATGTGTTATTATGTGCTACAATGTGTTAAGAGTTGATGATGATGATGATGATGAGTTGTGATTATGAGTAGTGACCAACTTGCTATATGATGTCTCATTTGATGAAAATGATGATCATGAGGAGGTGTTATATGACAATGATGTATTACGATGATAAGTTGTTAATGATATGATGATTTATTATATCATTGGGTGAAAGAACCGCAGATTAGTTTGAAGTGGATGGATCCATCCACTTGAAACTAGTCC
>NC_053028.1:44909359-45060020 GCF_003073215.2 Triticum urartu | reverse complement strand
TCAATGTGCCAAGAGTCACCAACTTCCCTATCCTAGATCAAGTAGTGTTTCTCATGCTCCTTTAGAGCTTATTTTCAGTGATGTATGGGGACATGCCCGTGATTCTTTTGGACGAAAGAAATATTATGTTAGTTTCATTGATGATTATAGCAAGTTTACCTGGATTTACTTACTCAAGTATAAATCTGAAGTTTTTTCCATATTCCAAGAGTTTCAAAAACTTGTTGAAAGACACTTTGCCAGAAAATTTTTAACAGTCCAAAGTGACCGAGGAGGGGAGTATGAGAAGCTCAACTCCTTCTTTCGTAGTATTGGTATTGCATACCATGTGTCTTGTCCTCATGCCCATCAATAGAATGGCTCTACAGAGAGAAAACATCATCATATTGTTGAAGTTGGTTTATCTTTACTTGCTCATGCTTCTATGCCTCTCAAATATTGGGATGAAGCTTTCATCACTGCCACATATCTTATTAATCATTTGCCTAGCAAAGTCATTGCCAATTCTACTCATTTGGAGCGTCTCTATAATCAAAAACCAGATTACAATTCTCTCAAAACTTTTGGTTGTGCATGCTACCCCAATCTTCGTCCTTACAATCGTCATAAACTTGAGTTTCGTTCAACTCAATGTGTTTTTCTTGGGTATAGTAATATTCACAAAGGCTATAAGTGTGTAGAAGTTGCTACTGGACGTATTTATATTTCTCGAGATGTTGTTTTTGATGAAAATCTCTTTCCATTTGCCAAGCTTCATCCAAATGCAGAACTCTCCTCTGTGCTGAAATAGCTCTTCTTCCAAATCACGGGGTGAACTAAATAATGCTAACCTTGTGAAAAATTCCAATGAAAATTGTGATTCTGCAGATTTTGGTCGTCATTTTATGTGTACAGATCACGACGAGACACGCACGAGATCCCATGCTGATCCTGCTGGCAGCGGCGCTGGATCCCAAGCCGATCCTCGCATCAGCGCATCTGTCCCTAGCAGCGCGCGATCCCAGGAGGATCGCTCTCCTCTGCATGCGTCTCGTGCGCGGGTGGCCGACCAGGTGGACCCTGCCTATCTCGCTCCACGATTGGACGAGGCCGCCAGCCCAGGCGCAGGTGCATGCGCGTGCGTGGCCGACAGCCCCCACCAGGTGGAGCCCGCTAGTCCAGGCGTGGGCGAGCGCTTATCATCGCGTGGCGTGGACGAGCGCTTATCACCGCGGGCGAGCGCGTCCCTATCACCGAGCGCCACTTGTTCGCAGGATGACGTGGCGGGTGCAGCTGTCGACAGGGGGACATCTGAGGTGTCAGGCACAGCAGCCAGTGCAGAATCTTTCTTGGATCCGGCGATGGGATCTTCTGTGGATCGTTCTACGCCTACATCAGCAGCTCTATCTTCGGCTCCTCATCGTCACACCAGGTCACAGTCAGGTATCGTCAAAAATAAGGAGTATAAGGATGGTACGGTATGGAATGACAGAGGCAAACGTGTTTTTCTTAGTACTGTTGGTGAACCAAATAATTTGCATGATGCTCTAGCACATAAAGATTGGAAGGAGGCTATGGATAAAGAATATGATGCACTCATGAAAAATAGAACTTGGCACTTAGTACCTTCAAAGCAAGGTAGCAATGTTATAGACTGCAAATGGGTATATAAGATAAAAAAGAAAATCTGATGGAAGTATAGACAGATACAAGGCTAGATTAGTTGCCAAAGGTTTTAAGTAGAGATTTGGTATTCATTATGAAGATACTTTTAGTCATGTTGTTAAGGAAGGTACTATTCGACTTGTATTGTCTATTGCTATTTCCAGAGGATGGATTTTACGGCAGCTAGATGTTTAGAATGCGTTTCTTCATGGTGTTCTTGAGGAAGAATTGTTCATGCGGCAACCACCTGGATATGAGAATCAAAGCACACCACATTATCTTTGTAAGTTGGACAAAGCTTTGTATGGTCTGAAACAAGCCCCGAGAGCTTGGTACTCAAGGTTGAGCATGCAGTTGCAACAACTTTGATTTACACCATCTAAAGCTGATACTTCATTGTTCTTTTATCATAAAGACAAGATCACTATAGTTGTACTTGTTTATGTTGATTATATAATTGTTGCAAGCTCAAGTTCAGATGCTACCACTTGTTTGCTTAAAGATCTCAAGTTGGAATTTGCTCTCAAGGACTTGGGTGATCTTCACTACTTTCTTGGCATAGAGGTCAACCGAGTCAAAGATGGTATTCTTCTTACGCAGGAAAAGTACACTGCTGATATACTCAAGAGAGTAGGACTACACAATTGTAAACCTGTGAGTACACAAACTTCAACTTCTGAAAAACTTACAATTGAGAGAGGAGAAGCACTTGGATCAGAAGATGCAACAAATTATAGAAGTGTTGTGGGTGCTTTACAATATCTATCTCTTACACGTCCTGATATTTCTTACTCTATGAATAAGGTATGTCAGTATTTACATGCACCTAGAACAACTCACTGGACTGTAGTTAAGAGGATTTTAAGGTATCTTAAGTTTTGTGGAGGACTTGGACTTCAGATTACCAAGTCTCCATCTCTACTTGTTACTGCTTATTCTGATGTAGACTGGGCAGGGTGTGCTGATGATGGAAGGTCTACAGGTGGTTTTGTTGTGTTTCTGGGAACTAATCTCATATCATGGAGTGCAATAAAAGAGGCTACTATCTCAAGGTCAAGTACAGAGGTTGAGTATAAAGCTTTGGCGAATTCTACAACAGAAGTAATGTCGATACAGACATTGCTCTATGAACTTGGAATCAAGGCTCCTAAAGCTGCTAGATTATGGTGTGATAATATTGGAGCAACTTATCTTTTAGCTAATCCTGTTTTTCATGCACGCACCAACCATATTGAAGTTGATTTCCACTTTGTCAGAGAAAGAGTGGCTTGAAAGCTACTTGATATTCAGTTTATACCTACTCGAGATCAACTTGCTGATGGCTTCACAAAACCTCTCACTATGAGGAGGTTGGATGAGTTCAAGTACAATCTTAACCTTGCGCAAGTTTCCTAAGGTTTAGACTGAGGGGGAGTGTTAGAAGATATTGTGTAGAGATAGGAAAGCTGTTTAACTTGTATCTCTTTCTGTCTCTTCTTCTCTTTTATCTCTTTCAACCTCCTGTAACAATAACGATCGATCTCTTCTCGATCGGTTCTTGTAAGCCACAACATACAGCATATATATACAACCGCGGCCCGAGCTAAGGGTTCAGCCCTTCCATCAACCTTTTACAGGGCCTAATTGTTTCCCTATATTTAGAGGAGGACATATTTTTGGCTCACTTCATTTAGCCTAGCCGCATAGATTTCAAACAATTGCATGCTATTTAATCAATCATTTGAGTGACTCAAATTCAACATGCACAAACCAAAAACGCATATATAGTTGCCAATTCAAATTAAAACATGCAAATAGTTCATCCAAAAGGCACCACATCGATCAAGTTTGATCCAAAATCACCACAACATAGTATGTTTATGTCACGGATCGAGCCCAACCAAAGGCATGCAACACGAACTCAAACACCACTGTCACCAAAGAGATCATGATCATCTCCATCGTCGCCATCTCCACGTCCACAAGCATCCACGCGGCCACCACCACCATCTCCTCCTTGTCCAACACCATCTCCACGGCCACCACCCCCATCCACACGACCACCACTGCCATCTCCATGGCAACCACCACCATCCACAAGGCCACCACCATCCACAAGGCCACCACCATCACTCCGAAGAGAGGTCTCCATTTGGGTCAAGATTTCTCCATGAGTGAGCTCCCAAAACATTTTTGTCGTGGCATCTTGTGTTCGGGTTCTTAAACATGATAGCACGTTCTTTGGCCTTTGAGAGTTCGGTTATGTCTCATTAGCAGCCTATTTTTCTCCTATAAATGATTTTTCAAGGATTGGTTAGAGATGCTCCTAGTGGTGTGAAATATACCTGGTCATCAGAGAACATGGAAGTTCCCACTTTTGAAAAGTTTGATAGAGTTTTGGTTTTCCCTACTTAGGGAGATGAGTTTCCTCTAGTGAGTGCTACTTATTTAGCCAAGGATCTTTCTGGCTGTACCCATATACTAATCTCCTAGGGGGAACTGCCCAACATTCTACGAAGTTTTCAAACTTGAGAATTGTTGGTTCTATAGACCTGACTTTATTATATACTAGTAGGTTAGATTTGGCAGAAAAATATCGTAGTGCTACTTGTTTAGATATCTGGCAGTAAAAATTATACAAGGAAAAAACTTAAGGGGTGAAACATAAATATTCAAGTTGAATAGAGGAAGCTAAAAAAATCTCTCCGAAAGCATAAGATGGGTTGGACGGGCTAGAAGAATCCCAAGGTTTAATAGTTGGGGACAATTTGTACAACAACAATGTCAAAATACCTAAGGATCATTCTAAAAGAGGAGAAAATGAAATCACTCCACAGATATCATGAGATGGAATTCCATGAAGGGAAAATACCTATGGCTAATGGAAGACAAAAAGAAAAACACAACTGCTCAGCCTTACCAAGATGTAGGAGTTATTGAAGGACAATCTAATGCGATTGATTTTATAACTGATTTCTAACCAATATTATTTGGAAAGTCAGAACAATCTAGTTTGTTTTAGGAGATATTGACTAGGAAATTTACCTTTGAGGTACTACAGGAGTATGTGTTTGGCACACAGACAAACAAATGAGTTGGCCGAGATGGATTTCATGCTGATTTGTATCAGCAAATTCTAGCATATAGTCCAATTGAACTTATTTTAACTACTATAAGAGTATATGATAATAACGTTGATGTTGACATTGGGAATTTTATACTTTTATGAAATGTCAAAACTATAGTCCTGATTTAATTATTTTTAAGAATTTTAAGGATTATTTCACCAGTGGAGAAATGGCCATCTACAACTTTTGTTGGCGGCGCGTCATTTTCGATCAAAACCAGCACTATTTTTTTAAATAGTGCTGGCATTGGCATATTTTGTACGTCATCGCTATTAGATTAGTGCTGACATAGTATTTTTTTGGTCATGCAATAGATATTCGCTGAGTTTTTTTTCTTCTGTTTGCTACAATTTGTTATGTCATGGGCCTACCACGACATCACCAGTCCATCTTCAAACTACTATATCCAATAAAAAAACCTAAGTCTAATTCACCCCATCATATCTTTTTCACTTCGTCCCCCCTCTTAAGCAGCACCGCTGCCACCTCCTGACCACACCGCTCATCGCCGCCACCTCTGGGTCAGCAGTTGAGACCCCCTCCCCCCTCCCCCCCCCCCAGGCGCGTGCACGTCTTCTTCCCCTCCCGTACCATCTTCCTCGTCCGCGGATGCCATGGAATCCGTGGATTTGGTTTATTTGTGTATAAAATTAGTAGTGTACAATTAGATTTAGTAATGTAAAATTAGTCAGTTTGTCTTGGCCTAGCTTATCTTAGTACGCAGAGAGTACCGAAGAGTTTGAGATGATTTAGTGATGAGGAGCTTCGATATGTTCATAGGAAGTACTCGCTAAAAGAAATGTATGAAGTGTGGTTTGAAAGATAGCGTATATGTCACTATAGAAGAAAAGGTTGCCATGTTTGTCTAGTTGAACTTGGTCTTATCTGAATAATTTTTTTGGAACTATGTAATGTTCAACTTCACCTTATTTGAACAATTGTGTTGTTAAATTTGGAATAACTTCTTATTGTCGTTGAGAATTTGGAACACTTATCTAAACTATATGTGTTGTGCTTTCTCGATATAATAATTTTTGTTTGTTCTGTGCAATGTTATATGATGTCCTCCTACATTTGTAGGATACTTGATGAAGTAATTTACTATATAGTCATCCAATTATATTCAAACATTATACAACTTCTGCTTTGATACATATATTAATGTTTCTATGCGATTGTAAAATGCATGGTATAATGACATGAATAGTTACCAAACTTCATATAGTTCAATTTTCATATATGTTGTGTGGTTGGCACTGAGACTAGTCATTATTTTGTAGTTGGCGCTGATTTGTCATCGCCAATGCTGGTGGCAACCAGAAGGAGGTATATGATGTGGAGATGCAGAGCCGCGACCTCTTAGTGTCTCATCAATATAGCATCAAGGTCCTGCAGGAGGCGAATGTCACGCTGAAGGCGGAGAAGGGTTAGCTGCTGAATGAGAAGGTTGATCTCTTTGGCAAGACTGTTAGGATGAGGGACGAGAGAGATTAGCTGATCGAGGAGAGGGGTAAGCTGAAGAATGAGAGAAAACTCGTTAGGTCTGAGAGGAATGAGCTCAAGATGGAGATAGCTCATTTCAGAAAAAATGGAGAGAAAAATAGACACAAGATTCGTCAGTTGAAGTTAACCTTTGACAAAGAAATATGATCGACCACCCAGCAGGCTTGCTATGGAATGATGATGTAGTTTGTGAAGTTGAATTATTTACTTCTTTAACAAGTAACTTTTGTGAAGTTGAACTAGTCAATAATTAAGTTCATGAGTACTACCTAGCTATGTAGATTTGTGGAGTTAAACTAGTTAATTAAGTTGCTGAGTACCTATATGCAGTTTTGTCTGCCTTACATATAATTTTTTATTAGCGAAAAATCAATTTGATGGCCTTGGCCAAGAAGGCATGACAGTGGTAACGTACCTACTTCTGGCGTTATCCACGTGGTACTTCATCAACATGTGAAATACTGTTGATGTGGGCTGAAGAGGTGCCCTTTCTTTCGCAAACGAGTCGAAGAGACACTCTTCCTTCTAACCAAGCACAAAGAGTTCTTGTGCCAAATGCAGCCACATGCGTGCACTTCCTGCACACTAGAGCCTCTCTTTGTCAAACCATCATGGCACCAGGATCACATCAACAAGAAGAATTCATTGAGACCAAGAGCCATTTGAACTGTACATCATGGAGGCCAAATTTCACCTCTCAATACAAATCGATCATCGCAAGCCTACATCACACTCAGTGAGAAATTTTCCAATTTATCGCATACAATTACTTATTAGATGCCGCCAACCTCCTAGAGATTGATCCTCTTCATATTATTGTTATTGCCAGAGTTGGCCACATCCAGTTCACATCCGCGGATGGCACGTATCATGGTGCACACGACCATTGCCAACAATAGGATGAGGCACAATTCAATACGAGGTTGACAACAATTAGATAAGTCGATGGATGAGAGTAATTGAAAAATATCTCATCGAGCATGATGTAGGCTTGTGACGGTCGATGTAGATTGCAAGGCAAAATTTATTTTCACGATGGACGATTCAAGCTATTCTTCGTCTAAATGGATTCTCGTCATTAATATGGTCTTGTTGGCATGAGGGTTCAGCAAAGGGAGCTCCAGAGCGGCAGGGACATGGGTAGCCATTCATTAATATAGTTGCACTCTTTTCGTTCTGAGTTAGAATGAAGAGTATGAAAACTTCCTCTTGGGTTGTGTGCTGGGAGCGAAGTGTACCTTTTCGGGCCACATGTGGACAAAAAGAGCATCTTCAGTCCACGGTTGGACGAAAATGGCCTCTTCGGTCACGGCGTGGATAAAGATTCACTCTTCATTGTTACGAGAACGGTGGGACAATATTTTTTATTTTTTTAAATCAAGACTATAATTTGAGATTTTATAAAATATAATAATCGTATACTAGTACAAAATGGTCATTATAGGCTTTCCATGGAGGCGGTTAGGAATGTTAAAATCATCGACTGTCTCTAACTTTCTTGCTCAGGCGGTTTACGAAATTAAAACCACCTCCAATGAGACGACACACTATTGGAGGAAGTTCAAAACTGCCTTCAGCTTGAAAGTATGTGAGGTATTTTCTTAACCTAAACTGCCTTCGGTATGTCTGACGCCTAGACAATATGTGAGGTATTTTCTTAACCTAAACTGCCTTCGGTATGTCTGACGCAGAGACAATATAGCCCTCAAACCCTTGCAAGGTCCCTTCTCCACTCCCTGGCGCTCTTTTTCTCCACAATCGACTAGTCGAAAATGGTGGCAACAGGTTCCCCCACTGGACATGACTTCACAGGCCAGTGATGTCTGAGGAACTTGTCTCCTCCTCATGGAAGCCACCACAACAATCCGAGAAGGTAGGCTCCTCTGTACCCCTGCCACCCCGCCGCTGAGCCTTGACACTGATCTTGAGGAGTAGGCCACTGCCGTGGCTGCCGTAACCACATCGAGAAGGTGAGGTGGAGCGACCCATCATACTTTGTCGAGTGGGCATGCTGCTGTTTTCCCAAGGATATTGCCAAATGCTCCATCGTCACTCTCACCTCTATGTCGGCAGAGGATTCTGCCAACGACTAAAAGGAGGAGGCCCATGTCACAGCGGTCACAACTGTGCCCAAAAAGCAAGGTGGACCGACACGTTTTACTAGGTTTGGTGGGTACGCGATCGCTCTCCGGAGAATCTTCCTAGAGGTGAGAAAGACGCGGATCCGATCCAATCGAGGGATGAGAGCAATTGGTCCCATGTAGACTCTTTTCCAAGGAACCAATATGTGATGTCTGTTAAAAAAAGTGTACCTGCTGCATCCATTGAGTTCATAGGCCCCAATTTCCATTGAAACTTCCTAGCAATTGTTTTCCACTGAAACTGATGTCTATCAGAACATCTCTTAGTTTTGAGCCTCGTAACTTCGACCTTGATCCTAAAAAAAAACTTGGACTTGTAGACTGCAGCTCAAATCTACTCCTCCCGTCTGAGAGTAATCAACATCTTTGCGAATAATTAACAAGATGGAGAAACATCAATAGTTTACTTCCATGGCAAGAAAGCAGTTATAAAATGGACAATTTGGAACTATAAGTTTTACAGTGGTTGGGCTTTTTTGGAGCCGTTAGTTTGTCTCAATCTAACGGCACACACATATGTAGTACTCGGTAGTATTGGGATGGAAGTATTCAAAAGTACTACAACTTGTGTGGCCGGTACTAATGACAATATGGGGACACATTTTAATATAGGGGCATTTTAGTCATAAGAAAAAATTTCACATGCCGCCCCTCTCGTCCAATGCAAAACCGCCGCCATGGTCCTCTCCACTTCCATCACCATTACACAATCGCAGCCACCTCCTGTCTCTCCTACATTCCAAATCCACCGCAGCCATCTCCTCCTCCTCGCCGCCGAAACTTTTCTCTTCTCCTCTTCCACATCCACCCCCTCTTCCATCCAAGCAAGAACCTCGATGCGGCAGCAGATCGAGAAGATCGCCGGCGGCAACCAGGTCAAGATGGCCAGGTTGAGGGAGATCCATTCTTGGTTTGACAACACAAGGCAGATGTCCACTCTCAAGGAAATGACAAAGAAGGAGAGGAAAAAGCTCCCCCACCCACTGAACCGATGCACAAGATCGAGATCCTCCTCGGGGCGATGGAGTAGAAGGATTCGCCCACGAGTGGGTTAGGCGAAGGTCGTGGGCGTTCAGATCCAGGGTAGAGCATCCACTGCATCAAGAAGCCACCCTGCACGAGGTGCCGTTGCAGATTGTGCAGCCTCCAACCGAGTCACCGGAGACTCCGAAGCGCAAGAGGAGGAGGACAGTGGTCGCCACCTCGCTTCCCCGCCGTTCTCCATGCTTCCCTCGCCACTCCCGTTTGAACGGCGGTGGTAGCTGTGTTTAGGGTAAGATTCTTGATTTGTAAATCATTACATGCCACTTGGTTAATTTGATGCTCTGCAGTATGTTCTTGCTACCTGTGTACATGAATCCATAGCCTCTGGATGGCAGCTTAGTTTTATCGAGGAGGCTGGAATGAGTCTAGGCCTATAGCATTGCTATGTTTTGTTGCTATCTTTTGATGTGCTCATAAAGTAGCATTTCCATATTTCCACATATCTTCTACAAATTTCATGTGATTTGCGATCACACAACGATATTATATATACCGTTGTCACACAATTAGGCTTAAACTATGTAATCACAAAATAGTCAAAGCAATGTAACTTCATTGGATCCAATGTGCATGTATAATAATAATAACGTATATCAAAATATTCAAATGATTATTGACATTTTTAATACTGTCAAAACTATGGTATATCTAATATTAAAATTGCTAGCCCGTGCAGGTACACGGGTTGACGACTAGTATTTACTAATTGAAAGCACCATACGAGGCTCCACGTTAATCCTGAAGGTTAGAAAGTTACATCCATCAGATTGGCTTAATGACCGGTCTACAGCCGTTGAATGATTCCTGCGCTTTTTCCAGCTGGGTGGCTTACGTGAGATGGACTCTTCCATATCAACAGAATTAATTTGGACACGATATTTATATATTAAAGGTCAAGATCAACTAGGCCGGCCCTGCCATACGTTTGAATAGAAAAATACCACACGTAGATAGAGTAGAAACGAGCCCACATGCCTTCAAAAGAGTCCTGCATGTCCACGTTCTTCTCCCGGTCAATAAAAAATCAATTTACCTTCTCCTTTCATAAAAAGATGTACTATACAAAACGATAGGAACAAATGAAAAGCCCTTAGGCCTCATGCTAGGAAAAGTGTCCATGTCCCAAATACAACGGAAATAAAAAAGGTAGGTACGTGTTCCCTTAAAAAAATATTAAAGTGACGTACAAATAAATGCTCTTGAAAGTATCACGTTTAGAAAAAAAATACTACGGCGGAATGATTTTCACCGACATGCATGTTGCCTTGAGAACAATGAAACCAAAAAGACATGTCAAATAAACGCTAATCCAAGCCTTATGTTTAGATTAAAAAAGAGTCGATGCATGAATGTTTTTTTATTCGGTCTGTAAGAAAAGAAACTCACCCAAGATAGAGTAAATGAAACACGAAAAATGCAAATTGAGCTAATCTCAGATGCTTAGGTTCTTTGTGGTAGAACCAGTCTATAAGGTTTAAGTTTTAGACTTGACACTGATTCTGTCATTTTCCTAGATTTATTTGAAGCTTTCTGGCGATGTTCGTTCAGTAGAATGAGACGTTCCTGTCGACTACAGAGACACATGTGGTGACTTTTTTTATCTCAAGATGACGTGTCGGCTCAATCAAGAAGGTGCTCATAAGGAATAGGGTGTGTATGTGCGTGTTCAGACGGATGAGTGTATGTGCGTAAGTATGAGCGTATGCGTTTGTACAGTGTTAAAAAAATCACAAATCTATTCTAAATTTTAATGGTGAACATTAATTAGGCGGCCTCGCGATTCATAAATGAGCCCTAGATGCCCTAGATACACACACACGCACCAAAATGAGCCCTAGATGCCCAGTTCAAGTCCCGTCGAAAAGAAAATGCATTTTCCTTCTATATTCATAAAAAAAGATATGTGATAAAAAAAGATAGACACAAATGAAAAGTCCTTAGGCCAGACGCTAGAAAAAGAGTCCACGTCCCAAATACCATGAAAATAAAAACCACATTGGAGTTTCCCTCAGAAAAAGGAAATTAAAAAAGTATAAATAAATTCTCCCAAATCACCGCGATTAGAAAAAAAATCTATGCTTGATTGTTTTTAGCCACATGCATGTTCCCATGAGAAAGATTAAATTAAAAAGACATGTACAAATAAATGATCTGGAGTAAGAAAAGAAACCTCCCCAAGATAAAATAAATCAAACATGATTTTTTTCCCTAACAGCTTTCAAATTTAAATTGACCAATAATTTTTATAAGCTTTGACCTGGTATGTGTAACAATTACAGAAAGACACCACGGTAGCACAACAGATTAAGAAATCATATAAAATAATTTGGATGTAAGACGGCAAGTGTCGGCTGATGTTAAACCTACATACTTATACGCTTTAGGTTACAGTGAACAAACGATTCATAACTACCATATTAATGTAGTCACTAGCTCATAAATTCTCAATTTTTCCTCACACTACAAAGAGTAAAGGGCATGAACATGCTAAGAGAGGAATGTATTAGTTGGATGTCTTAAGTGAAAAGGTCATTTTTGCATGACTATAAGCATATACTTTTTATCCAAATCTGTCAGCAAAATTTCTATGTTCTTAATATAATTATGAGAATAAATAAATTGGCTTAGCTTAAAAGTATAAATCTTATGTGTGCATGCATAATGCTGATCCAAGGGTGGACATTAATTATGTCATTTCGGCAAGAAAGGTTCAACCGATAGAAAATATTAGAATGTCTCTACACTTCTCTTCTTCTATTATAGGACACATGATGCCGACTTACTTATTGAACAAAAATATCTGGAAAAATAGGAATTACACATCAATTTTAAGACAACAATTTCTAGCCCGTGCAGCGGCATGGGTTGATGACTAGTGTGTCTAATTAAAATGGGTCACTGACAGGTGGGACCCACCTGTCAGGTTGACCAGGTCAACTGCTGATGTCATGCTGACATCATGATGACATCAGCAAGCACTATTCTCGATAATGTTGATTTAAATAATTAAATAAATCCTAAAAATGATTTAAATCTTTTAAAATTAATATTAAATAAACTGTAGCTCGGTTGGAAAAACTTTGTACATGAAAGTTGCTCAGAACGACGAGAAGAATCCAGATACACAGCCCGTTCGTCCGCCAGGCATCTCTAGCAGAGCGAACACACAACTTTCCCCCTCCGGTTCATCTGTCCAAAAATGCGAAACCCCGGGGATATTTTCGCGGATGTTTCCCCCATTCACCGGTACCACCTCATGCCGCGTTAGGGCACCCCTAGCACCGATACTTGTCATGTCATGCATCGCTATGCATCTGTTTGCTTAATATTTATTGTTTCTCCCCCCTCTTCTCTCGCTAGACACCGGGTCTTTGATAGGACTAGCTATCCCCCTCTTATTCCGGCATTCTGTAGTTCAGTCCACATATGATACCCTTATTCCATTCGATACCAATGCATACATTTGTAGTGTAGCTCTTTGCTTGCGAGTACTTTGGATGAGTACTCATGGTTGCTTTGCTCCCCCTTTTCCCCCTTTTCTATACCCTTTTGCTGCGACCAGACGATGGAGCCCAGGAGCCAGACGCCACTATCGATGACGACTACTACTACTCGGGAGGTGCCTACTACTACGTGCAGCCCGCTGACGACGACCAGGACTAGATTAGGAGGATCCCTGGTAGGAGGCCTGCGCCTCTTTTGATCTGTATCTCAGTTTGTGCTAGCCTTCTTAAGGCAAACTTTGTTTAACTTATGTCTGTACTCAGATATTGTTGCTTCCGCTGACTCGTTTATGATCGAGCTCTTGTATTCGAGCCCTCGACACCCCTGGCTTGTAATATGATGCTTGTATGAATTATTTTATTTGTAGAGTTGTGCTATGATATCTTCCTGTGAGTCCCTGATCTTGATTGTACATGTTTCCGTGTATGATTAGTGTACGATTGAATCGGGGGCGTCACAGTGTATTTCTTATATTGATATGAATTTACAAGGGGTTGTAGAGATGTATGTGATGAACATTCAAAATTTAGTACTTCATTAGCTGTTGATCAGACTAGTATCTATTAAGGATTTAGTTGTTCACATTGATCAAGTAGCCATTCAAGTCAAATTTCCTTCACTAGCTATTGGGTTCGTCAAGATATAATTTTGTTATATGTTCATCATACCGTAAAGAATGGACGGCCTATAATTGTATGTTACCATATTCGGCAATCATTTTCAGTAAATAGGGAAACCCAATTTATATAGCATAATATTAGCTTAATTTTATTCGTCTGGTTAAGAAAGTTAACAAGTAGAAACAAGTGAAAAAACTGACATGCTTATTAACTCTTGCTCCTCTCTACTTCACCACCTATATTATCACCTGGTTCTATAGGAGCAACATTGTGTCTGCATTATTATTATTCTAGAATATAATTGCAACTGATGTAAAATGTCTGAATATTAGGCATGGATCACACTATATAAATGTAGCATAAAATAACTTGAACTGCAACTAGTCACCAACATCCTGGTTGTATGGAAGATCAAATAGCTCATTTTCATACATTTGTTCATTTATATTTTTCAGTAGCATCCCATCAAACTCACTATAACATAACTGGTTTAATAAATATATATGAAAGACAAAAACATAGACAATATTTAGAGTACAGGCTATAAAGTATTATCTCATATATTGTATATGGACTTGAAGAATACTTTGCGGACATCAACAATTAATGTTCAATGAAGAATGGCATTTTAGTATACTTGCAATGTGTGTATGCTGCTACTACGGAGAATATCACGTGATACCATCGTTCATCTGCTAACATGATACAAGGTTGACAAATTCAACTTTAGATGTGTCAAAATATTTTTATTTTCTTTTTAATGTTCATCACATATATGTTCACATCCCCAACAAAATTTAGATCAAAATGTAAAATACACAAAGAGAAATCTAGATGTGAATAGTGAAATTTTAACACTATTCATGTTCAATTTCTCTTTTTTTGTATATTGATCTGAATTTATTAGTGGTTGTAGACACATATGTGATGAACATTCAAAATTTAGTACTTCGTTAAGTGTTGATCAGACTAATATCTATTAACGATTTAGTTGATCACGTTGATCAAGTAGCCATTCAAGTCAAATGTCCTTGCCTAGCTATTGTGTTCGTCATGATATAATTTTGTGATATGTTCATCATACCATAAAGAATGGAGGACCTATAATTGTATGTTGCCATATTCGACAATCATTTTCAGCAAATAGGGGCACCCAATTTATATAGCATAATATCAGGTTAATTTTATTCGTCTAGTGAAGAAAGTTAACAAGTAGAAACAAGTGAGAAAAACTGACATGCTCATTAACTCTTGCTACTCTCTACTTCACCACTTATATTATGACCTGGTACAATAGGCGCAAGACTGTGTCTGCAGTATTGTTGTTCTAGAATATAATTGCAATAGATGTAAAATTTCTGAATATTAGGCATGGATCACACCATATAAATGTAGCATAAAATACCTTGAACTGCAAGTAGTCACCAATATCCTGGTTGCATGGAAGATCCAATACCTCATTTTCATACATTTGTTCATTTATATTTTTCAGGAGCATCCCATCAAACTCACATTAACCTAACCCGTTTATTGAATATATATGAAATACGAAAACAGAGACAATATCTAGAGTTGAGGCTGTAAAGTATTATCTCATATATTGTATATGGACTTGAAGAATACTTTGCAGACATGGCATGCAACATTTTAGACTAGTTCACATATGACGTACATAAATCAAAATACAGAAGTATGAGGGTACAATAAATTACCTCGTTTTCACGGGCAACTAATGGTGTGTAAGGTGGCGCTACAAAAACACGATGTCTATCTCTCTCATACCAAACATCCCTATGATCATCAAGAATGTCTATCTCTCCAACGTATCTAATTTTCCAAACACTTTTTCCCTTGTTTTGGACTCTAACTTGCATGATTTGAATGGAACTAACCCAGACTGACGCTGTTTTCAGCAGAACTACCATGGTGTTATTTATGTGCAGGATCAAACATTATCGGAATGACCCGAAACTTCATGAAGACACTTTTCAGAAAATAAGAAAAATACCTGCCAAAGATGAAGGCCAGAGGGCCCACCGTCTTGCCATGAGGTGTGGGGCGCGCCTGCCTCCCTAGGGCGCACACCCTACCTCGTGGGCCCTCTATTGCATCTCTGACTCCAACTCCACCTCCATGTATGAGTTTCGATGAGAAAAAAAATCATAGAGAAGAAATCATCGCGTTTTACGATATGGAGCCGCTGCCAAGCCCTAAAACCTCTCGGGAGGGCTGATCTGGAGTCCGTTCGGGGCTCCGGAGAGGGGAATCGGTCACCATCATCATCATCAACAATTCTCCATCACCAATTTCATGATGATCACTACTGTGCGTGAGTAATGCCATCGTAGGCTTGCTGGACGGTGATGGGTTGGATGGGATCTATCATGTAATCAAGTTAGTTTTGTTCCCTAGTGTCCACTATGTTCTGAGATTGATGTTGCTATGACTTTGCTATGCTTAATGCTTGCCACTAGGGCCCGAGTGCCATGATTTCAGATCTGAACCTATTATGTTTTCATCAATATATGAGTGTTCTTGATCCTATGTTGCAAGTCTGTAGTCACCTATTATGTGTTATGATCCGTTAACCCCGAACTGACAATAATCAGGATACTTACTGGTGATGACCGTAGTTTGAGGAGATCATGTATTCACTATGTGTTAATGCTTTGTTCCGGTTCTCTATTAAAAGGAGGCCTTAATATCCCTTAGTTTCCGTAAGGACCCCGCTGCCACGGGAGGGTAGGACAAAAGATGACATGCATGTTCTTTTCCATAAGCACGTATGACTATATTCGGAATACATGCCTACATTACATCAATGAACTGGAGCTAGTTCTGTGTCACCCTAGGTTATGACTGTTACATGATGAACCGCATCCGGCATAATTCTCCATCACCGATCCATTGCCTGCGAGCTTTCCACATATTGTGCTTTGCTTATTTACTTTTTTGTTGCTATTTCTATCATCACTACAAAATACCAAAAACATTGCTTTTACTACTGTTACCTTTTGCTACCGTTATCACCACTATCATATTACTTTGCTA
The DNA here is from genome assembly GCF_003073215.2 of Triticum urartu. Taxonomy (NCBI): domain Eukaryota; kingdom Viridiplantae; phylum Streptophyta; class Magnoliopsida; order Poales; family Poaceae; genus Triticum; species Triticum urartu. Next base: position 45,043,406 of record NC_053028.1, on the reverse strand, counting down.
CTAAACACTTTGTTGCAGATATTAAGTTTCTAGGTGTGGTTGAATTGACAACTCAGCTGCTAATACTTGAGAATATTCTTTGGCTCCCCTTGTGTCGAATAAATAAATTAGGGTTGAATACTCTACCCTCGAAAACTGTTGCGATCCCCTATACTTGTTGGTTATCAAGACTATTTTCTGGCACTGTTGCCAGGGAGCATAGCTCTATTCTTTGTGTCACTTGGGATATATATCTGCTTATCATTATGAAGAACTTGAGAGATCCAAAAACCAAGATCTATCCCTCAACTACGAGGGGAGGTAAGGAACTGCCATATAGCTCTGCACTTGATTCACCTTTTGTTTTGAGTAAACTTGCGACACCTACACCTGCTTCTTCTATTCGTTCTGATATGTCACATGTTATTGATGATGCCACTTCTGCTATGCATGATACTTATGATGAAACTACCTCTATGCCTGATACTACTATGCCACTTAGTGATATTCTTGATAAACAACTTGCTAGGGCTAGAGAAATTGAAAATATTGAATCTGATGATACTGATGAAAGTGATCATGAAGAACCACTTGCTATACCTAAGGATTATGTATTTGACCAAGATGCTTCTTTAGCTATTTTAGCTTGCAGAAATACAATTGAACTTAAAAAATTATTAGCTAAATGGAGTAAGCAATCCCTAAATGATAGAATGAAACCTGACCCTGCTTTTGCTACTTCACCTATCTTTGTTACTGATAAGGATTATGAATTCTCTGTTGATCCTGATATAATTACTTTGGTTGAATCTGATCCTTTTCATGGTTATGAATCTGAAACTATAGTGGCACATCTTACTAAATTGAATGATATAGCTACCCTGTTCACTAAAGATGAGAGAACTCGCTACTTTTACATTCTTAAAATATTTCTGTTCTCATTAAAGGGTGATGGTAAGATATGGTTTAATTCTCTTGATCCTGGTTGTGTGCGTAGTCCCCAGGATATGATTTATTACTTCTCTTCTAAATATTTCCCTGCTCATAAGAAACAAGTTGCTTTAAGGGATATATATATATATAATTTTGTGCAAATGAAGAAGAGAGTCTCCCACAAGCTTGGGGGAGGCTTCTCCAATTACTTAATGCTTTGCCTGATCATCCTCTTAAGAAAAATGAAATACTTGAGATCTTTTATAATGGACTAACCGATGCCTCCAGAGATTACCTGGATAGTTGTGCAAGTTCTGTTTTCAGGGAAAGAACACCGAATGAAGCTGAGATTCTATTGAATAATATGTTGACAAATGAAAATAATTGGACACCTCCGGAGCCAATTCATCAGCCTATTCCTAAACCAACTCCGAAGAAGAGGGGTATTCTATTTCTCAGTCCTGAAGATATGCAAGAAGCAAAGAAATCTATGAAAGAAAAAGGGTATTAAAGCTGAAGATGTTTAGAATTTACCTCCTATTGAAGGAATACATGGTCTTAATTTAGCGCTTGTTGAAGAAACATATAATCTTAATCCATTACCCATCGAAGAAACTCATGGTCTTGATAACCCGACACAGGTAGTAAAGGTAAATTCTCTCTATAGATATGATAAAGCGGTAATCCCGTTTACTAAGTTTGCTAGCCCATGCTTAGATGAGTTTGATAAATTTATGGCTAAGTGTCGGCGTCAAAACTGGCAGATCTCGGGTAGGCGTTCCCGAACTGTGCATCTAGGCCGGATGATAAAAGGAGGCAGGGGACACAATGTTTTACCCAGGTTCGGGCCCTCTTGATGGAGGTAAAACCCTACGTCCTACTTGACTGATATTGATGATATGGGTAGTACAAGAGTAGATCTACCACGAGATCGGAGAAGCTAAACCCTAGAAGCTTGGTATGATTTTATGTTATGGTTTTTGTCCTACAGACTAAAACCCTTCGGTTTATATAGACACCGGAGAGGGTTAGGGTTACACAAGGTCGGTTACAAAGGAGGAGATATCCATATCCGTATTGCCTAGCTTGCCTTCCACGCCAAGTAGAGTCCCATCCGGACACGAGACGAAGTCTTCAATCTTGTATCTTCATAGTCTAACAGTCCGGCCGAAGGATATAGTCCGGCTGTCCATAGACCCCCTAATCTAGGACTCCCTCAGTAGCCCCCGAACTAGGCTTCAATGACAATGAGTCCGGCGCGCAGTATTGTCTTCCGCATTGCAGGGCGGGTTCCTCTCCAAATTCCGTGTACCTATCGAAATAGTGCCCGGCCTCTTGTGAATGTTGCACTCCTTGGCTTCCACGCCTAATAATGGCCACTTTCCACGTGTCGAGCGAATGTGAAGAGCTAGGGTGTTTTTACATTTACCCCCCTACCTGTGTGAATGAGCTGCCTATTAAAAAGACGAGGAATCAGATCCAAATCACACCATCCTCCCTTGGTGAGCCTTTATCGGAGCGCATTCGACAGAGATCCATCCAATCATGGCCGGTCGACGCAGCTCCTCCTCTCGCTCCCCTAGCCCCAAGCCTGGAGATTGGGAGAGATGTTCCGTCCCGCACAGCAAATTAGTGATGCTACAGACCAAGGGATTTCTTCCCCCAGCATACATGGTCCCAGTTCGAGCCGGGCTTGCCACCTATAATGGCGGAGAGCAAGCAGAGAGCCTTCCCAATCGCTCCAAGGGAGAGCGGGTATGCCTTGTCCCTTATTTTGTAAGAGGGCTTGGATTTCCAATTCATTCGTTTCTCTGGGGGCTCCTGGAGTTCTACGGCCTCCAGTTGCACAACCTTACGCCTGCCTCCATGCTGCATATCGCGGGATTCATAGCCCTTTGTGAGTTGTTTTTGGGCTGTGAGGCTCATTTCGCTCTGTGGAAGAAGTTGTTCTGCCTTGTGCCCCGTTCTCATAAGGGGTCAATACATCAAGTGGGCGGAGCCGAAGTGTGGCGTATTGCCGGGACAGGTTACCTGTCCGGAACCCCAAAGAAGACGTCTGAAGACTGGCCTTCAGAATGGTTTTATATAGAAGACGTCCCCCTCCCGGATCCTATTAGAATCGGCCTTCCTGAGTTCGACAATGCCCCTTTGAAGAAGCGCCGGAGCTGGCGTCCATGGAGCTCCCTGGAGGAAGATGATAGGGACATTCTTTACCTGATGAGCCGGATAAGTTTTTTAGCTCGATCCGGATTGACCATGATCGAGGTCATGGCCATATGTATTATGCGGGGGGTGCAGCCGCTTCAATATAGAGGCCACCCCATGTGCGAGTTCAACGGGGAGGATGACGCCACCCGCCATGGCCGTAAAGGGCCAGGATCGGTTGCTGATCTAATAAAGATCCTATCCACTTTGTACAAGGGAGAAGAGGAGGAATTCCTTCGTGTCAACCCGCAGGGTGGATTTTCTATGTACAATCCTCCGAGCTGGGTAAGCGGAGACTTTTTCTCGCCCATCCGTTTCGTATTCCCGTAGTTAAGTATTCAGTCTAGCGATGTCAACGTAGGAGCTGCGCTAGGCTGTAAGGGAGATAAACAACCCCCTCCACAACCCGAGGACCCTGGACGGTCTCTTGACCTGGCCTCCTAGGAGGATTCGGACATATGTGTGGAGCTGATCGATGGGGTATTTTACCAATTGAGTAATGACAATGCTTTGGTGGCCATTACGGCCGATTGCCCTGGGCTACTTCCAGCCTCACAGGTGACTGAGACCGAAGTCGCAGTACTTCGAAAAGGGATCCTTCCTTGCGTGTTTTTGATTGACGTATAATAGCCGTGTTTTGCAGGGGAGGTCCTCGAGGCGGAAGGCCGAGCCTGCGGCGACTAGCCAACAAGGGGCCGCGAGGCCAGGCAGGCTGAAAAGACCCGCGGTCCGGATTGAGACACCGGCGCAGAGGCATTATTCTCAGAGGCATATTAACGCCCATGCCTTCTTTTCCGAAAAAAAAGCGCTCGCCGGACTATACCCGTAGAGGCTACTAATCGCGCCTCCACTAGCCAGGCTCTAAGGCCGGATTCAGAGGCGGGAACGAATACGAGGCGTGCGTCGGGCGCTCCTCCGACAGAGGATGCGGATAAACTATCCGCCACCAATTCCGGGGTTGAAAGTGCCATGAAGCACATGCGTCACTGGACTGTTCTTCATGACGCTTGTTTCTCCCAAGAGGCATTGGATGCCTTCAACTCGGGAGATGCGTACCTCCATGCCGCTCAAAATGGTCTAGCCAGAGCCATGGAGCAGTATGTAAAAGACATATGGGTGAGAAAATTTGGTGATTATATATATATCAGTAGCCTCTTAGACTTGAAACAGTTATAGTAACTGATTTAAGGATCATTTGTTATGCAGGTTCTTACCGAAAAGAATACTCAACTATCCCAGGAGCTCGAAGAGTGCAGAGCCCAACTTCAGGCCGCACTGGCCGCGGCGGGGGAGCCCAAAGAGACCCCCTCTGGTAATATATCCTTCGAATGATAAGTGTCATATAGGATGCGGCGTATATGCAGATCTGACGATAAAATTGCACATGATGCTGGAGTAAATCCGGATAAGCAACAGCTTCTACGCAGCTGAAGGCTGGTGAGAGCGTGCTTACGAGGGTGAGGCAGGAGAAGAATGATCTCCTAGATGCCAACACCAAGCTGGGCATGGAACTAAAAGATGTTCGTGCCCAACTGTCGGACTCTGTTAAGGAGAATCAGCGGCTTCAACGCGGCATATTTAGTAAGTGCTTCAATGAACTTTGAAAAAGAGTTTGGCGAGGAAGCTGGCTGACAGAGTTATGTCTGTAGGTATGCTAACAGGTCGTCCTGCCGAGGAAATGCCTGGTTCAATGGGTGATCTTGTTCCCGAGGTCTCACAGCTGCACGAACGAGTTCAGCAGGTGACGCAAGGCTTCGCCCAGGCCTTGTGGCCATCCATCTCCATACCCGAAGTCCTTGGAGAGCTTGCAGAAATGCTGAAGGGAGCACGGCGGCGCTTCCGATTATGGAAGATATCGGCCTGCCGTCAGGGCGCCAGGGAAGCCTGGGCAATGGTGAAGACACGTTACATGGAGGCTGACCCGAACCACATGGCCGAAGTCAGACCTGTGGGGCCCGATGGGAAGGAGATCCCTGTGAGCTTATTGTACGGCCAAGTAGAATTGGCCGCAAAGTATTCCCAATAGGACTGTAGACTAGACAGCCTATTGGATGGTATTGAAGAGGAATTCAACCAGTCAAATTGACTATGTAATTTAAAGTGACATGTAAAATACCTTCTAGCCGGATTGTAGATCGTTTGTCGTGGTGGATCTTTTCACTTCAACCTCGGGACCCGACGGTCTGGAGTGTATCCGAATACCCTCTCGGTTATGTAAGAACCAGGGCATGCGTGGAGACTAGGCATAGGGGTCATTAGTGCTTTCTCAGACAAGTGCCCAACTAGTTATGTTATATTACATGGGTAGTAAGAAACATCTTCCAGGGAGAATAGTTCCGTTAAGGGTTCCTTTCCCTGGGTAAGCATGCCCTAAAGTGCATGTCCGGACGGCGATAAGAAGCACAGAAAAAGCATCTGGGGGCAGATATGGATAATAAATAAAAGTCATATTTTGTTCACCGACCGAATATTCCCTTAAGAACGCTAGCTTTCGACTTCAACCAGTCTGAGGTACACATCCGGCTGACCCGGTGGTAACAATCGCAGAGGTGCTCCCCTTATGCCCTAGCCGAATTAACGGGAATGTAGGGCATAAATACAAGAGCCAGGAAACCCAGCTTGGCCAAAACTTAAGTCATATCGATGCATATAATGGTGAAAAAGGGTACATGCGGAAGTATAACACATGTGTTGGGCGTGAAGCCCAGGTAAATAATTTAAGCTTCTGTGAAAGAAGCCCCCAAGTATGGAGAGTGCGGCTAGCGCATCTGTAATGTACAAGTGAGGCACAAGGTGGCCCTTGAAGGCCTAGAGAAATAATAAGAAAAAGAAAGAAAGGGAAACAAGACAGATGATGCATATGCAGAAAATGGACAAAGGGAGGGGACTAACATAGAGTCCGGTGCTAGGCGTAGAATCTGCGAAGCCTGGCTGTGTTCCATGGGTTCGGCTCGAGTCGACTAGTCAATGCATCCCGCAGTCGGTACACTCCACCGGTCAGAACTTGGTCGATAATGAAGGGACCTTCCCATTTGGGCTCGAGCTTTTTCTTTTTCTTATCCGGCTGTTGTAGAACTAGTTCGCCAACGTTATAAGTTTTGGCCCGTACTTCTCTACTTTGGTATCTGCGAGCCTATTGCTGGTAAAATGCGGAACGGGCTTTGGCTACGTCGCGCTCTTCCTCCAAGGTGTCCAGACTGTCCTGCCGATCGAGCTTGGCTTCTCTTTCTTCGTACATGCGCACTCGAGATGAGTCATGAATTATGTCACAGGGCAAGACTGCCTCTGCGCCGTACACCATAAAAAATGGTGTATATCCGGTACTACGATTCGGCATGGTCTGCAGCCCCCAGAGTTCGGAGTCGAGCTCCTCTACCCAGTGCGTTCAGACTCCATTAAGGAACACACTAATCTGGGTTTAATGCCGCTCATTATAAGACCATTTGCTCGATCGACTTGACCGTTGGTTTGTGGGTGATAGACTGAGGCATAATCGATCTTGATGCCCATTTTGCTGCACCAGAGTTTTACCTCGTCGACCGTGAAGTTTGTGTCGTTATCAGTGATGATGCTGTGGGGGACGTCGTAACGGTGTACAACCCCGGATATGAATTCTATCACCGGTCCGGGTTCGGCTGTTTTAACCGGTTTAGCCTCTATCCATTTGGTGAATTTATCCACCATGACCAATAAGTATTTTTTCTTGTGGGTTCCCCCATTAAGGGGTCCAACCATGTCAAGCCCCCAGACCGTGATGGGCCATGTAATGGGGATTGTTTGGAGGGCGGTGGGTGGCATGTGGCTTTGATTTGCAAAGAGCTGGCAACCGGTGCAATGTTGGACCAAGTCCTGTGCATCTGCCCGGGCTGTTGGCCAATAGAATCCTGTACGGAAGGCCTTGCTTACAAGAGCCCGGGCTGTGGCGTGATGACCGCTGAGTCCGGCGTGAATTTCTGCCAAAAGGTTCCGCCCTTCCTCTTCGGAGATGCACCTTTGAAGGACTCCGGTAGTGCTTTTCTTGTACAATTCTCCCTCATGGACCCTGTAGGCCTTGGACCGCCGCACTATGTAGCGTGCCTCATTTTGGTCTTCCGGAAGTTCCTATCTAGTTAGGTAGGCCAGGAATGGTTCTGTCCATGAGGCAATAATGGCCATTATTTCGTGGGCTGAATGTGTTATTTCGGTGGCGGAGCCTCCGATTGTGTCAGAGAGTTCGGTATCAGGTAATTTGGCCGGGTCCGGACTGTTGTTACCAGTGTCCCCTTCCCATGCTACGGATGGCTTGATGAGCCTTTCCAGAAATATGTTGGGAGGGACCGCGTCGCGTTTTGCGCCGATGCGGGCGAGGATATCCGCCGCCTGATTGTTTTCCCGAGCCACATGGTGAAATTCGAGCCCCTCGAACCGAGCTGGCATTTTTAGCACGACATTGCGATAAGCTGCCATTTTCGGATCCTTGGCATCAAAGTCTCCATTTATTTGGGATATCGCAAGGTTCGAATCCCCGCGCACCTCTAGGCGTTGAATGCCCATGGATACTGCCATCCGGAGACCACGTAGAAGGGCCTCATATTCGGCTGTGTTGTTGGAGTCCGTATACATTATCTGTAGTACGTATTGAACTTATCTCCTGTTGGGGACGTTAAAACGACGCCAGCCCCCAGACCAGCCAACATTTTGGAGTCGTCGAAGTGCATGATCCAGTTTGAATATGTGCCATACTCCTTAGGGAGTTCGGCTTCTGTCCACTCGGCGACGAAGTCAGCCAAAACTTGCGACTTAATAGCTCACCGTGGCTTGTAAGTTATGTCGAATGGGAGGGGCTCAATGGCCCATTTGGCAATCCGGCCCGTCACGTCGCGGTTGTTTATAATATCGTTAAGTGGTACTGCCGAGGCTACCGTTATAGAACACTCTTGAAAGTAGTGTCACAGCTTCCGGGATGCCATAAATACCGCGTACGCTATCTTTTGATAATGCGGGTACCATGATTTGCATGGAGTAAGGACAGTGGACACATAGTAAACCGGCTTTTGAAGGGGGAATTTGTGTCCGTCCACTTCTCGCTCGACGACGAGCACTGCGCTTACTACTTGATGAGTTGCCGCAATGTATAATAGCATTGGTTCGCCAATGTTTGGCACGGGGGTTTGTTGCCAATATGGCTTTTATTTCGTTGAGTCCGGCCGTGGCGGCATCCGTCCACTCGAAGTGTTCGGTGCGCCGGAGGAGGCGATAAAGGGGTAATGCATTTTCTCCCAAGCGGGAGATAAAGCGGCTTAGAGCCGCCACGTATCTGGTCAATTTTTTATTTGTTTGAGGTCTGTTGGGGGAGCCAACTGTGACAACGCTCGGATTTTTGCCGGATTAGCTTCGATACCTCTACTGGAGACAATGAATCCCAGGAGCTTTCCGGCTGGTACGCCGAAAAGGCATTTTTTCGGATTGAGCATGATGTCATATGTTCGGAGGTTATCGAATGTGAGCCTCAAGTCGTCTACTAGAGATTCGACATGCTTGGTTTTGACGACCACGTCATCTATGTATGCCTCCATTGTTTTGCCGATCTGGTTTGCCAGACATGTCTGAATCATGTGCTGATATGTTGCGCCGGCGTTTTTGAGCCCGAAGGGCATTATGTTGAAGCAGAATGGGCCATATGGTGTGATGAATGCCGTTGCGGCTTGGTTTGGCTCTGCCATTTTAATTTGATGGTAGCCGGAGTATGCGTCGAGGAAACACAATGAATCGTGTCCTGCGGTAGCATCGATGATTTGATCGATGCGGGGGAGGGGGAAGGGATCCTTTGGGAAGGACTTGTTAAGGTCCTTAAAATCGACGCACAAGCGCCATGATTTGTCCTTCTTTGGTACCATCACCAGGTTTGCTAACCAATCCGGATGTTTTATGTCTCTGATGAATCCGGCCTCCAATAGCTTGGCTAATTCCTCTCCCATGGCTTGTCTCTTAGGTTCGGAGAAATGCCGAAGAGCCTGCTTGACTGGCTTGAATCCTTTTAGGATATTTAGGCTGTGCTCGGCCAGCCTGCGTGGGATTCCTGGCATGTCTGAAGGGTGCCAGGAAAAAATGTCCCAGTTCTCGCATAGGAACTCTCGCAGTGCGGCATCGACATCAGGGTTTAATTGTGCCCCGATGGAAGCTATTTTTGTAAGGTCCGTTGGATGGACTTGGAATTTGACTATTTCGTCCGCCGGTTTAAAGGAGGTGGACTTGGATCTTTTATCGAGTATCCCTTCGTCCCTGTTCACCGTGGAGCGCAGCACAGTTAGTTCCTCGGCCGCTAGGGCTTCCGATAGTGCCTCGAGGGCCAGTGCGGCTGTCTTATTTTCGGCGCGAAGTGCTATGTCCGGATCACTAGCTAGAGTGATGATTCTGTTGGGCCCGGGCATTTTGAGCTTCATGTACCCGTAATGGGGTATGGCTTGGAAGATTGTAAACGCCTCCCGCCCTAATAGAGCGTGGTATCCGCTGCTGAACGGGGCCACTTGGAATGTAATTTCTTCGGACCTGTAATTATCCGGTGTGCCGAATACCACATCTAGTGTGATTTTCCCAGCACAACGTGCTTCCTGACTGGGGATGATTCCTCTAAAGGTTGTGCTACTGTGCTCAATGCGGCTCCAGTCTATTTCCATGTTTTGAAGAGTTTCCTCATAGATGAGGTTTAATCCGCTGCCGTCGTCCATGAGTATTGAAAGCCGTCCATGATTGGACTGAGAACCAGTGCGGCTGGTGCTCGGGCTGTTCGGAATTTGGATTCCTCACTACCGTTGTAGGTAATAGCCGTGTCACTCTAAGGATTTATTTCTGCTACGTGGCAGATTTCGGCCATGCTTCGGAGTGTTCGCTTGCTTCTATTATTTGACGCGAAGGTCTCAAAGATCGTTAACAACGTATTGTTGTCCACGGGATGGTGCTCTGTGGTATTTCGGAGGAGTAGATCCTCACCACTTTTGGCCACCTGCCGAAGTATCCAACATGCTCTAAGGCTGTGCGTTGGTATTGCATCCGTTGTACTATGAATTTTGCAGGGTCCGTTGAGCCATCCCTCCAGTACGGTTCCTTTCCCCGTAGAGGGCTTTTGCTTTTTGGTAGTTAACCCAGGTGTATTGTGATAATGCACCCTTTTATTTCGGACTGGGTTTGTATTCAGGGCCGGATTATCCCACAATTTTATTTTGGTTTTCCACGCGCTTTCCATCGCACAGTACTTTCGTACTATGGACACCAAGTTGGCAAAGCGTGTCATTTCATGGCGACTTATGGTGTTGAGGATTCCCTTGTCCGTGCAATTATTGCAGAAGAATGAAATTGCTTCTTCCTCGCGGCAGTCCTTTATCCTGTTCATGACCAGGAGGAATCTGGCCCAGTAATGGTGTACTGTTTCTTCGGGCTCTTGCCTAATTTCGGATAAATCGCTTATGTTTGGGTGGGTGGGTGGAATTGGACCCAGATCCTCACCCAATATGAGACTCAGGGCCAAGGAGTTTCCGAACTCGGAAGTTTGGATTCTTGGATGTTTTCCAATAAATCTAGCCCGCTGCCTGACTCTAGGTTCGGGTCTTGAGTGACGTCCTCCCCTCCGCGGGTATCCGGCTTGGAGGGATCGGGAATCCGGACATAGCTGGTCCTTAAGAAAGATGAAGGGTTGCCGCATTGTTCCTCCACCACTGCAACATGATGGGTGACTTGGGGAGAGTTGATCTCTCTCAGATCGGGTTTAGGCCAGTACCGATCGTAGTCTGTAGCGACTCCCAGGGCGGCGATGCGATCCAAGAGCTCGTTCAGGGAAGAGAGCTTCATTGGATCTAACTGCTCGGCGAGTTCCGAGTTGACGTGAAGATTGCTTTCGATGACCCGAGAAGTCATCGTCGGCGCAGCGGCCGAACAGGCGGTCATAAGAAAAACACCTAGCCGGAGAGTTTGGCCGATAGCCAAAGCTCCCTCAGCAATAGTGCCGTCTTTAAAGACGGGATGAGACATCCTTCTTGGTGGCGACGGCACAGCGGGGCTCTCAATGAAAGCACCAATGTCGGTGTCAAAACCGGCGGATCTCGGGTAGGGAGTCCCGAACTATGCGTCTAGGCCGGATGGTAACAGGAGGCAGGGGACACAATGTTTTACCCAGGTTCGGGCCCTCTTGATGGAGGTAAAACCCTACGTCCTGCTTGATTGATATTGATGATATGGGTAGTACAAGAGTAGATCTACCACGAGATCGGAGAGGCTAAACCCTAGAAGCTAGCCTATGGTATGATTGTATGTTATGGTTGTTGTCCTACGGACTAAAACCCTTCGGTTTATATAGACACCGGAGAGGGTTAGGGTTACACAAGGTCGATTACAAAGGAGGAGATATCCATATCTGTATTGCCTAGCTTGCCTTCCACGCCAAGTAGAGTCCCATTCGGACACGAGACGAAGTCTTCAATCTTGTATCTTCATAGTCTAATAGTCTGGCCGAAGGATATAGTCCGGCTGTCCGGAGACCCCCTTATCCAGGACTCCCTCACTAAGCAAGAAGACTTTAATTCTTATTTTGGTAGACAATTAAAATACAATCCAAATATGCTTGGACACTTGGGTGATTATATGGCTAATGTTAAGAGTGAACTTAAACTTATTAGCAAACATGCCTATATGGTTACCACTCAAGTAGAACAAGTACTTAAAGCTCAAAATGATTTTCTCAATGAATTGAATAGTAAAGATATTGATTATGCTGTTAGAGTGGCTACTAGAACTGGTAGAATGACTTAGGAACCTTTGTATCCTGAAGGCCATCCTAAGAGAATTGAGCAAGATTCTCAGAGAAATAATATAGATGCACCTAGTTCTTCTCAAAAGAAGAAAAAGAAAAATGATAGGACTTTGCATGCTTCTAGTGATCCTATTGTTGAAACACCTGAGATTCCAAATGATATCTCTATTTCTAATGCTGAAACACAATCTGGTAATGAACCTGAAACTAGTGATAATGTTAATAATAATGTCCATGATGATGCTCAACCTAGTAATGATAATGATATAGAAATTGAACCTCCTGTTAATCTTGATAACCCACAATCAAAGAGTCAATGTTATGATAAGAAAGATTTTGTTGCTAGGAAACATGGTAAAGAAAGAGAACCATGTGTTCAGAAACCCATGCCTTTTCCTCCCAAACCATCCAAGAAAAAGGATGATGAGGATTTTGAGTGCTTTGCTGAAATGATTAGACCTATCTTTTTGCGTATGCCATTAACTGATATGCTCAAAACTAATCCTTATGCTAAGTACATGAAAGATATTATTACAAATAAAAGAAAGATACCAGAAGCTGAAATTTCCACCATGCTTGCTAATTATACTTTTAAAGGGAGGATACCAAAGAAACTTGGAGATCCAGGAGTACCCACTATACCATGCTCCATTAAAAGAAATTATGTTAAAACTGCTTTATGTGATCTTGGAGCTGGTGTTAGTGTTATGCCTCTCTCTTTATATCGTAGACTTGATTTGAATAAGTTGACACCTACTGAAATATCTTTGCAAATGGATGATAAATCAACTGCTATACCTATCGGTATTTGTGAGGATGTGCCTGTTGTAGTTGCAAATGTTACTATTTTAACAGACTTTGTTAATTCTTGATATTCCTGAGGACGATAGTATGTCTATTATTCTTGGAAGCTCCTTTTTGAACACTGTAGGGGCTGTTATTGATTGCACTAAAGGCAATGTCACTTTTCATGTTAATGGTAATGAGCATACGGTACACTTTCCGAGGAAACAACCTCAAGTTCATAGTATCAATTGTATTGGAAAAATTCCATCGACTATATTTGGAGGTTTTGAATTTCCTCTTCCTACTGTCAAGAAGAAATATGATATTTTGTTATTGGGGATGTGCATATCCCCGTCGAGGTAACATAGTGTTATTCGAAATTTCTCCGGTTCCATGTTATTCAGAATGAGTTCGTTAACAAGACTTGATCAACCTTGTCAGTGGATTCCTTTTGATGATCATGAGATGGATGAAACTATAAGGCACAACCTTTTGTACCCCACTTTTACTTTATGTTATTTATATTAAATAAAATAAAAATAAATATTTTTCAGTCTGTTATCCGATTATCCATGCAATATAAAAATACCTCGAAAATATTTTTCAGTCTGTTATCCGATTATCCATGCCCTGAAATTTAAATATGATTTTTTCTAGAATATTTGAGGATTTATGGAACTAAATACACACCAGGGGGGCCAACCACCTTACCACAAGGGTGGAGGCCGCGCCCACCCCCTAGGGCGCACCCGCCTGCCTCGTGGGCTCACAGTGGCCCTCCTCCACTTATTCTTGCACCCACACACTTCATCTTCCTCCCCCAAACACGAATACCAGCCCAAAACTGCTTGGGGAGATTGTTCCTTGGTATGTGACTCCTTCATTGGTCCAATTAGTTTTTGTTCTAGTGCTTTATTCATTGCAATTTTTTGCTGCTTAGGTGACCCTGTTCTTGAGCTTGCATGTCAAATTTATATGGTCAAAAGTAGTATTGATGCATGATATAGGCCCTAGGCACTTGTAGGAGTAGTTACTATCAACATTATTGAGTTTGGTTTACTTTTATTTTGAAGTTACTAAAAAATTTCAGAATTTTTCACAGGAAGAATAATGCTTAGGAAAATGTTCCAAGGTGATTCTTCAAAGAAGCAAGGACCCAGGCTTGCAATGCGTGATGCTGACGAAGAGCCACCAAGAGACGCTCCAGTGCGTCCTTGTGAGTGGCCTTCTGAAAATTTTATGGATCAAGCGGGAATAAAAGAAGAATTCAACGCATATTTTCGTAACGCTGATCTCGTGAGCTTCGAGGAAGAGAAGTGCAATCAGTATCATGAGCTCACTAGCTCCTTTGTGAGGAGGTTTGAATTTTCCACTTCACATTTTAATGCTATGGTTCACCACCAGTTTGTCGAGAGGAACGAATCACCTCTCTAGTATCGACTAATCTTTGACAGACGTCGTGTTCTCCGTATTACTCTCCCTGCTCCTGCTTTCTTTGATTATCAGGCAAGAGGAGGATATACTATTACCAGAGAGGAGGCAGATGAGTACGAGAGGAGAGAGGAGGCTGCTCGTCGCCACGCTGCAGCTCAGTAGGCGATAGCTGCTGCATCACAGTACGACCCCAACAACTATTATTATGGATATCCGCCAGGCCAGCCGTGGCCATATACCAACTTAGGCCAAAAGCCTAATCTTGGGGGAGTATGTATTTCCCACCGACATTACATTTATGCTCACAGACTCATTGCTAGATGTCGGTGCTCATACTTTTTCATTGTATGATCCATGCTAGTCTAAATTTCCTTTTTATGCTTTATTCTTGTGTGTTTAATAAATCTTAAGAAAAACCAAAAAAATTAGTTGTAACTTTTAGTTAGTTTAATTTCCATGCTTGTAGTAGTAATTAAAAAGAAAACCCAAAAAGATTTCCTGTTCTTCTTTTGCTTGTTGGGAGCTTTCCCGTGTAAATAGTTTTATTTCTTTTCTTTTCTTTGGGGGTCGATAGGAGAAGACCATAATTAAATTGTTGAAGTGGCTCTTATATGCATTTTTTATCTGACAAAAGAGCCCATATTGCCTTGTCTTCTCCTGTTTATTGAATGCCTGCAGATTCCAGCTTAGTCCAATGCACGTGCACTATTATTATTATTCACATCGTTCGGTCGTGCAAGTGAAACGAAATTATGATGATATATGATGGACTGGCTGAGATGAGAAAAGCTGGTATGAACTTGACCTCTTTTGTTTTTGTAAATATGATTAGTTCATCGTTCCTGATTCAGCCTATTATGAATAAACATGTTTGCAATGACAACTAGAGATCATAGTTTCTTGTGCCATGCTTGATTAGCTATGAGTTATAATGATTTACCTTGCGTGCCAACATACTATTGAGATAGTTTTGATGTGGTATGATAGGGTGGTATCCTCCTCTGAATGATTTGAGTGACTTGACTTGGCACATGTTTACGCATGTAGTTGAAACAAAATCAACATAGCCTTCACGATATTTATGTTCATGGTGGATTATATCCTACTCATGCTTGCATTCGGTGTTGATTAACTTTAATGCATGTTCATGACTGTTGTCGCTTTCCAGCTGGTCGCTTCCCAGTCTTTTGCTAGCCTTCACCTGTACTTGGTTGTTATGTTGACAATGAAAGTATACCGCTCAAAATATTATTCACCTTTGTTTCAAAACCGAGCTCTGGCACCTCTACAAATACCCGCTTCCCTCTACGAAGGGCCTATCTATTTACTTTTATGCCGAGTCATCATCCTCTTATTAAAAAGCATTCATTATTGTTAGTTTACATTGAGTATGACTTGACTGGATCTCTTTTACCATGAATTACAATGTCTAGTCAGCCCTTGGTCTTTAAAGGTGCTCTGCATTTATGTTTTGCGGTCTCAGAAAGGGCTAGCGAGATACCACCTTGTTATATCATATTATGATTGTTTTGAGAAAGTGTTGTCATCTGAGTTTTATTATTATGGCTCGCTAGTCGATTATGCTATTTATATGAGTAAATTTGAGACCTATGCGTTATTGCAAATGTGGTTAGTTATAATCTTTGCTAAAAACTTGAATGCTGGCTTTACATATTTACAACAACAAGAGCAAACAGAGTTTGTAAAAGTTTTTCATTATCACTTTCAGTTTGTCAACTAAATTGCTTGAGGACAAGCAAAGGTTTAAGCTTTGGGGAGTTGATACGTCTCCAACGTATCTACTTTTTCAAACACTTTTGCCCTTATTTTGGACTCTAACTTGCATGATTTGAATGGAACTAACCCGGACTGACGCTGTTTTCAGCAGAACTACCATGGTGTTATTTATGTGCAGGATCAAACGTTCTTGGAATGAGCTGAAACTTCACGGAGACACTTTTCAGAAAATAAGAAAAATACCTGCCAAAGATGAAGGCCAGGGGCCCACCATCTTTCCACGAGGGTGGGGGGCGCGCCCCCAACCTCGTGGGCCCTCTATTCCGTCTCCGACTCCAACTCCACCTCCATATATTGAGTTTTGATGAGAAAAAAATCAAAGAGAAGAAATCATCGCGTTTTACGATACGGAGTCGCCGCCAAGACCAAAAACCTCTCGGGAGGGCTGATCTGGAGTCCGTTCGGGGCTCCGGAGAGGGGAATCCGTCGCCATCGTCATCATCAACCATTCTCCATCACTAATTTCATGATGCTCACCGCCGTGCGTGAGTAATTCCATCGTAGGCTTGCTGGACGGTGATGGGTTGGATGTGATCTATCATGTAATCAAGTTAGTTTTGTTCCCTAGTGTCCACTATGTTCTGAGATTGATGTTGCTATGACTTTGCTATGCTTAATGCTTGTCACTAGGTCCCAAGTGCCATGATTTCAGATCTGAACCTATTATGTTTTCGTCAATATATGAGTGTTCTTGATCTTATCTTGGAAGTCTATAGTCACCTATTATGTGTTATGGTCCGTTAACCCCGAAGGGACAATAATCGGTATACTTACCGGTGATGACCGTAGTTTGAGGAGTTCATGTATTCACTATGTGTTAATGCTTTGTTCCGGTTCTCAATCAAAAGGAGGCCTTAATATTCCATAGTTTCCGTAAGGATCCCGCTGCCACGGGAGGGAAGGACAAAAGATGTCATGCAAGTTCTTTTCCATAAGCACGTATGACTATATTCGGAATACATGCCTACATTATATCAATGAACTGGAGCTAGTTCTGTGTCACCCTAGGTTATGACTGTTACATGATGAATCGCATCTGGCATAATTCTCCATCACCGATCCATTGCCTACGAGCTTTCCATATATTGTGCTTTTCTTATTTACTTTTCCGTTGCTATTGCTATCATCACTACAAAATACCAAAAACATTGCTTTTACTACCGTTAACTTTTGCTACCGTTATCACCACTATCATATTACTTTGCTACTAAACACTTTCCTACAGATATTAAGTTTCCAAGTGTGGTTGAATTGACAACTCAGCTGCTAATACTTGAGAATATTCTTTGGCTCCCCTTGTGTCGAATCAATAAATTTGGGTTGAATACTCTACCCTCGAAAACTGTTGCGATCCCCTATACTTGTGGGTTCTCAATGGACTTGAAGAATACTTTGCGGACATTGACAATTAATGTTCAATCAAGAACGACATTTTAGTATATTTGCAATGTGTGTATGCTGCTACTACGGAGAATATCACGTGATTCCATCGTTCATCTGCTAACATGATACAAGGTTGACAAATTCAACTTTAGATGTGTCAAAATATTTTAATTTTCTTTTTAATGTTCATCACATATATGTTCACGTCCCCAACAAAATTTAGACAAAAATGTAAAGTACACAAAGAGAAATCCAGATGTGAATACTGTAATTTTAACACTGTTCATGTTCAATTTCTCTCTTTTTTTGTTTCTCTTTGTGTATTTCGTATATTGATCTGAATTTATTAGTGGTTTTAGACACGTATGTGATGAACATTCAAAATTTAGTACTTCGTTAATTGTTGATCAGACTAATATCTATTAAGGATTTAGTTCATCACATTGATCAAGTAGCCATTCAAGTCAAATGTCCTTGACTAGTGATTGTGCTCGTCAAGAGATAATTTTTTATATGTTCATCATACCATAAAGAATGGAGGACCTATAATTGTATGTTGCCATATTCGACAATCATTTTCAGTAAATAGAGGCACCCATTTATATAACATAATATCAGCTTAATTTTATTCGTCTAGTTAAGAAAGTTAACAACTAGAAACAAGTGAGAAACACTGGCATGCTCATTAACTCTTGCTCGTCTCTACTTCACCACTTATATTGTCACCTGGTACAATAGGCACAACACTGTGTCTACAGTATTGAATGTAATTGCAATAGATGTAAAATTTCTGAATATTAGGCATGGATCACACCATATAAACGTAGCATAAAATACCTTGAACTGTATGTAGTCGCCAACATCCTCGTTGCATGGAAGATCCAATACCTCATTTTTATGCATTTGTTCATTTATATTTTTCAGTAGCATTCCTGTTTATTGAATATATATGAAAGAAAAAACAGAGACAATATTCAGAGTTGAGGCTACAAAGTATTATCTCATATATTGTATATGGACTTGAAGAATACTTTGCGGATATGGCATGCAACATTTTAGACTAGTTCAGATATGACCTACATAAATCAAAATACAGTAGCATTAGGATACAATAAATTACATCGTCTTTAGGGGCAACTAATAGTTTGTAAGCTGGCGCTACAAAAACTTGATGTCTATCTCTCTCATCCCAAACATCCCTACGATCACCAAGCACGTAAATTTATTTCAGGAGGAGCTACGAAAACATAGACAATTAATGTTCAATCAAGAATGACATTTTAGTATACTTGCAATATGTGTTTATGCTGCTACTAGGGAGAATATCACGTGATAACATCATCATGCACTAACATGATACAAGGTCGATAAATTCAACTTTAGATGTGTCAAAATATTTTGATTTTCTTTTTAATGTTCATCACATATATTTGCACATGCACTAAAAAATTCAGATCAAAATGTGAAATACACAGAGAAATCCAGATGTGAATAGTGTCATTTTGATCTGAATTTATGAGGGGTTGTAGACACGTATGTGACATATATTCACAATTTAGTACTTCTTTAGCTGTTGATCAGACTAGTATCTATTAAGGATTTAGTTGGTCACGTTGACCAAGTAGCCATTCAAGTCAAATTTCCTTGACTAGCTATTGTGTTCATCAAGATATAATTTTGTTATATGTTCATCATACCGTAAAGAATGGAGGACCTATAATTGTATGTTTCAATATTCGACAATCATTTTCAATAAATAGGGACACCCAATTTATATAGCATAATATCAGCTTAATTTATTCGTCTAGTTAAGAAAGTTAACAAGTAGAAACAAGTTAAAAAAACTGACATGCTCATTAACTCTTGCTCCTCTCTACTTCAGCACTTATATTATCACCTGGTTCTATCGGAGCAACACTGTGTCTGCATTATTATTATTCTGGAATATCATTGCAACTGATGTAAAATGTCTGAATATTAGGCATGGATCACACGATATAAATGTAGCATAAAGTAACTTGAACTATAAATAGTCACCAACATCCTCGTTGTTTGGAAGATCAAATACCTCATTTTCATACATTTGTTCATTTATATTTTTCACTAGCATCCCATCAAACTCACTATAACATAACCAATTTAATAAGTATATATGAAAGACAAAAACATAGACAATATTTAGAGTACATGCTATAAAGTATTATCTCATATATTGTATATGGACTTGAAGAATAGTTGGCGGACATCTACAATTAATGTTCAATCAAGAATGTCATTTTAGTATACTTGAAATGTGTGTATGCTGCTACTACGGAGAATATCACGTGATACCATCGTTCATCTGCTAACATGATACAAGCTTGACAAATTCAACTTTAGATGTGTCAAAATATTTTGATTTTCTTTTTAATGTTCATCACATATATGTTCAGATCCCCAACAAAATTTAGATCAAAATGTAAAATACACAAAGAGAAATCTAGATGTGAATAGTGAAATATTAACACTGTTCATGTTCAATTTCGCTTTTTTTGTTTCTCTTTGTGTATTTCGTATATTGATCTGAATTTATTAGTGGATGTAGACACGTATGTGATGAACATTCAAAATTTAGTACTTCGTTAACTGTTGATCATACTAATATCTGTTAAGGATTTAGTTGACCACGTTGATCAAGTGGCCATTCAAGTCAAATGTCCTTGACTAGCTATTGTGTTCGTCAAGATATAATTTTGTTATATGTTCATCATCCCGTAAAGAATGGAGGACCTATAATTGTATGTTTCCATATTCGAGAATCATTTTCAGTAAATAGGGACACCCAATTTATATAGCGTATTATCAGATTAATTTTATTCGTCTAGTTAAGAAAGTTAACAAGTAGAACCAAGTGAGAAAAACTGACATGCTCATTAACTCTTGCTCCTCTCTACTTCACCACTTATATTGTCACCTAGTACAATAGGCGCAACATTGTGTCTGCAGTATTGTTATTCTAGAATATAATTTCAATAGATGTAAAATTTCTGAATATTAGGCATGGATCACACCATATAAACGTAGCATAAAATACCTTGAACGGTAAGTAGTCACCAACATCCTGGTTGCATGGAAGATGCAATACCTCATTTTCATACATTTGTTCATTTATATTTTTCAGTAGCATCTCGTCAAACTCACATTAACCTAACCCGTTTATTGAATATATATGAAAGACGAAAACAGAGACAATATCTAGAGTTGAGGTTATAAAGTATTATCTCATATATTGTACATGGACTTCAAGAATACTTTGCAGACATGGCATGCAACATTTTAGACTAGTTCACATATGACGTACATAAATCAAAATACAGAAGTATTAGGATACAATAAATTACCTCGTTTTCACGAGCAACTAATGGTTTGTAAGGTGGCGCTACAAAAACTCGATTTCTATCTCTCTCATCCCAAACATCCCTACGAGCATCAAGCAAGTCAATTTTAGTTCCGGAGGAGCTATGAAAACATCAATAATTAATGTTCGATCAAGAACGACATTTTGGTATACTTGCAATGTGTGTATGCTGCTACTAAGGAGAATATCACGTGATAACATCATTCATGCACTACCATGATACAAGGTCGATAAATTGAACTTTAGATGTGCAAAAATATTTTGATTTTCTTTGTAATGTTCTTCACATAAATTTGCACATCCCCAAAAAATTTTAGATCAAAATGTGAAATACACGAAGAGAAATCCAGATGTGAATAGTGTCATTTTGACACTATTCATGTTCAATTTCTCTTTTTTTATTTCTCTTTGTGTATTTAGTATATTGATCTGAATTTATTAGTGGATGTAGACACTCACGTTGATCAAGTAGCCATTCAAGTCAAATATCCTTGACTAGCTATTGTGTTCGTCAAGATATAATTTTGTTATATGTTCATCATACCGTAAAGAATGGAGGACCTATAATTGTATGTTGCCATATTTGACAATCATTTTCAGTAAATCGGGACATACAATTTATGTAGCATAATATCAGCTTAATTTTATTCGTCTAGTTAAGGAAGGTAACAAGTAGAAACAAGTGAAAAAAACTATAATTCTCATTAACTCTTGCTCCCCTCTACTTCACCACTTATGTTGTCACCTGGTACTATAGGAGCAACACTGTGTCTGCAATATTATTATTCTGGAATATAATTTCATTTGATGTATTATTTATGAATATTAGGCATGGATCACACGATATAAATGAAGCATAAAATACCTTGAACTGTAAGTAGTCACCAACATCCTGGTTGTATGGAAGATCCAATACCTCATTTTCATACATTTGTTCATTTATATCTTTTAGTAGCATCCCATCGAACTCACAATAACATAACCCCGTTTATATATAAAGGACAAAAATAGACACAATATTTAGAGCCGAGGCTATAAAAATTATCTCATATATTGTATATGGACTTGAAGAATACTTTGCAGACATCGCATCCAACATTTTCGACTACTTCAGATATGACCTACATAAATCGAAATACTGAAGCATTAGGATACAATAAATTACCTCATCTATAGGGGCAACAAATGGTTGGTAAGCTGGCGCTAACAAGACTCGATGCCTATCTCTCTCTTCCCAAACATCCCTACGATCTTTAAGCTCGTAAATTTTAGTTCAGGAGGAGCTACGAAAACATCATCAATTAATGTTCAATAAAGAACAACATTTTAGTATACTTGCAATGTGTGTCTACTGCTACTAGGGAGAATATCACGTGATACCATCATTCATGTGCTAACATGATACAAGGTTGACAAATTCCACTTTAGATGTGTGAAAATATTTTGATTTTCTTTTTAATGTTCATCACATATATGTGCACATCCCCAAAAGAATCAGATCAAAATATGAAATACACAAAAAGAAATACAATTATGAATAGTGTCATTTTGACAATATTCATTTTCAATTTCTCTTTTTTTGTTTCTCTTTGTGTATTTAGTATATTGATCTCAACTTATTAGTGGTTGTAGAAAAGTATGTGATTAACATTCACAATTTAATACTTCGTTAGCGGTTGATCATACTAATATCTATTAAGGATTTAGTTGGTCACGTTGATCAAGTAGCCATTCAATTCAAATATCCTTGACTAGCTATTGTGTTCGTCAAGATATAATTTTGTTATATGTTCATCATACCGTAATGTATATGGACTACATGCTATAAAGTATTATCTCATATATTGTATATGGACTTGAAGAATACTTTGCGGACATCTACAATTAGTGTTCAATCAAGAATGTCATTTTAGTATACATGCAATGTGTGTATGCTGCTACTACGGAGAATATCACGTCATCCATCATTCATCTGATAACATGATACAAGGTTGAAAAATTCAACTTTAGATGTGTCAAACTATTTTGATTTTCTTTTTAATGTTCATCACATATATGTTCACATCCCCAACAAAATTGAGATCAAAATGCAAAATACACAAAGAGAAATGTAGATGTGAATAGTGAAATTTTAACATTGTTCATGTTCAATTTCTCTCTTTTTTTTGTTTCTCTTTGTGTATTTCGTATATTGATCTGAATTTATTAGTCGTTGTACACACGTATGTGATGAACATTCAAAATTTAGTACTTCGTTAACTGTTGATCAGACTAATATCAATTAAGGATTTAGTTGATCACGTTGATCAAGTAGCCATTCAAGTCAAATGTCCTTGACTAGCTATTGTGTTCGTCAAGATATGATTTTGTTATATGTTCACATCCCGTAAAGAATGGAGGACCTATAATGGTATGTTGCCATATTCGAGAATCATTTTCAGTAAATAGGGACAGCCAATTTATATAGCATAATATCAGCTTAATTTTATTCGTCTAGTTAAGAAAGTTAGCAAGTAGAAACAAGTGAGAAAAACTAACATGCTCATTAACTCTTGCTCCTCTCTACTTCACCACTTATATTGTCACCTAGTACAATAGGCGCAACACTGTGTCTGCAGTATTGTTATTCTAGAATATAATTGCAATAGATGTAAAATTTCTGAATATTAGGCATGGATCACACCATATAAACATAGCATAAAATACCTTGAACTATAAGTAGTCACCAACATCCTGGTTGCATGGAAGATGCAATACCTCATTTTCATACATTTGTTCATTTATATTTTTCAGTAGCATCTCGCCAAACTCACATTAACCTAACCCGTCAAACTCACAATATCACGTGATAGCATCATTCATGTGCTAACGTGATACAAGGTTGACAAATTCAACTATAGATGTGTTCAAATATTTTGATTTTCTTTTTAATGTTCATCACATATATGTGCACATCCCCTAAAAATTTCAGATCAAAATGTGAAATACACAAACAGAAATCCATATGTGAATAGTGTAACCTTGATACTATTCATGTTCAGATTCTCTTTTTTGATTTCACTTTGTGTATTTCATATATTGATCTAAATTTATTAGAGGTTGTAGACATGTGTTTGATGAACATTCACAATTTAGTACTTCGTTAGCTGTTGACCAGACTAATATCTATTAAGGATTTAGTTGGTCACATTGATCAAGTAGCCATTCAAGTTAAATATCCTTGACTAGCTATTGTGTTCGTCAAGATATAATTTTGTTATATGTTCATCATACTGTAAAGGATGGAGGACCTATAATTGTATGTTGCCATATTTGACAATCATATTCAGTAAATAGGGACACCCAATTTATATAGCATAATATCATCTTAATTTTATTCATCTAGTTAAGAAAGTTAACAAGTGAGAAAAACTGACATGCTCATTAATTCTTGCTCCTCTCTACTTCACTAGTTATATTGTCACCTGGTACTATAGGAGCAACACTGTGTCTGCAGTATTATTATTCTAGAATATAATTGCATGTGATGTAAACTTGTTGAATATTAGGCATGGATCGCATGATATAATGTAGCATAAAATACCATGAACTGTAAGTACTCACCAACATCACGGTTGTTTGGAAGATGTAATACCTCATTTCATACATTTGTTAATTTATATTTTTTAGTAGAATCCATTCAATCTCACAATAACATAACCCGTTTATATATGAAAGACAAAAATAGAGACAATATTTAGAGCCGAGGCTATAAATTATTATCTCATATATTGTATATGGACTTGAAGAATAATTTGCGGACATGGCATCCAACATTTTCGACTACTTCAGGTATGACCTACATAAATCGAAATACCAAAGCATTAGGATACAAGAGATTACCTCGTCTGCAGGGGAAACTAATGGTTTGTAACCTGGCACTAACAAAACTTGATGCCTATCTTTCTCATCCCAAACATCCCTACGATCATCAAGCTTGTAAATTTTAGTTTAGGAGGACCTATGAAATCATCAACAATTAATGTTCAATAAAGAACGACATTTTAGTATACTTGCAACGTGTGTATGCTGCCACTAGGGAGAATATCACGTGATAACATCATTCATGTGCAAAAATGATACAAGGTTGACAAATTCGACTTTAGATGTGTCAAAATATTTTGATTTTCTTTTTAATGTTCATCTCATATATGTGCACATCCCATAAGAAATTCAGATCAAAATGTGAAATACACAAAGAGAAATGCATATGTGAATAGTATCATTTTGACACTATTCATGTTCAATTTCTCTTTTTTTGTTTCTCCTTGTGTATTTTGTATATTGATCTGAAGTTATTAGGTGTTGTAGACACGTATGTGATGAACATTCACAAATTAGTACTTGGTTAGGTGTTGATCAGACTAATACTTGTTATGGATTTAGTTGGTCACATTGATCAAGGAGCCATTCAAGTCGAATATCCTTGACTAGATATTGTGTTGGTCAAGATATAATTTTGTTACATGTTCATCATACTATAACTAATGGAGGACCTATAGTTGTATGTTGCCATATTCTACAATCATTTTCACTAAATAGGGATACCCAATTTCTATAGCATAATTTCATCTAAATTTTATTCGTCTAGTTAAGAAAGTTAACAAGTAGAAACCAGCGAGAAAACCTGACATGCTCATTAACTCTAGCTCCTCTGTGTCTGCAGTATTATTATTTTGGAAAATAATTGCATGTGATGTAAACTTTCTGAATATTAGGTATGGATCACACGATATAAATGTAGGATAAAATACCTTGAACTGTAAGTAGTCACCAACATCCTGGTTGTATGGAAGATCCAATACCTCATTTTCATACATTTTTTCATTTATATTTTTCAGTAGCATCCCATCAAACTCACAATAACATAACCCATTTGTTAAATATATATGAAACACAAAAACAAAGACAATATTTAGAGCTGGGGCTATAAAGTATTATCTCATATATTGTATATGGACTTGAACAATACTTTGCGGACATGGCAAGCAACATTTTAGACTAGTTCATATATGACCTACAAAAATAAAAATACAGAAGCATTAGGATACAATAAATTATCTCATCTTCAGGGGCAACTAATGATTTGTAAGCTAGTGCTAAAAAACCCAAAGTCTACTCTCTCATCCCAAACATCCCTACGATCATCAAGCACATAAATTTTAGTTCAATATGAGCTACGAAAACATCAAAAATTAATGTTCAATAAATAACGACATTTTAGTATACTTGCAATGTGTGTATGCTGCTACTTGGGACAATATCACGTGATAGCATCATTCATGTGCTAACGTGATACAAGGTTGACAAATTCAACTTTAGATGAGTTCAAATATTTTGATTTTATTTTTAATGTTCATCACATATATGTGCACATCGCCTAAAAAATTCAGATCAAAATGTGAAATGCACAAAGAGAAATCCATATGTGAATAGTGTAACGTTGATGCTATTCATGTTCATATTCTCTTTTTTGATTTCACTTTGTGTATTTCGTATATTGATCTGAATTTATTAGAGGTTGTAGACATGTGTGTGATGAACATTCACAATTTAGTACTTCTTTAGCTGTTGACCAGACTAATATCTATTAAGGATTTAATTGGTCACATTGATCAAGTAGCCATTCAAGTTAAATATCCTTGACTAGTTATTGTGTTCGTCAAGATATAATTTTGTTATATGTTCATCATACTGTAAAGAATGGAGGACCTATAATTGTAATTTGCCATATTTGACTATCATTTTAGGTAAATAGGGACACCCAATTTATATAGCATAATATCATCATAATTTTATTTGTCTAGTTAAGAAAGTTAACAAGTAGAAACAAGTGAGAAAAACTGACATGCTCATTAATTCTTGCTCCTCTCTACTTCACCACTTATATTGTCACCTGGTACTATAGGAGCAACACTGTGTCTGCAGTATTATTATTCTAGAATATAATTGCATGTGATGTAAACTTGCTGAATAATAGGCATACATCACACGATATAATGTAGTATAAAATACCTTGAACTGTAAGTACTCACCAACATCCTGGTTGTATGGAAGATCTAATACCTCATTTTCATACATTTTTTAAATTATATTTTTCAGTAGCATACATTCAGACTCACAATAACATAACCGTTTATATATGAAAGACAAAAGTAGAGAAAATATTTAGAGCCGAGGCTATAAATTATTATCTCATATATTGTATATGACCTCGAATAATAATTTGCGGACATGGCACGCAACATTTTCGACTACTTCAGATATGACCTACATAAATCAAAGTGCCGAAGCATTAGGACACAATAAATTACCTCGTCTGCAGGGGCAACTAATGGTTTCTAACTACGCGCTCACAAAACTCGATGCCTATCTCTCTCGTCCCAAACATCCCTACGATCATCAAGCTTGTAAATTTTAGTTTAGGAGGAGCTATGAAAACATCAACAATAAATGTTCAATAAAGAACGACATTTTAGTATACTTGCAACGTGTGTATGCTGCCACTAGGGAGAATATCACGTGATAACATCATTCATGTGCAAAAATTATACAAGGTTGACAAATTCCACTTTAGATGTGTCAAAATATTTTGATTTTCTTTTTAATGTTCATCTCATATATGTGCACATCCCATAAAAAATTCAGATCAAAATGTGAAATACACAAAGAGAAATCCATATGTGAATAGTATCATTTTGACACTATTCATGTTCAATTTCTCTTTTTTTGTTTCTCGTTGTGTATTTCGTATATTGATATGAAGTTATTAGGGGTTGTAGACACGTATGTGATGAACATTCACAAATTAGTACTTGGTTAGGTGTTGATCAGACTAATACTTGTTATGGATTTAGTTGGTCACATTGATCAAGGAGCCATTCAAGTCAAATATCCTTGACTAGCTATTGTGTTGGTCAAGATATAATTTTGTTACATGTTCATCATACTATAACGAATGTAGGACCTATAGTTGTATGTTGCCATATTCTACAATCATTTTCACTAAATAGGGATACCCAATTTATATAGCATAATTTCATCTTAATTTTATTCGTCTAGTTAAGAAAGTTAACATGTAGAAACAAGTGAGAAAACCTGACATGCTCATCAACTCTAGCTCCTCTGTGTCTGCAGTATTATTATTCTGGAAAATAATAGCATGTGATGTAAACTTTCTGAATATTAGGTATGGATCACACGATAAATGTAGCATAAAATACCTTGAACTATAAGTAGTCACCAACATCCTGGTTGTATGGAAGATCCAATACCTCATTTTCATACATTTTTTCATTTATATTTTCCAGTAGCATCCCATCAAACTCACAATAACATAACCCGTTTGTTAAATATATAAGAAACACAAAAACGAAGACAATATTTAGAGCTGGGGCTATAAAGTATTATCTCATATATTGTATATGGACTTGAACAATACTTTGCGGACATGGCAGGCAACATTTTAGACTAGTTCATATATGACCTACATAAATAAAAATAGAGAATCATTAGGATACAATAAATTATCTCATCTTCAGGGGCAACTAATGATTTGTAAGCTAGTGCTAAAAAACCCGAAGTCTACTCTATCATCCCAAACATCCCTACGATCATCAAGCACATAAATTTTAGTTCAGTATGAGCTACAAAAACATCAAAAATTAATGTTCAATAAAGAACGACATTTTAGTATACTTGCAATTGGTCTATGCTGCTACTTGGGACAATATCACGTGATAGCATCATTCATGTGCTAACATGATACAAGGTTGACAAATTCAACTATAGATGTGTTCAAGTATTTTGATCTTCTTTTTAATGTTCATCACATATATGTGCACATCCCCTACAAATTTCAGATCAAAATGTGAAATACACAAATAGAAATCCATATGTGAATAGTGTAACCTTGACACTATTCATGCTCAGATTCTCTTTTTTGATTTCACTTTGTGTATTTCGTATATTGATCTGAATTTATTAGAGGTTGTAGACATGTGTGTGATGAACATTCGCAATTTAGTACTTCTTTAGCTGTTGACCAGACTAATATCTATTAAGGATTTAGTTGGTCACATTGATCAAGTAGCCATTCAAGTTAAATATCCTTGACTAGTTACTGTGTTCGTCAAGATATAATTTTGTTATATGTTCATCATACCGTAAAGAATGTAGGACCTATAATTGTAATTTGCCATATTTGACTATCATTTTAGGTAAATAGGGACACCCAATTTATATAGCATAATATCATCATAATTTTATTCGTCTAGTTAAGAAAGTTAACAAGTAGAAACAAGTGAGAAAAACTGACATGCTCATTAATTCTTGCTCCTCTCTACTTCACCTCTTATATTGTCACCTGGTACTATAGGAGCAACACTGTGTCTGCAGTATTATTATTCTAGAATATAATTGCATGTGATGTTAACTTGCTGAATAATAGGCATGGATCACACGATATAATGTAGTATAAAATACCTTGAACTGTAAGTACTCACCAACATCCTGGTTGTATGGAAGATCTAATACCTCATTTTCATACATTTTTTAATTTATATTTTTCAGTACCATACATTCAAACTCACAATAACATAACCGTTTATATATGAAAGACAAAAGTAGAGACAATATTTAGAGCCGAGGCTATAAACTATTATCTCATATATTGTATATGACCTCGAATAATAATTTGCGGACATGGCACGCAACATTTTCGACTACTTCAGATATGACCTACATAAATCAAAATGCCGAAGCATTAGGACACAATAAATTACCTCGTCTGCAGGGACAACTAATGGTTTCTAACCAGGCGCTAACAAAACTCGATGCCTATCTCTCTCATCCCAAACATCCCTACGGTCATCAAGATTGTAAATTTTAGTTTAGGAGGAGCTATGAAAACATCAACAATTAATGTTCAATAAAAGCCGACATTTTGTATACTTGCAACGTGTGTATGCTGCCACTAGGGAGAATATCACGTGATAACATCATTCATGTGCAAAAATGATACAAGGTTGACAAATTCCACTTTAGATGTGTCAAAATATTTTGATTTTCTTTTTAATGTTCATCTCATATATGTGCACATCCCATAAAAAATTCAGATCAAAATGTGAAATACACAAAGAGAAATCCATATGTGAATAGTATCATTTTGACACTATTCATGTTCAATTTCTCTTTTTTTGTTTCTCGTTGTGTATTTCGTATATTGATATGAAGTTATTAGGGGTTGTAGACACGTATGTGATGAACATTCACAAATTAGTACTTGGTTAGGTGTTGATCAGACTAATACTTGTTATGTATTTAGTTGGTCACATTGATCAAGGAGCCATTCGAGTCAAATATCCTTGACTAGCTATTGTGTTGGTCAAGATATAATTTTGTTACATGTTCATCATACTATAACGAATGTAGGACCTATAGTTGTATGTTGCCATATTCTACAATCATTTTCACTAAATATGGACACTAGTAGAAAACGGGCCATTAGCACCGGTTTGTAAGGGCCTTTAGTGCCGGTTATGGAACCGGCACTAACGTTTCGGCACTAAAGGCCCCCTCCCTTTAGTACCGGTTCAGCACGAACCGGTGCTAAAGGGGAATCACGTGCCACGAGCCAGCTCCGGGGGCCGGGAGCCCTTTAGTACCGGTTGGTAACACCAACCGGTACTAAATGGTTGTGGGTTTTTGTTTTATTTTGTATTTTTCAATTAAATTTGTCTTATCAATTTAATTTAGGATTGTTTTACGTTATAATGAGTTGTAGTCGTCATCATCATCATCATCATCGCATATTAATAAATAAATAAACTCTAGCTAGCTAAAAATCATCGTAGTCGTCTAATTACCACTATTTAATCATCATAGTCATTACCGCGCTAGCTATCTAATCATCATCAACGCTGGCTAGCTTAAAGAGGAAACATTCACTTTGTAACAGAAGCAAAGATATCATCAAGTTCAACATAATCGTCACCAAGATCGAAGTTCAGGACACGGACATGAGACAAGTACTAATTAAGAGCATGAACTAGTAGCTACTGATCCTGCTGCTCCCTCTCAGGTAGAATAGCATAGAACATGTATAGCTCTCCTGATTCATCATACTGGAGCATGCAGATGAATCTGTCTCCTAAACTTGGGTTGCGCTTCACCTTACTGCCCCCTAGTACTTCTCTGTGATCGTTAACAATTTTGCTCCAATCTTTCACTATTAAGCATTCTTCGCTTTCAGAAATCCTGAATGCACTC
Source organism: Triticum urartu (assembly GCF_003073215.2). NCBI lineage: Eukaryota > Viridiplantae > Streptophyta > Magnoliopsida > Poales > Poaceae > Triticum > Triticum urartu. The sequence continues at coordinate 45,012,402 of NC_053028.1, read as the reverse complement.
ATGTGCAATGTAGGAAATCTTGGCCGTAAGCTAACCATTGACATGCGACCTTTTGTCTCGATCCACTGAGGCACAACTGTCATCGGAAGTCCCTGTTGAACAACATCATATAGTAATTAATATACTAAGCAATGAAAGTTTAGCTTCAAAAATAATGTATGCAAAAGATGCACTAATTAAGGACAAATATTTAAAATCTTACCATCTTTTGATTATAGATGTGACCGTAGTTCAATACGATCACCATTGGTCGCACGTTTTGAGTACTAACATTTCTAAGTTTAGGAAAAAAAATGTCTTGACAGTATTAAGATCCTCAAGCCATGAAACATAATGACTTATCTCCTCGCAGTTTAGTTGAGCCCCGGGGCAGTAGTAGGTCCTGTCTACCAAGCGCCGGACATGTTTGCTTGAACCAAAATAAGCTGACAATACAAATTAGTTGTCAACTATTTTTGAATAAACTGTATGAAAGACATAAACATATGCATGCATGGTTGAGAAAAACTCACCAAATGGTAGAACTGGAGGCGTTTGCACATCGACCCAGATGTCTATATTACCTTCAATATCATCTTCCGGACGAATATCAAAGGTGATAACCATATCAGGCTCAAATGCATAAGCCTTGCATAGTGCTTGCCAAGTTTTGCATTCAAAATGGGTGTATGTGTCTCCATTATATAATTTGACTTTGAAAGTATACCCATGCTCCGTCTTCAAGTAAACTCTCTTTACCTCCATATCATCTATAGCACTAAAACCTATCTTATCCAAGACAAAAATTCTTGCATGGCAGGGGATGCGCTAGTAGAATAGTGAAAATTTAAAATTATAAGTTGAAGCAAATGAAGCATAAGTTTTGCATTCAAATAATAATTGACAAAGTGACTTACTGTATCAACTTCGAATGTCTCATCCAGCTTGATGCTGAAGCGCCTACCATCAAAAAGGAAATTTTGGTCGCACAGGCCGCGCTGGTCTTCACAGTGTTCGCACAAAATAAAATCTGTTTCGTCGTCAGATGACATTTCCTATGTTCATATAGGTGAAACATTAAACACCTATATCTAGCCAAATATATATTCATCTAACATTTGACATTAATATATCTAACTATATATTCAATTGACATTACTATATATTTAACTTTTCTATCTAATTCATCTAACATTCGACATTAATCTAACATTTATATAAACTCAAAATATATAAAAAATTAAATAAACAGAAAAACTCATTAACAAATAGTATTTTAATTAGATCATCAAATCTCATATACCTAAATTTTCTTACTAAAATAAACTAGTTATATTAATTATTCAACTAGTTCTAATCTCATATACCTAAATTTTCTTACTACAAATAAACTAGTTATATTAATTATTCCACTAGTTCTAATCTCATATACCTAAATTTTCTTACTAAAAATAAACTAGTTATATTAATTATTCAACTAGTTCTAATCTCTAGTTCGACAATTTTTCTATCTAGCTAGCTAATTCATCTAACATTCGACATTAATCTAACATTCGATCATCTAATTAACTTTTCTAAAAAACAGAAAATAAGTAAAAAAATGTGTGTGTGTGTATGTGTGTGGGTATGCATGTGTGTGTATATATACGTATATGTGTGTACGTATGTGTGTATGTGTGTGTGTATGCGTGTGTGTGTGGTATGTGTGTGTGTGTGTGCGGCCCCGTACGCCGCCGCCCCGTACGTACGAGCGGGGACGCCGGCGTACGGGGCGGGGGCGCCGGTGTGTGTGTATGTGTGTGTATGTATGTGTGTGTATGTGTGTGTATGTATGTGTGTGTATGTGTGTGCGGGAGCGAGAGAGAGACGTACGGCCGCGGCGATGGCGACGGACGGCGGCGGCGTTCGGGGCGGCAGCGCGAGACGACGACGACGACGGGCGGCGGCGGGGACAGCGACGATGACGACGGACGACGGGCGGCGACGACGGCATCGAGCGGCGCGCGCGGCGGAGGTTGGAGACGAAGTGGGGATGAAACTGAAATTTTCGTAAGAGCTATATATATAGGATGGGCCTTTAGTACCGGTTGGTGGCTCCAACTGGTACTAAAGGCCTATTTTCGCCAGGCCAAGCGGCGGGAAACGAAGGCTTTTAGTACCGGTTGGATCCACCAACCGGTACTAAAGGGGGGGCCTTTAGTACCGGTTGGAGCCACCAACAGGTACTAAAGGCCTTGCGCTGCCACCCCAAAGTTTAGTCCCACCTCGCCTGGCGAAGGGCAGCCGCACTGGTTTATAAACCCAACCGCGGCTACCTCTTCGAACTCCTCTATATAGCAGTCTTCTGGGCCTAATTAATTAGGGCACGCTGCCCTGTGAGTCTGCTGGCCCTCCTGGGCCTGCATTTGCACACCCTAGGTCTGGTAGACCCACAGGGCAGTGTGCCAACAAATTTGTTATATAGTTTTTTCTTTTCTGCATTACTTATTTTCTTTTATTTATTTTTGAGTAGTTTTTATATAGTTTTTTATTTTCTGCATTATTTATTTTCTTCTATTTATTTTTGAGTAATTTTTTTGTATAGTTTTTTTATTTTCTGCATTATTTATTTTTGTATAGTCCGAAACCCTGATACTCGAAAAGAGTTTGTCCAATTTGTTCACGAAGTGCGTCCAAATTTTGCCGTGACCCTCTCTACTCTTTCGCGCATGCTATGCGGGTGATATGATGATACCATGCCAAGTTTCAACATTTTCAGGATTCATTTTGTAGTGATTTTCAATTTCACGGTCATTTAGCTCTCTAAACAATTAGGTAAATGACCGAAAAACAACAAATGATGTCAGAACATGTTGGAAATTGATGACGCCGCTTTAAATGCTGCATACTGAACACAAAAGAAGTCCGGAGTTTAAATAAGTTATTAAAAATAAAAAAGAGGTGCAATGCTGGTTAATTTGCTTCAAGCCATTCGGAATAGTGTAGACTGCACTGCACATAGCTCAATGCAATCTATGCTATTCCGCAAGGCTTGTAGCTAATCAACTTGTAGGTGAGCATTGCAACTCTTCGTCATTGTCTGTGCACTCACGGCTTATAAACCGCTCATACTGCCTCTCTCTTGGCGAAGATCACAAGATAGTTTGGTTAAATTGCATTACTTGTAAGTCCAGTTAACATGGATGCTTACGATGCAAGAGCAACAGCAAAAGTGAAAATTTGGCACAAATAGGTAGTTGTGTAACTAAAATAGGTACGAGGAGAGATAGCTCTTATGTCACAAAAAAGTAGTTGTATCAAACCTTTTATGTCGGATCTAGAACAAACCAATCGGTATCACCATCATACAGCCCAACCGTGGCTCGTGATGCATATATATGCATATCAAATGCACGGTTGGATGTATGATGGCGAATCCGAAGTATGCAGTCGATGAACTGGTAGATGTATGCAGTCGATGAACTGGTAGATGTATGTAGTCGATGAACTGAAAGACTTATGCAGGGAAGGCGAGAGGTGGGCTAGCTATATATAGGGTCGTCTGGCTCACAAAGTGATTGTGGTAGTTTCGATCCAACGACTGACATGAGCTAGGAAGAAACACACCCTTGATCCAACGACTCGCAAGAGCTAGAAACAAACACACGATCCGTGTGATTCTTCCTGATTGGTGGGATGCACATTAGTACCCACTCCGGACTCCGAAACCATGATACTCGGAAAGAGTTTGTCCAGGTTGTACACGAAGTGCGTCCAGTTTTTGCCATGACCCTCTCTACTCTTTCGCGCATGCTATGCGGGTGATATGATGATACCATGCCAAGTTTCAACATTTTCAGGATTCATTTTGTAGTGATTTTCAATTTCACGGTCATTTAGCTCTCTAAACAATTAGGTAAATGACCGAAAAACAACAAATGATGTCAGAACATGTTGGAAATTGATGACGTCGCTTTAAATGCCGCATACTGAACACAAAAGAAGTCCGGAGTTTAAATAAGTTATTAAAAATAAAAAAGAGGTGCAATGCTGGTTAATTTGCTTCAAGCCATTCGGAATTGTGTAGACTGCACTACACATAGCTCAGTGCAATCTATGCTATTCCGCAAGGCTTGAAGCTAATCAACATGTAGGTGAGCATTGCAACCCTTCGTCATTGTCTGTGCACTCACGGCTTATAAACCGCTCATACTGCCTCTCTCTTGGCGAGGTGGGACTAAAAACAGCTTGCCATAACCTCATTAGTACCGGTTCGTGGTAAGAACCGGCACTAAATGGTGATGGTGGGGCCATAGGCTGACCGCAGGCTGATGCAGCCTCTTTAGTACCGGTTCGTGGCATGAACCGGTACTAAAGGTTCACCACGAACCGGTACTATTGATTGCCGCCACGAACCGGCACTAATGTACACATTAGTGCCGGCTCTAATTCAAACCGGCACTAATGTGCTTCACGTTTGACCCTTTTTCTACTAGTGGGATACCCAATTTATATAGCATAATTTCATCTTAATTTTATTCGTCTAGTTAAGAAAGTTAACAAGTAGAAACAAGTGAGAAAACCTGACATGCTCATCAACTCTAGCTCCTCTGTGTCTGCAGTATTATTATTCTGGAAAATAATAGCATGTGATGTAAACTTTCTGAATATTAGGTATGGATCACACGATATAAATGTAGCATAAAATACCTTGAACTGTAAGTAGTCACCAACATCCTGGCTGTATGGAAGATCCAATACCTCATTTTCATACATTTTTTCATTTATATTTTCCAGTAGCATCCCATCAAACTCACAATAACATAACCCGTTTGTTAAATATATATGAAACACAAAAACGAAGACCATATTTAGAGCTGGGGCTATAAAGTATTATCTCATATATTGTATATGGACTTGAACAATACTTTGTGGACATGGAAGGAAACATTTTAGACTAGTTCATATATGACCTACATAAATAAAAATACAGAATCATTAGGATACAATAAATTATCTCATCTTCAGGGGCAACTAATGATTTGTAAGCTAGTGCTAAAAAACCCGAAGTCTACTCTATCATCCCAAACATCCCTATGATCATCAAGCACGTAAATTTTAGTTCAGTATGAGCTACGAAAACATCAAAAATTAATGTTCAATAAAGAACGACATTTTAGTATACTTGCAATGTGTCTATGCTACTACTTGGGACAGTATCACGTGATAGCATCATTCATGTGCTAACGTGATACAAGGTTGACAAATTCAACTATAGATGTGTTCAAATATTTTGATTTTCTTTTTAATGTTCATCACATATATGTGCACATCCCCTAAAAATTTCTGATCAAAATGTGAAATACACAAACAGAAATCCATATGTGAATAGTGTAACCTTGACACTATTCATGTTCAGATTTTCTTTTTTGATTTCACTTTGTGTATTTCATATATTGATCTAAATTTATTAGAGGTTGTAGACATCTGTGTGATGAACATTCACAATTTAGTACTTCGTTAGCTGTTGACCAGACTAATGTCTATTAAGGATTTAGTTGGTCACATTGATCAAGTAGCAATTCAAGTTAAATATCCTTGACTAGCTATTGTGTTCCTCAAGATATAATTTTGTTATATGTTCATCATACCGTAAAGGATGGAGGACCTATAATTGTATGTTGCCATATTTGACAATCATATTCAGTAAATAGGGACACCCAATTTATATAGCATAATATCATCTTAATTTTATTCGTCTAGTTAAGAAAGTTAACAAGTGGAAACAAGTGAGAAAAACTGACATGCTCATTAATTCTTGCTCCTCTCTACTTCACCACTTATATTGTCACATGGTACTATAGGAGCAACACTGTGTCTGCAGTATTATTATTCTAGAAAATAATTGCATGTGATGTAAACTTGCTGAACATTAGGCATGGATCACACGATATAATGTAGCATAAAATACCTTGAACTGTAAGTACTCACCAACATCATGGTTGTTTGGAAGATGTAATACCTCATTTTCATACATTTGTTAATTTATATTTTTTAGTAGAATCCATTCAATCTCACAATAACATAACATGTTTATATATGAAAGACAAAAATAGAGACAATATTTAGAGCCGAGGCTATAAATTATTATCTCATATATTGTATATTGACTTGAAGAATAATTTGCGGACATGGCATGCAACATTTTCGACTACTTCAGATACGACCTACATAAATCGAAATACCAAAGCATTAGGATACAAGAAATTACCTCGTCTGCAGGGGCAACTAATGGTTTGTAACCTGGCACTAGCAAAACCTGATGCCTATCTCTCTCATCCCAAACATCCCTACGATCATCAAGCTTGTAAATTTTAGTTTAGGAGGAGCTATGAAAACATCAACAATTAATGTTCAATAAAGAACGACATTTTAGTATACTTGTAACGTGTGTATGCTGCCACTAGGAAGAATATAACGTGATAACATCATTCATGTGCAAAAATGATACAAAGTTGACAAATTCCACTTTAGATGTGTCAAAATATTTTGATTTTCTTTTTAATGTTCATCTCATATATGTGCACATCCCATAAAAAATTCAGATCAAAATGTCAAACACACAAAGAGAAATCCATATGTGAATAGTATCATTTTGACACTATTCATGTTCAATTTCTCTTTTTTTTTGTTTCTCCTTGTGTATTTCGTATATTGATCTGAAGTTATTAGGGGTTGTAGACACATATGTGATGAACATTCACAAATTAGTACTTGGTTAGGTGTTGATTAGACTAATACTTATTATGGATGTAGTTGGTCACATTGATCAAGGAGCCATTCAAGTCGAATATCCTTGACAAACTATTGTGTTGGTCAAGATATAATTTTGTTACATGTTCGTCATCCTATAACGAATGCAGGACCTATAGTTGTATGTTGCCATATTCTACAATCATTTTCACTAAATAGGGATACCCAATTTATATAGCATAATTTCATCTTAATTTTATTCTTCTAGTTAAGAAAGTTAACAAGTAGAAACAAGTGAGAAAACCAGACATGCTCATTAACTCTAGCTCCTCTGTGTCTGCAGTATTATTATTCTGGAAAATAATTGCATGTGATGTAAACTTTCTGAATATTAGGTATGGCTCACACGATATAAATGTAGGATAAAATACCTTGAACTGTAAGTAGTCACCAACATCCTGGTTGTATGGAAGATCCAATAACTCATTTTCATACATTTTTTCATTTATATTTTTCAGTAGCATCCCATCAAACTCACAATAACATAACCCGTTTGTTAAATATATATGAAACACAAAAACAAAGACAATATTTAGAGCTGGGGCTATAAAGTATTATCTCATATATTGTATATGGACTTGAACAATACTTTGAGGACATGGCAGGCAACATTTTAGACTAGTTCATATATGACCTACATAAATAAAAATACAGAAGCATTAGGATACAATAAATTATCTCATCTTCAGGGGCAACTAATGATTTGTAAGCTAGCGCTACAAAACCCAAAGTCTACTCTCTCATCCCAAACATCCCAACGATCATCAAGCACATAAATTTTAGCTCAGTATGAGCTACGAAAACATCAAAAATTAATGTTCAATAAATAACAACATTTTAGTATACTTGCAATGTGTGTATGCTGCTACTTGGGACAATATCACGTGATAGCATCATTCATGTACTAACGTGATAGAAGGTTGACAAATTCAACTTTAGATGAGTTCAAATATTTTGATTTTATTTTTAATGTTCATCACATATATGTGCACATCCCTAAAAAATTCAGATCAAAATGTGAAATACACAAAGAGAAATCCATATGTGGATAGTGTAATGTTGATTCTATTCATGTTCAGATTCTCTTTTTTGATTTCACTTTGTGTATTTTGTATATTGATCTGAATTTATTAGAGATTGTAGACATGTGTGTGATGAACATTCACAATTTAGTTCTTCTTTAGCTATTGACCATACTAATATCTATTAAGGATTTACTTGGTCACATTGATCAAGTAGCCATTCAAGTTAAATATCCTTTACTAGTTATTGTGTTCGTCAAGATATAATTTTGTTATATGTTCATCATACCGTAAAGAATGGAGGACCTATAATTGTAATTTGCCATATTTGACTATCATTTTCAGTAAATAGGGACACCCAATTTATATAGCATAATATCATCTTAATTATATTCGTCTAGTTGAGAAAGTTAACAAGTAGAAACAAGTGAGAAAAACTGACATGCTCACTAATTCTTGCTCCTCTCTACTTCACCACTTATATTGTCACCTGGTACTATAGGAGCAACACTGTGTCTGAAGTATTATTATTCTAGAATATAATTGCATGTGATGTAAACTTGCTGAATATAAGGCATGGATCAGACGATATAAATGTAGCATAAAATACCTTGAACTGTAAGTACTCACCAACATCCTGGTTGTATGGAAGATCTAATACCTCATTTTCATACATTTGTTAATTCATATTTTTCAGTAGCATACATTCAAACTCACAACAACATAACACGTTTATATATGAAAGACAAAAATAGAAACAATATTTAGAGCCGAGGCAATAAATTATTATCTCATATATTGTATATGACCTTGAAGAATAATTCGCGGACATGGCATGCAACATTTTCGACTACTTCAGATATGACCTACATAAATCAAAACACCGAAGCATTAGGACACAATAAATTACCTCGTCTGCAGGGGCAACTAATGGTTTGTAACCAGGCGCTAACATAACTCGATGCCTATCTCTCTCATCCCAAACATCCCTACGATCATCAAGCTTGTAAATTTTAGTTTAGGAGGAGCTATGAAAACATCAACAATTAATGTTCAATAAAGAAGGACATTTTAGTATACTTGCAACGTGTGTATGCTGCCACTAGGGAGAATATCACGTGATAACATCATTCATGTGCAAAAATGATACAAGGTTGACAAATTCCACTTTAGATGTGTCAAAATATTTTGATTTTCCTTTTAATGTTCATCTCATATATGTGCACATCCCATAAAAAATTCAGATCAAAATGTGAAATGCACAAAGAGAAATCCATATGTGAATAGTATCATTTTGACACTATTCATGTTCAATTTCTCTTTTTTTGTTTCTCGTTGTGTATTTCGTATATTGATCTGAAGTTATTAGGGGTTGTAGACACGTATGTGATGAACATTCACAAATTAGTACTTGGTTAGGTATTAATCAGACTAATACTTATTATGGATTTAGTTGGTCACATTGATCAAGGAGCCATTCAAGTCAAATATCCTTGACTAGCTATTGTGTTGGTCAAGATATAATTTTGTTACATGTTCATCATACTATAACGAATGTAGGACCTATAGTTGTATGTTGCCATATTCTACAATCATTTTCACTAAATAGGGATACCCAATTTATATAGCATAATTTCATCTTAATTTTATTCGTCTAGTTAAGAAAGTTAACAAGTAGAAACAAGTGAGAAAACCTGACATGCTCATTAACTCTAGCTCCTTTGTGTCCGCAGTATTATTATTCTGGAAAATAATTGCATGTGATGTAAACTTTCTGAATATTAGGTATGGATCACACGATATAAATGTAGGATAAAATACCTTGAACTGTAAGTAGTCACCAACATCCTGGTTGTATGGAAGATCCAATACCTCATTTTCATACATTTTTTCATTTATATTTTTTAGTAGCATCCCATCAAACTCACAATAACATAACCCGTTTATTAAATATATATGAAACACAAAAACGAAGACAATATTTAGAGCTGGGGCTATAAAGTATTATCTCATATATTGTATATGGACTTGAACAATACTTTGAGGACATGGAAAGCAACATTTTAGACTAGCTCATATATGACCTACATAAATAAAAATACAATAAATTATCTCATCTTTAGGGGCAACTAATGATTTGTAAGCTAGCACTGAAAAACCCGAAGTCTACTCTCTCATCCCAAACATCCCTATGATCATCAAGCACGTAAATTTTAGTTCAGTATGAGCTACGAAAACATCAAAAAATAATGTTCAATAAAGAACGACATTTTAGTATACTTGCAATGTGTGTATGCTACTACTTGGGACAATATCACGTGATAGCATCATTCATGTGCTAACGTGATACAAGGTTGACAAATTCAACTATAGATGTGTTTAAATATTTTGATTTTATTTTTAATGTTCATCACATATATGTGCACATCCCCTAAAAATTTCAGATCAAAATGTGAAATACACAAACAGAAATCCATATGTGAATAGTGTGACCTTAACACTATTCATGTTCAGATTCTCTTTTTTGATTTCACTTTGTGTATTTCATATATTGATCTAAATTTATTAGAGGTTGTAGACATGTGTGTGATGAACATTCACAATTTAGTACTTCGTTAGCTGTTGACCAGACTAATATCTATTAAGGATTTAGTTGGTCACATTGATCAAGTAGCCATTCAAGTTAAATATCCTTGACTAGCTATTGTGTTCGTCAAGATATAATTTTGTTATATGTTCATCATACCGTAAGGAATGGAGGACCTATAATTGTATGTTGCCATATTTGACAATCAAATTCAGTAAATAGGGACATCCAATTTATATAGCACAATATCATCTTAATTTTATTCATCTAGTTAAGAAAGTTAACAAGTGGAAACAAGTGAGAAAAACTGACATGCTCATTAATTCTTGCTCCTCTCTACTTCACCAGTTATATTGTCACCTGGTACCATAGGAGCAACACTGTGTCTGCAGTATTATTATTCTAGAATATAATTGCATGTGATGTAAACTTGCTGAATATTAGGCATGGATCACATGATATAATGTAGCATAAAATACCTTGAACTGTAAGTACTCACCAACATCATGGTTGTTTGGAAGATGTAATACCTCATTTTCATACATTTGTTAATTTATATTTTTGAGTAGAATCCATTCAATCTCACAATAACATAACCCGTTTATATATGAAAGACAAAAATAGAGACAATATTTAGAGCCGAGGCTATAAATTATTATCTCATATATTGTATATGGACTTGAAGAATAATTTGCGGGCATGGCATGCAACATTTTCGACTACTTCAAATATGACCTACATAAATCGAAATACCAAAAGCATTAGGATACAAGAAATTACCTCGTCTGCAGGGGCAACTAATGGTTTGTAACCTGGCACTAACAAAACTTGATGCCTATCTCTCTCATCCCAAACATCCCTACGATCATCAAGCCGTGTGCAAGCCTTGCCGTGGCCTCGCAAACGTCCCCGGCAAGAATCTTGCCACGGCCTCCCAAACGTCCGCAACAAGAACCTTCCTGGGAACTTTGCCTTCTGGTCTCACAAATATCTGCATGCCACCACGCAGATGCCCCTAGATCTTGGGCTTGACGTTGTCGATGGTGTTAGAGCTCCCAACCTCAAGGGTGGTGGCCTTGCTGGCGCTCTGCAGACCATCCCGACAATAATCTTGCCGGGGGCTCAGCTTGTCTTCTGTTCTCTGGTTACTGGCTAGGAGGCTGTCTTGGTCTTCTCATATTTTCCTCCAGCTGTCCCCGTCAAGGCTTGGCGCATGTATGACTGCAACTACCCATCAGAACTAAGGGGTACCAAATGGCCCAAACTTTAGTACACCGACAGGAGCCCCTAGGCCTGGGCCACACACGCGGGTGCGAGGCGTTGTTGGGCTAGGCCCAAACAGTGCACGGGTACGCGTGGCAGGGGTTTCCGCTGTAATCATCTCGTCTGCTATGCTTCCCAACGATCCGCATTGAGTGCGCGACGTGGGGTGTGTGCACGGAACGGCCGCAGCAGCTGCACGCCTGCGAAAACGGCTTCACATCGAACAGTAAAGAGGCAGCCTCACGCCTTCCCCATGAAAACAGGAATCCACAAGGGCACTACTCAGGTACTCCTCGCCCGTCCCGTTCTAGGAAACAGAGTCATCTTCCTCCTCTAGGCGGGCAAGGGCAAAGATGCGCCCAAGGCGGACAAGGACAAAGATGTGTCGGAGAGTGAGTTGGTGAAGATGTCGAAGAAGAACGTTGTCTTCGTCCCAACGCTTGACGCGCGTGCGCTGAAGGATCAGTATCTGTGCATGTGGGGAAGAGTGACAAAGGCGCACCCCGCTACCCGCACCATCCCTGCTTCCCACGCCACGCCTGCTGCGGATAAATTCCCCTTCTTTGTTGATTATCTCTACTTTGGGCTCTGCCCCCCATTTTCATATTTCTTTGTCGACAGCATCTACACATTTGGCTTCCACCTTCTGGATTTTATGCCGAATACCGTGGCATTCATGTTTGTCTTAGCCCACCTATGTGAAAACTTCGCCAGAGTGGTCCTCGACACAGCCCTCTTCCGCCACTTCTTCATTCGTCGCATCCAGCCAAGAGAGGCCCTTTTCGACTACGTCACAATGGTTGGAGCGCCCTTGAACCACGAGACAAGGAGCTCACAATCACAAGCGACATGATAAAGTGCCTTAGAGCTGTCGGGCTCACAATTGAGATGATTGGCGCTGACTTCCTCCGCCGCCGCATCTCCCCTCTAAAGAACAGAGGGAGACCAGCCTAGGAGTACTGGAATGCAGAGGATAACATGAGGCTGCGCCCCGGTCTGATCAATAAGTTGACGGTGATGTAGCACGCCGCCCTCTGCAACAAGATGTTCAGTGTCAATGGAAAGTACAAGCTGCCCGCAAGAGTCATTCCCCTCTGCAACAACACCGCTTTGACCTCGATCATCGCCATGATGCCGGCGTTCAACAGCCATGGTTGTCGGTGTCCAAACCGGCGTATCTCGGGTAGGGGGCCCCGAACTGTGCGTCTAAGGTCGTTTGTAACAGGAGACAGGGGACACAATGTTTTACCCAGGTTCGGGCCCTCTCTATGGAGGTAATACCCTACATCCTGCTTGATTGATATTGATGAATATGAGTATTACAAGAGTTGATCTACCACGAGATCCTAATGGCTAAACCCTAGAGGCCTAGATTGTATGGTTATGATAATGTACATGTCCTCTGGACTAAGTCCTCCGGTTTATATAGACACCGGGAGGATCTAGGGTTACACAAGGTCGGTTACAAAGAAAGGAATCTACATATCTGGTCACCAAGCTTTCCTTCCACACCAAGGAGAGTCCCATCCGGACACGTGTGCAGTCTTCGGTCATTGTATCTTCACAGCCCGTCAGTCCGGCCCATGGCTAATAGGCCGGACGCTCGAGGACCCCTTAGTCTAGGACTCCCTCAATGGCCTTGATCAAACTTGGGCCAAGCCATCCGCGGAGCAGGTGAATGATCTCTATGTAAGGATGGCAATTTTATCCATGGACATGGATATCCATGGATATCTGACCCGAATGGATAGGGTTTGGATATGCTTTTGTGTCCATGGGCGGCGCCCAAACCCGACCCGATTGTTCGTGAGTAGGGCATGGATATAATCTTGTACCCATGGATATACCCAAACCCAACCCGATAGTATGACGTAATGGGAAAATTTTTGCCATCCCTGCCCCACGTTCACATGTCCCACGACAATTTTACACTTTTTTTATCTAAAACATGCATAAGAAATCACACAATCCCCATCGTAACTTTTATAAGTTGACAGTCAATCCCCTCTGTAACATACTCCAACACCCCTTCCCTTATTATTATATCCTTCTTAAATGACTCGTCATTCTCATCTATTAGAAAAAATACTAAATGGTCCTAGGTTGTTACTGGATGTTGATTTACCGTAAGTGAAGCCTAGCTTGCCACGAGGTGAAGAATGGAAGAGTTTATGTTAATATTGTGTTAAGTTTTATTTATATGTCTCGAGAGGAACCAATGGATATCCAGTGGATATGGATATCCATCGGATTTGAACATGGACACAATTTTTCATCCGTGGGTTTTTTCATGGGCAGGCAAAGACTATCTTCATGGATATGGATATGGATTTGATATTGTTCAACCCGATCCAAACCCGACCCATTGCCATCCTTATTTCTATGACAACCTATCGGGGGAGGCCATTCAGGAAGAGATGAATTTCATCCACCCCACCAGCGACGAAGAGGTGGCATACATCGGCAGCAGGGCAGAAGAGGCAGCCCTTGCCGATGAGGTCGGCAACGTTGGCTTTGTGCAAGATGAAGCCAGTGCAGATGAGAACTTTGCCGAGCGGGGGGGGGGGGGCTGTCGGAGAACACAGTGGCGTAGTTGCTCGTGGCTCATCTGCCGAAGAGATAGCTAAAGAGACAGCTGGAGAGGAGCCGCCAATGCCGGGGAAGAAGAAGCGCGTCCTTCGTCGTGCCATCTCCGGCGAGCCAGTCCGACGAGATTCTTCGCATGAAGATGTCCCTAGTAAGCAGGTGGTCAGCAAGGCCACGCAGCGGCAAGAAGCTCAACAGCAACCCATGTGCCAGACGAGGCGCATGACCGTGGTAGAGAGGAAGGCAGCGGGGGCGGCCCACATGACGATGTTGGCAGCTGAAACAGGCTCACATTAGCCTGCTACCCCAGCCACAGCCAAGCGGCCCTGGTCCCTATCTGCACCCCCTCTTATAGACACCATAGCAGAGGCCGACTTTGACTTCTCTTTTGGCCCAAGGACGGAGAAGTGGTCAGAACAAGAAGACGAGTAAGTGTCTTGCTGCTTTCTTTATCTCCTGAGTTTTTGATTTGGCTACCTTATCTTATTTTATCTTGCTTTGGCCTGTCCCCGCAGAGACACAGGAACATTGGTGCAGAGGATGGCGAAGAAGGCTAAGACCTCGACGGGCGACAAGCCCCTGGCAAGAACCTCAGGTGCGCCGGAGACGATCACAATCAGCCCGGGGCCGAGGCCACGACGCAGCCCCTGACTCAGCCCCCAGCGTGAGTCCGCTACTCATTTCCCAAGGGCGGGTGTTGGTGGGTACATCTTCACTGCTAACCCTGTCGGGTTTGCAGGAGGAGAATAGCAATAGGAGGAGCCACTAAGGGAAACCCCCGACATGCTGCCTCCGTCAACCACACCGCCCAAGGAGGGTTCCTCGGCAAGGGCTTCCACTGACAAGCCCTCTCGCGAGGAGGCAGAGCCGGCAAGCACAGGTGCCGACAGTCCTATGCCGACAACAATTGTTGTCGGGGAGGGAGCCACCTCCCAACAACTCGTCACACGTAAGCCGCCTACTTCCTGGCACTTGTCATTTTTCTAGTACAATTTTTTATCTTTTCTTTCTACTTTGAACATCAACCTTGGTTTCATCTTATTTCACCTACTTGGCTCTCAGATCTCCCCTTGGCGGAACAAATGGATGTCGACGTCATAATCATGGATGCCAGCAAGAATTCTACCGCCGAAGCCGTCAAAGTCACTGCTTACGAGGCCCCCAAGGACGTGCATGAAGAGGTTGCCAAGGGGTCTGCCGGGGAGGCCGGCAAGGAGACCGGTGACCGTACTAATGGCATTCCTGTCGCAGGAGTGCCTAGCGCTACGTCGGTTCCGAAGTCCTCAGTTCCCAGGCGATGGTGGTCAAGGGCCAACCGTCAACGTCCAAAGCTCCTCCTCAAGCAGATACCAGAAAGTTGGCGACAACCTATTCGTCAGCATCCCTAGACGACAAGCACCGGAACGCCACCCGAGGGCGAGGCTTTCGACGAAGAAGTCATTGCTGCTGTCAGGCTCAAGGTTGTTGCCGAGCCATGCGCTAGCAGCAGTGGATCCAAAGGAGACCAGCTGAGGTGGCAGAGACGGCTGACGCGGTTCCTGACTTGGAGGAGGAAGAGTGGGCTGACACGGCGGAGCCCGCTGAGGCGGCAAAGACGGCTGACGCGGTGCCTGACTTGTCGGAGGAGAAGTGGGATGACGCGTTGCCAGACATGGAGGAGGAGGAGTGGGCTGGCGCGGTGCCGAATTTGGAGGAGAATGAGTGGCCTGACGCGTTGGCGGACTTGAAGGAGTAGGACTCTGCTGAGGCGGTGGCTGATGACTTGGAGGAGCGGGAGTCTGCTGACGCGATGGAGGACTTCGAGGAGGAGTCGGCTGACGTGGTGTCGGTGGCCTTGGAAAGATGGTGCAACCGTTTCTCCATAGAATGATACGATGTATGGCCTCTCCCAGTGTGTGCTCATCGTCACCTCCATGAATGTCAAGCTCTAGCCTCGAATATTGTGCCACCAATACATCTACCACGACACGAGCATAGGCAGCTGGAATCTGGTTGCAATGGAAGGTTGCTTCGGGGGGATTTGTATAAGCAACGACGTCCGCCACCTTCATGGATATGTTCTTCATTTTGAAGTGTAGCTCAAATTTAATGTTAACCATGATGTCATCCACAAGGTATCTATCCAGCAGTGCCTCATCGCCCGGGGCGGAACCCACACTGCTTCTCGGCATGGATGGGACGGTGTAATCCAATGCTGGATCCGTTAGCTTCCGCCACTGCTGAGACCCCCTTTCTTGGCTAAGTGAGTCGATCTCCTATAGTTGCAGCTGGAACTGGAGTGCCAACTCCACGTGCGCTGATTCTAGGACTTGAAGGTGTTCTGCGTCCTGCTTCCTCTGCAACTCCTCCAGCTTCCTCTTCTTCTCCTCCTCCATCTTCTTTCTCGCACGACTTCTATAGTCGGCGTTCAAGTCCGCAAACCTCTCATACCGCAGAACAATGCCTTTGCCTCGTGTTCTTCCCGGGTGTTCAGAATTTCCCAGGGAGCGCGTAAGCTCGTCGTTCTCTTTGCTGGGCGTGAACACCCCCGTTCGAGCCTCTTCTATTGCAACAACTAATTTGAGGTCGGCTCCTTCAAGACTTGCCTTTGTCCAAAACCTGGCCTGTCTTTGGGTCCAACATCCCCCCATGCGCATAGAACCAAGTTCTCGACCTGGGGGGCCAGCTCAATGTAACTGGAATGACCCCTGCATCCACCATCTGTTGCTCAACCTTATCCCACTTAGGTCGGGCCACCATGTAGCCACCTGGCCCCAGCATATGGAAATGATCCTTTTTCGCGGCATTGAGCTTGTTTACTCTCGACCGTTCCTTAGATAATTCCGATTCCTTGAATTTCACGAAAGCGGGCCAGTGATGTCTTTGCTTCTCCAGTGTACCCATGCATTCTGGAGTCTTGTTTCCTCCTTCGACGTACTGGGCCCATATACTTTTCTTTTGGTTGTTGAATGCAACCGCCATCTTCCTAGGAGCAGCTTCCTTGACTTTCTGCACATCTACATCTGTGACATGATCTGGTAGGGTGAAATGTGACATGAGATATTCCCAAAGCAGATATTTTGCTCTTTGGTTAACAAAAGTAAGATATGGATGTTCCTTTGCTGGCTTTTTCCATTCTTGAATGGAGATCGGGATTTGGTCCTTCACAAGAACTCCGCACTAATGAACGAACTTGTACTTTACATCATCCTTCAACTTTTTGGCCAGGCCTCGCACTGTCCTCCTGTCTGTAGAAGATTTGCTCGATCCGGAGGGCATAAAGAAGAAAGATCGATTCGTTAATATATATACAAATCATTTAAAACATGTGATGATCACCAGATGCTTGGTTATATAAATATACCTCACCGGTCTTTGTTATTTCAAGATCAACATTTTCTTCGTCATCATATTCATAGTTCTGGTCTTAATCTATTCGGTTGTCTTCATCAAATATCATACTCTCCCCGGTAGGGTTCAGATATTGTGAGCCGTCATCTTCTTCAAGCTCATCTGGGAGAGAGGATGAGCGTATGATGTTGAATAGGGCCTCCTCTCCTTCTCTGTCGGTATTGTCCATAGCTTTTATTTAACTAATCCAAAAGAAATATAAAACAATTTAGTATTCAAATTACAATGCATGCATGAAATCAATAAGAAAAAACGAAATCATTGTACATAATATGCATCATCGAATATAATCTCGAATAAATCGTCTTGAATATTGTCAAATCTCTCCCTAATAATAAAGCACTGATTGAGTCTCCGGGTTCACTGTCGCAGTGTTTTTATACAAAGATCCCTATGCTTTTTAGGAATTAACCCGCAGTGACGTCGCTAAGTAGAATAATGGTTCCCGTGAAAAAAAGGGTCGCCCGCATCCT
Source organism: Triticum urartu (assembly GCF_003073215.2). Taxonomy (NCBI): domain Eukaryota; kingdom Viridiplantae; phylum Streptophyta; class Magnoliopsida; order Poales; family Poaceae; genus Triticum; species Triticum urartu. Next base: position 44,994,310 of record NC_053028.1, on the reverse strand, counting down.
CTCGCACACGCCCGCGCCCAACTAGCCTCGCCTCGCACCGGAGGCGGCCGGAAGCAGGCCAACCCTCCGTCCGACTCACCTCGCCTCGCACCAGAGGCGGCCGGTGGCAGGTCGGACCCCCCTTCCCTCGCCGCTACGGCCATCTACCACCACCATCCTCGCCGCTCCCTCCCTCGCCGAGCCATATCTAGACGCCTAACCGGGAGAGGAGGAGGGGGGTTGACAAGGAGAGAGCAGTCAGCCGGTGGCAGCGGCGGCTCCGAGTACAGGTAGGCGATGGCGGCGACTCGGTAGCAGCGAGCGGCCGGTTCATCTCGCCTTCATCTCCTCGCTAGCTCCCTGCCTTCAGATGCTCTACGATATGGCCTCTACTCCTCGACAGCCACACCGAGCGGCCCATCCAAGAAACCAGCCCTGCCGCCCTACTGCTCCCAACCCCACTGAGTCTCAACCTTGCCGCCTATTCTGGTCGATGTTGTGATCAGGGCCGGCCCTGGGGCATGGGCAGAGGGGCGATGGCCTAGGGCTCAGGCCGGAGGGGGGCCCAGGATGTAGTACACATATAGTATAGCCCAGCAAATAAATAGACAAGGGAAAAATTATGAGAGGAAGAAAGCAAGATGGGCTCGCCCCATCGGATCGCCTGGTAATGCGTAGCGAAGCGTCGCGCACGCAAGTCACCGCCACTCGATGCACGCGCACATGTGAAACAAATCAATCGGAATGTCTGGCTTTTCCTTTCTTCTCGAAAAAAATCTAACTTTTCCCATTCGTCGCTCGTCGGTTCTTCTTCGTTGTCTCATCAGCCCGTCGCTTCGTCGTTCCTCGCTTGGTGCCTCAGCCGCTCGTTGCCGCCGCGGCACGCAGCAATCCGACAACTCGGCCTTCGAGCAATACGGCAATACATATGTATGCGAACGCCGTACACAATATCCATGTTCGGATGTTCTTAATCCATTCATCCATCTCCAATTTCAGTAGTTTCTTTAGTACGTATATTGAACTATTCATCCATGATTCATCCCATGGAGTATCTATTTTTTGATGTATAATTTTCTAATTCAATCTTTCATAGTATGTATTCAACCATCCTAATTTTTTGTCATTTTGTGTACATGTTTAGGGTTCTGATCATCCGATCTATAAATTTCTTATTCGTTGTCTACCCTTTGCTTCGTAATATTAGGACATTAGCATGCCATGTTGCCTAAGAAGCATTTGTCGGGTGCTGAAAAAAGAAAAAGAAAGAAAGAAATACATCTGAAAATTCAACCACTGAAGGGTTCTTTGACAAAGTATTTTACATCTTCAAGTATTGTTGATGTCAGTGAAGAACATAGGCAAGGAACTAATCCCGAGCATGAAAATTCAGATGTTAAGGTCAATGAAGATTGTGAAAGTATACAGAGGAGCAAATAAATTTGTTTCCTATTTGAGGTAATCATGTCACGTTTGTTTTATTTTGCATTGTCCAATAACTATTGTAGTCAAATTTCAAACTAAACTTGTGTGGTTGAAAGTTTACTTTTAGTATTATGCAAATGAAGTTATATATATGTATCATGCAAACACACACCCACAGATATATATATATATATATATATATATATATATATATATATATATATATGGTCTTAGGACTTAGAGGGCCCATGTCGTCGAGTTCGCCTAGGGCCTCCCAAAACACAGGGCCGGCCCTGGTTGTGATTGACAATAACCAGGAAGATTTAACCGCTCAGTTCATCCATTTGAATCCTTCTGCAGTAATTCTGTTCCCTACCCTTTCTTACTTGCAGGAAATTCAAGTGGGTACACATGTGAGTATCTTCTCCTTCCCTGTGAGTATCTTCTCCTTCCCTCTGTTGTATGCATGTGGTCATTTGTTATCGCTGATTAAGAATCAAGATCCGATACATTCTTGAATATTGAAGACTATCTTAGTTGGTCCAGATTAAACTTGACAAATACAATTTCCTTTTGGTTCCATCTGACAATTTAGTTGTATTATTGATTTGGGCAGTTTTCAATAATCTTAAGCCGTCTTCAGATTTTAGCTCACTCAATCATTCTGAATTATTTAACCTCAGTATGAGGTACATATGTTCCAGAGATTAATCCTGCGAAATTTGTAGTTGACCGGTTGGGTCTGTTTGATTTCTTTAGTAGACTGCAGCGGCAGTCACCATCGTTCATTATCTATTCTAAAGCTAGATTATTTGCACTGCAATATCTTTGTTACTTCAATCAAATAGTTCAGCCATGTCTTATTGATTTGGACGGTTCTTATTTTAGCCTGCTCGGTCTCTGGATTATTTACTGTCAATTTTGATGCATGTCTTTAATAAAATAAGAAACTGATTTTGGTTGCTAAAATAAACACTAAACGCTACTTGCTCATGGCGGCTATGTGTAGAAAGACGATCACGGTGGAGGAGATCTCGACGGTCGATGTGAAGCTGGGGCGGAAGAAGGGCACGAATATCACCTTCCTAGAAGGAACGATCTGATTTTTCTGGTACTGTTATGTGTTTTTAAAAAGTTATTGGGATGTAATTTTTATATTGACACTATCCTCTATGAAGTTATATTTTCATACATTTCACTTTTTGCATCAGCCGAGGCACATTTTATTTTCAAATAATTTCTGAAGTAAAATTTGTGAATGAACTGCATGATGTTTCATGTGTCTGAATTGTACTTGAAATAAAATATTAGATAGCAAGGTCCAGAGGAAATGTGAGAAAGTTGTCCAAAAACTGAAGAAACTTTTTTATTTTTCTTCCCATTAAAAGTTTGCAATTTGTACTATGCTTTATTTTTACTATAACGTCAAATTTATCATGTTTTAAGATGAATGGTAAATCAAATAAGGAAAGAAATTATGGTGCCCAGAATTTATATCCCTTAGCGCTTCATCAACATGAGAAAATATTGTTTGATTCTTGTTTAGTCTTATTTGCAGCGTAAACTATGTTTACCATTCATTCTGTCCAGGAGCATCCAGACAGGGAGGTGCTTCACACCCTGCGTCTAGGCATGTGCTGCAACACCAACCACATGGCAAAGATTGCTGACAACTGTTAAGAGAAAGCAAACAACTGAGGAGGAACAATCTTGTTTGTGCCTAATGATGGTTGCCTGAACCTGACACCAGATACCAAGACAACCTTGAACCTGGACACCAGGGATATCTCCCACGGCGTGCCTCTTTAGACCAAATCCAGCAATCAACACCTCGTCAATTTGCTCCATGAAGTTCAGGAACCATCATTAAGCACAAACAAGATTGTTCCTCCTCGGTTGCTGGCCCTTTAGTCATAAAAAATGATGTGTTGTGCTGGTTAGCAAGTTTTATCTCCCCCGTGGATGCAGATATCAGAATATATTCAGTTTTTCAGTACGATAGCTTGCAAGTTGCAATGTACCACAAAGCTAGCTATTAGCTGACCTATCTTTTCTGGTTGAAGCGTGTTTGATTTCCTACAAAACAATTCATCCAGCTATCCTTTCTATTGATTTTAGTTATGAGAATTCTCGCCGACAGAATTGATCTGGGCCAGTGTGCTCGGACGGCAAGAATGCCTCGATGACCACCATGCCCAAGGCGATGTACTTCTCTGGCGATGCCTCTGGGTTGGTGTGGACTTGCTCCGGTTCGGCTACGCCGTATTGTGTTGGATGACGTGTGTGCGTGGTGTCGGAGTTGAAGATGGACCATTGTTTCGACTCTAGACGACATGGACGGTTGAGCTTGATCACGTTTGTTGTGAATGGGTGGACAACATGGCCCCCGATGATGAAAAAGAGAAGTGATAGCACAATATAGTGCTAAATGTGTGTAAGGATTTGTTTAATCGTTGCAACGCACAAGTATTTTTTGCTCGATCCACGCCGACCATTGCATCACACAAAGAGGCAGAACCTCGTCCAGGTCGACGCCAAACCAGAGACCCGAACAGACGGTGTCGATCTAGAACAACGAGGCAACATGGCAAGGCGTCGCCGGGGATTCGCCACAGAAGAAAACGGCGATCTATGCTGGTGGAGAGCAGCGCGCGATACGGCGGCTGGCGGCAACATTTACTAGGGATAGTGAAACGGGGAACGTGAATAGAGATAGTGTGTGCAGTTCGTCTAGCAACGATGGTGTGTCTTCTTGTTTATGTAGGCCAACTCCGTATGTTTGGGCCAAGCCCAAATAGTGCAAAGAAAAATTGCAAATAAAATTTATTTTTTCAAAAAACAAAACATTCTGAAATATATATTTTTGAGAGAAATGTTCTTACCCCTCAAAAAACAAAACATTCCTATTCCTGAAGAACGTTCTTTTAAGAAAAACATCTATTCAAAAATGTTCTTTTTCAGAGAAATGTTCCAATTTCATAAAGACCGTTAACTCTTCTTGAGAAAGTTTTCCAATTTTTATGTAAGTGTCAACTTTTATTAAAAATTAGGAAATTTTCACATTCAACTTTTCATCGAAATTTATTAAAACTGGATATAAAAAAATGATGCACAATGACACATAAAGTAGGTGGTGCCCCTTTTTTCGCCCGGTGCAACACACAGTACATTAATTATTTTATAATAATAAAGCACGGATTGACTCCGTGGGTTCACCGTCATAATACGCTTCTTTTCGTGAATTTACGCTTTCAGTTTATAAATATAAAATATATACGCGAGGTGGTACTAATTGGTTACTCCCTAATTTTTGTTGGTCTTCGTTCCGTCCGTCCGTCTCAACCAAAATTCCCCGCATGGGCCGCACATAGCTTATTTTGTGCATCCCCGCATGGGCCAAGGTGGGCCTGGTCAGATATTTTGGCAAAAAAGGACAATTACTTGCGTCAGGAATTGAACTCGCGATCTCTCAACCCATACCATACACACCTACCAACTAAGCAATATGAGCTCATTTGTACTCAAGACGTTTACTTTTCTTATTCAATAGTACCACCTCGCCTCCTTACAACTGAAAGCACCAACATATATACGTCTTAGAGTTACACTTTATCAACCAGCTTGATAAGTCGGCTAAGGAAGGAATGAAAATGAGTCCAAGGAAGGAAAGATATATGCATCCATACTATGTGGGCTAATTAAAAGGAAATGAAGAAAGAAGGAAGGAAGAAATATGGTGGGCCAATTAAAATAGGAAGTAAGGAATATCCATACTACGTCGGCGCTAATTATACTGGAAGGAAGGAAAAAATATGATGCGGTGCGTCCTATGTGGACTAATTAGACGAAATTCGGGCTAATTAACTTGTGAGAAATTAATGAGATTCATAATGCCATGCTTGCTGCATAAATTTAAAAGAGGGCGTTTAAGAAAACAAGTATTAAAGGAGATTAGGTGAAATTGCTAATTGGTGATTGTTGAAGAAAAAGCCAAGAAACCCCCTAATTAAAGGAGAGTTTTTCTAAGGCACCCGAGTGTATTTGTGTGGAGGGCCTTCCTGTAATTGGCATGGAGGGCGGCCGCTATCCGGCCCTGCTTGGATCCTAACCAAATACAATGAAGAACGACTCGTTTGTACGCTTTTCAGTTTCCTCCTCGGTGTGTGCATGTGTGTTGCTGTGCAAAGCTCAAGCTCATTAAGTTTCCTATAGCTAGGTACACAAGCTAGGTTCTGCATATACCAGCTTGATCTGCATGCAAATCTTATAGGAAAGCAAGACTGGATCGATTTGTCCTAGAAATGTGTACATGTGTAAACTTGGCCAAAATTGAACACAACATAGTTTGATGTACCTTGGTTTGTTGGTTATGCATGTCAATGTTGATAATCTCAAACAACTACTTGGTTCTGATTGTTGATGTTATAGGATGGATGTGTGCACAATCAGAGAGCATCATGGAGATAGCAGAAACTAAAGGCCTAATTTGCCTCCACACATGGTTTTGTCTTGTCCAATTTGAAAGCTTGACTGGTTAGTAACTTACTATTTTACTGGTCATGGAACAAACTATGTATAGGTCTAGGTCAAGACAAGGTGGATGATTCATCTGCCTAAATTGGGTAGGGTCCATCAACAACACGAGACTGCTCGGTAAAAGAATATTTCACAGTTGCGCCTTAGAAAATCAAGCCATGAAAATACTATCAATTTCTCTGTTGAAAAATAAATATCTCTTTGTGGCACATGTTTACCTCCTCTTCAACGGTTTCCATGTTAACTAGAGCCCATTAAAGATTACATCACCTAGGCACCAACTCAATATGAGGGCGCTCGAAAACAAGCCGACGAACTTCCGCACGAGAGAATTCAAAAAAAAAATGTTTCATGTCTACCACATCTGCACAACCTGATTCTCGTGCCTTGCAAGCTATGTTACTTTAGTTGAAGGAGGGATAATGTAGGGATGCTATTTTCTCCCGTTGCAACGCACGGGCAATTTTTGAGTAATATATATAATCTCGAATACATCGTCTTGAATAATATATATAATCTCGAATACATCGTCTAGAATATTATTGAATAATATATATAATCTCGAATACACCGTCTCGAATATTATAGAATACATCACTAGCTAGCTAATAATCTAGTTCACTCGCGTTTCCTGAGGTGTGGGCGGTGGACACCCAAAGAGAAGGAACCATCACACGATCATAACTCGGGTGAGATCCCCGAACAACCTACCAGGTATTGGAGAACCTGACATCCAATGCAGCCATGTAGCGACGGACGTGCTCGTCCTCCTCCCTGAAACGGCGACGTACCACCTCCAGCGGGGCCGGCTCCCTCCACACCGAAAGTGGCCCACGCGAACGCCACCAAAGGGGCTCCAGGTCGACGACAGGACCCGGGGTCAGGTTCCTCACCAAGTAGCACACCCTGAAGGTAGCACCTCCCAGTGCCATCCCGACAGAGCCCAGTACCGGACATGGCTCCTCTGAAGCCGGACGTCGTCATGGACGGGTCGACGACGAGGATGCGGGCCGGGCATCATTGACATCGAAAGCAAATTCTATATGCAAATGTTACATTTTTAAATGATTGGATTGTGGTTTGTTATATACAAATTCTATATGCAAATGTAACATAACGGATGCTCTTAACCTTTAAGGGATTTAACAAAATGGCGCCATTCTGGATGTGCAGAAAATAGTCCATATTTTTCCTGATCTCATCTACCCTTCTATATGTCACGTTGTGTATTGTCAAAGGATTCAAGAAAACCATGGCTTCATCACTAGCCGAAAGTAACAGCCGCATAATGGTACGAGGCTCTCCAAAATGGTTTTGGAATAGAGTCCCGGATAGGAGAATTGGCTTTTTGGTACGAAGTTCAGCAAGAGTCTTCTGAATATAGCTATTTGGAAGGCCTTTGAAGAAACTTGTAAAGCGAATTATTCTATCCGAAACTCGGTTCCAAAACAACTTTAAAGAGCTTCGTACCATCATCCCCCTGGTACTTTCGACTAATGATGAAGCCATGGATTTATTCAATACTTTGAAAGACAACGTGAATATAGAAGAATATATATGTATATGAGATGAGAAAAAAGTTGGATCAACTTGTGCACATCCATAATGGAGGCATTCTTTATAAAGCTATGTCAAAAGTCAAACTTTGACATATGCCGATCAAATATCATTGCATATGTCAAAATTCAAACTTCGACATATGATATCTAGCTAGCTCATTCGTCTAACATTAATATATATATATATATATAGCTAATTCATCTAACATTTTGACAAAAGTATAAAAATCTAATTCATCTAACATTAATTAATCTATATCTATACATTTACAAATTACAGAATCGAAATAAAATCACACGTTAATCAAAAATTTTGAGCCATTTTATCTAGTAGGACCGAGTTATTACGGTGTAGATTAACCTATAAATCCAGGCAAAAAAACTTCTCCAAAGGTCCATACTTCTTTCACATTCATAAAAATACAAGTATAAAATCTCCTAACTATTCCATAAAAAAAGTAGAAATTTTCCTAACTAAGTCTATCTATAACTCCACGTCTATTTTGAATGAAAACAAATCCTAACTCAATCTAAATATAACTTCACGACCTCTTCATGTCCTCATGAATATCAATGAACTGAGGCCATCCACTCCATGATTTATTTGTCGGCGTACGAAAGTAGGGGCCTTCTGTACCCCTTTACTTGTGCACGGGCAGTAGGAGCCACACCTGCAAACACGCTTGGCGGGATAGAGGAAGCGAAGATACAAGACTACCCGAGCAGCGCTGAAGCGAGAGGCGCGAAGAGCAATGGGACAAGATGGGCTTCCCTCGGCAAGAGCCTTGCCAGGGACGACCTACGCTGCCCCAGCACGAGCCTTGCCGGGGCAACTTGCCCAACACCATCGAGACCGCCACCTTTAAGCCTAAGAATTATGACGCTATCGACAACGTCAAGACCAAGGCTCAGGGAGCGCCTATATGGTAGAATGCAGATCTTTGTGATGAACAGATGCCTGCAAGACTAGACAAGAACCAGAAGACGAAGGCCCCCGCCAAGATCCTTGCTGCGAACGCCCACAAGACCTCGGCAAGATCCTTGCTGGGGATATCTGCAGGGCGACAACCAGGCCCACACTTACCCAGGTTTCGCTGCCCCATGGCCGTTCCGACGCAGCAGCCAGCCTGCCAACCAGGCACGCACCTACGTGCCAGCATGCGGCTTCTAGGCCAACCAGGCAAGCACCTGTGTGGTGTCATGCAAATCTTTGAGAGGACCCTGCCACCGCACCAGCGCAGCAGCCAGCCAGCATGGCGCTGCATGCCTAGTCAGCTTGGACGTGCGTTGAAGCGAGGCGAGGCGGTGACAGACGAGTCGAGCTTCCATGCTGTACCCGATAAAGTAAGAGGGCACGTCGGCAGCGCATTAAATGCGTTTGTCCTACGGTTCCTGGATATAGACTCGTACACCGTAGACATTTTCCACCTCATGTGCACCGCTGTGGTAGCCCCTTTGACATATAAAAGGAGGCCCGAGGCGTACTGAGGAAGGATTAAGACTTTTTGGGATAGGCATGCACCACAGCTAGTTCAAGAACTGAAGAACACCGAATATACACCAAAGCAGTATTAGATAATTACGCATCGTTTGCGGCCCAAACCTGGATAAAATTCCCCCCGCGTTGATCTTCTAAACCCGCTCTTTCCATAGCCCTGCGCCCCGTCAACCGCGGTAGGGATTCCCCGTGATCCCATAGGCATCGTTAACCCCGACATCTTTGGCGCGCCAGGTCGGGGGCGCAAGCTGTGAAATCCAGTTTTGAAGTCACCTCATCGACTCCTTCATCGCGATGGCTCGAGAGAAGAAGGCTATGTCAATCAGCCTTGCTGTCACGCTGTCAGCCAAGCGAGGCGATGATGTCCAAAGCCGCAACAGCCATCCGCGTGGCAACGGAAAGGCTAAGTCACGCAAAACCTTGAGCGATTCCTTATTAATATAAGGTTATTCTCCTCGAAAATCTTTCCCCTTGTATGGAAAACCTGTACGCGATGGAACCCTTCCGGTATTGGCAATGCCCTCATTTTGTTTCGAGTCTGCTCAACAGTTTGAGCGACTGCGTTGAGAACGGCAGGGAGGCTTGCCCGGCAGCAAGCGCCCCCCAGCCGGCTGCTAAGGATCCGTCCTTCAAAGCGCCTTAGCATGAGTTTACGTGCGGACAAACCTATGCAACTAGGCGTAGGGTGTGTACATACAAGAAAAGATGGAACAGGATGATAGCATGCTTCATTTCAAAGTACTGCAGGGTTATGTTACATCAATAGTTGTTGCGGTTCTAATTTAAGGTAAAATTTTCATGGTCATGAACTAACATGGGCGATGGGAAACGGGGTGCCTAGTCCCGGCGCTGGCCCTCCACCCTCTTGACGCCGTCGACGCAGCTGATGATGGGCTCGATACGCTCTTCGAGCGCCGCGATGTCCGTACCCTTCGGCAAGCTCCCCAGCACGTTGGCGAAGTCGGCAGTGGGGTTACAGAACGCCACCTTGGTGATCACCTTGGTCAGGGCACCCCGGCAGAGCCTCCAGGACTCATTCGTGAGATAAACTGCTCGATTGGCGCAGAGCTGCTTCAGGGCATCGAGGGTGCCCTCAAAGAACAGGGTCAGGTTGGCATTGGGGCTCACGTTCGGCTCCTGGGAGTGCCTGACATCCGGCATTCCCATGACGGCCAGCTTCGCGAAGATCCTCCCGGCGATGTCCACGAGGCGCCTGATCCAGATGTTTACGCCCTTTGGAGCAGCTATGGCTCGGCAGCGTTATGGCTCCGCAGCGTTGTGTGCTCGGCGGCGTTATGGCTCCGCAGCAGCTTCTTGACACGTCTCCGTTGTATCTATAATTTTTGATTGTTCCATGCCAATATTCTACAACTTTCATATACTTTTGGCAACTTTTTATACTATTTTTGGGACTAACATATTGATCCAGTGCCTAGTGCCAGTTCCTGTCTGTTGCATGTTTTTGGTTTCGAAGAATATCCATATCAAACGGAGTCCAAACGGGATAAAAAAGGACGGAGATACTTTTTGGAATATTTGGAAAATTCCGGAAGAAAAATCCACGCGAGACGGTACCCGAGGGTGTCACGAGGAAGGGTGGCGCGCCTGCCCCCCTGGGCGCGCCCTGACAGGACCCCGATTCCAAGTCACATCGATCTAGCCGGTAACACCTCATATCACATTGCGGCCTCACACACGGTATCCCCACGGGTGTCTCCTTACCATGGCCCGGGACCGTTTGCGCCTTTTGGCTCACGTATATGATAGTGTCGCTAGCATCCATATGACAGAGAACCCGGGGCGACATGGCTAGTCGTGAACCCAAAGCGGCACAGTCTTATGGGGACAGGCATACATGAATCACATCGAGCATGTCGGTCATCAGCGAGTGAATCCGGGCTATAGCACTGGGCTAACAGGACTCCAGGGAACCCGGGCTGTAGCAGGCTAGGCAGGACTCCGGATGTCACAGCGTGACATTTCCTCGAAGGGACAGACACAGGAACGAAGTGAATCACATGCCGGCCAGTCAAGTGTTCCGGAGCAGTAGTGCTGGGCTAGCAGGACTCCGGTGAACCGAGCTGTAGCGGACAACTATGGCTCATGGAAGCACTAGACTACATTTCCCCATAAGAGAGGCTGCCAAGGATAAACAACTAGATTGTCGGATCCCACACATACCAAGCATTTCAATCATACACACAATATGCTCGATATGTGTAAATACAACATGGCATCACAACATAACTCTACGACTCAAGTATTATTCATTAGGCTCGGAGGAGCGAGATAAAACAAACATGGGTCTCATGACCCATCATTCAGAGCATACAAGTCAAAGCACATGCGGAAGCTTAACATGTCTGCGTACAGACATGTACAAATGAAAAAGGCTGAGAAGCCTGACTATCTACAAGATCCTGCCGAGGGCACAAGATCGTAGCTGAGGTATCAAGCTAAACGTCGAAGTCCACATGGAACTGCTAGCGAGAGTGAAATCTCTTTGCAAAAACATAAATTAAGCAAACGTGAGTACAAATGTATCCAGAAAGACTTACATCAGAACTAGCTACATATGCATCAGTATCAAGAAAGGGGAGTGGAGTTTAACTGCAGCAAGCCAGCTTTGACTCGGTGGCTATCCTGAACTATGACTGCAAGTAACTCTTTTGAGGTGGCGCACACGAGTCCACATATTCACCATATCAATACACCACTATGGATCCGTTCTCGTCTCCCTACGAGAACGCCATCCATAGCACTCACACTTATCTTGCGAGTTTTAGAGTATCCACTTTCACTTGTCTATGAACTGTTATAGGCAACCCAGAAGTCCATTACCGCGGACACGGCTATTCGAATAGATGATGTTAACCCTGCAGGGGTGTACTTCTTCACACACGCTCTCACCACTTACCGTCGTTTACACGACATGTACTCGGCAACCTTCAAGCGGAAGCCCAATGAGGGTGTCGGCCACGGCCTACCTAAACAGTCAAGTCTCTACTCCAGGTTTATCGCCTATCCAGGTTCCATCTGCAGGGAGTCCGGACGAGGTTTGCACATACGGCCCCGAACGATGTGTACAGGGTTCCGAGACACCAAACGGGAGCCCGGCATGCTCGGCCACGGTGTATCTACCGCATCATAGCCCACCCCTAGGGTCAGCGCTACGCACGGCCGCCAACACATACCCTATAAACACCAGAAACTAGTTGCAATTATTGGACAGAGGACTAGAGTGGTTAAGAAGCCGAGAGGGTCCATTGATTTCGGGCCCAATGCGTGGTAGTAACTGTTTCATGGATCACAAACACAGAACTCAGTTCCCGAGGACGGCTTCAATGAGACAACCCACCATGTACTCCTACATGGCCTCTCACCGCTACCTTTTCCAAATTGTGTTCACACACTTAGCTGTCAACAGTAGGACATGTTTACACACCTCCGATTCATCCCCGATGAATCAGACCTAACTCAACTCTAAGCAGTAGCAGGCATGACAACAAAACATGAATGAGTAGGCACATCAGGGCTCAAACAACTCCTACTCATGCTAGTGGGTTTCATCTATTTACTGTGGCAATGACAGGTCATGCAGAGGAAAGGGGTTTAACTACTGCAGCATGTAACAGTTGAATCATTGCTGTCCTAATGCAGTAAAAGAGAGCAGGAGCAAGAGAGTGGGATTGTATCAGAATGAACAAGGGGTTTTCCTTGGCTGGCACTTCTGAAGATAGCAATAGCTCTTCATCGGTGTCATCGAACTCATCGTCGGAACCACGTTTACCGAGAGGGGACAATACCGGCAAACAAGGAAGAAACACAATCAATGCAATGCAACAATATGATGCATGCTCATGACATGGCAATATGCTGTTGATTGAACTAATGCAACTAGCAACCATATTAAATGAAGTAGGTTTGAACCCTAGGTTCAAATTCAAACTCCATATGTGAGAGTTTAAATTCCATTTATATGAATTGGCCTAAACAGCAGCCATAAGTTGTTCTAACATGCATGAAAATGCCATAAACAGATTCTTTGGATTTTTCTGATCATTTTTCATATATAAATCTTTGCATTTGGAGTTACGGTTGATTTTCTATGATTTTTAGAAGTTTAGGAAATTTTCTAGAATTCCTGAATTATTTTTAATCCAGAAAATCATTTCTGCGTCAGCATGACAGTAACATGACGTCACCAGGTCAACCGTGGCTGACCAGGGTCAAACCTGACCAGTGGGTTCCACTGGTCAGTCACACAGTGCTGGCTCGAGTCAACGACAAGTGGGACCGGTCAAAGGCCACGTCAGCAAAGTCAATGCTGACGTGTGGGTCCACTCAAATCAAATTAAGTCCAACTAATTTCGTTAGTAGGTTAAATAAACCTGTGGGGCCTGGCTATCATTGGCTCAGGTGCTAACCTAATTGGCAATTAGTCCCTAATGGCTGGATTAGGCCGGCGGTTACTCGCCGGCGTAAGCGGAGGCGGCGGCGTTCCCCGTCCGGCCAACTTCGACGACGGGAGCAAGCGGGGCTGGGCGTGTTGGAACCGGAGCAAGGGTGCGCATCGGTTGGTGGCCTCGGGCGATGCTAGGGTCACCGGGAACGTCGACGGCGTCGAGTTTCACGGCGGCGCAGCTGCGGCTTGCATGGGCGCGAGGGCTAGGGTGCACGAGCGAACGACCTGAGGCGCGCTACGGCTTCCTAAGAAAGCGCGGACCACGACTGCGTGCTTGGATTGGCCAGGCGGGGTGGCTACTGACGGCGAGCTTCGCGACGGCGGCAGCGAGCTCCGGTCGAGGTGGAAACAACGACTGGGGGGGAGAAAAGGACGGCGGGGAGAGGGGCGAAGGAAGAGGGGCTCACAGGGAACCCGTAGAGAAGCTCTTCGTGCTCGGGGATGGCTTGGACGGAGCGAATCGACACCGGCGATCTCGGACGTCCGAGGTTGAAGACGACGGTGGTGAGGATGATGCACGGCTCCCGGCGAAGCATGGCTCGGTGTGGACGAAGAGGACGATGTGGCGGATCTCGCAGACACAACGAGCGGTCGAGGGGAATGGGGTGGCTATGCGAACGGCGACGGTGAGCTTGCGGTGGCTTCGGCCATGGTGCGGATGTCAGGACCCCGATTCCAAGTCACATCGATCTAGCCGGTGACACCTCATATCACTTTGCGGCCTCACGCACGGTACCCCACGGGTGTCGTCTTACCATGGCCCGGGACCGTTTGCGCCTTTTGGCTCACGTATATGATAGTGTCGCTAGCATCCATAAGACAGAGAACCCGGGCCGACATGGCTAGTCATGAACCCAAAGCGGCACAGACCTATGGAGACAGGCATACATGAATCACATCGAGCATGTCGGTCATCAGCGAGTGATTCTGGGCTGTAGCACTGGGCTAACAGGACACCGGGGAACCCGGGCTGTAGCAGGCTAGGCAGGACTCCGGAAATCACCGCGTGACATTTCCCCGAAGGGATAGACATAGGAACAAAGTGAAACACATGCCGGCAGTCAAGTGTCCTGAACAGTAGTGCTGGGCTAGCAGGACTCCGGTGAACCGGGCTGTAGCGGACTACTATGGCTCGAGGAGCACTAGACTACATTTCCCCATAAGAACGACTGCCAAGGATAAACAACTAGATTGTTGGATCCCACTCATACCAAGCATTTCAATCATACACACAATATGCCCGATATGAGTACATACAACATGGCATCACAACAAAACTCTACAATTCAAGTACTTTATTTAAAGGCTCCAGGGAGCCATACATAGCATGTTCATACAGATAGGGGTCACATGACCCGACACTCAAGTCATACAAACACACAAGCACATGCGGAAGCAGCTAGTCTGAGTACAGACTCTAGAAAGAAAGAAGGCTTCTCGAAGCCTGTCTATCTACATAGGGCCCTCCATGGCCAGGATCACCACCTGGGTGGCTAGTCACTCGTCGACGTCAAGGTCTACATAAAACCCATCGGAGGGGGCGGTGTTGTCGTCTGAAAACAGTAATTAAGCAAACATGAGTACAAAGGTACTCAGCAAGTCTTACATCAGAACCTACTAAACATGCTTATTCTCAAGAAGGTGGTGGGGTTAATGCAGCAAGCTAGCTTTGACTCTTGGCTAAGCTATCCTACGGAACTTCACCAGTAAAATAGTTTTCGCACACGAGTCCACTCTCACCAACACAATACACCACCGTGGATCCTCCCTCGTCATCCTACGAGAGGGCCATCCTCGATACTCACACTTATCTTGAGTCTTTTAGTAGTATCTTAACTTGTCTATGAACTGTATAGGCAACCAAGTAGTCCTTTACCGCAGACGCGGCTATTCGAATAGTTTTATACCCTGCAGGGGTGTACTTCGTCATACACGCATTCACCACTTACCGCCATTTACACGACATGTACTCGGCAACCTTCAAGCGGAAGCCCAACGAGGGTGTCGGCCACGGCCCACCTAAACAATTAAGCCTCTAGTCCAGGTTTATCGCCTATCCAGGTTCCATCTGCAGGGAGTCCGGCCGAGGTTTCCACATACGGCCTCGAATGATGTGAACAGGGTTCCTGAGACACCAAACGGGTGACTCGGTACACCGTGCCACGGTGTATCTACCGTAACATAGCCCACCCCGAGGGTCAGCGCTACGCACGGCCGCCAACACATAACCTACAAGCACCAGAAACTATTTGCAACTCCTGGACAAAGTACTAGGGTGGTTAAGAAGCCGAGAGGGTCAATTAAGGATCCCAATGCATGGTAGTAGCTGAATCTTAAATCACACATACAGATCTCAGTTCTTAGGGACGGCCTCAATGAAACAACCCACCATGTACTCCTACATGGCCTCTCATCGATACCTTTACCAAAACATGTTCCATGCATCCCTCACATTACCGACATAAGCATTTCACTCTAGCCCATCATCCAGATGAACTAGACCTGACACAACTCTAAGCATAGCAGGCATAGCAAGGTAGGAATCACATACATGGCTCAATCAACTCCTACACATGCTAGTGGGTTTCATCTAGTTACTGTGGCAATGACAGGTCATGCAGAGGATAAGGGTTCAACTACCGTAGCACACAGCAGTTTGAATCGCGTTGTCTTAATGCAGTACACAAGAGCAGAAGCGAGAACATGGGTTTGTATCGGAATGATCAATGGTTGCTTGCCTGATGGAGTGGTAGTGGGATACTGCCCTTCAGTTGGATACTCGTGAATATCCTTGGAGGCAGAACCTACCACGAAGAACACATCGGAATACAATCAACACATGACGATATGCAACAATATGATGCATGCTATGACATGGCAATATGAATGTGTCTTGGCCTAATGCAAGTTATATTAGAAAGGAATGAACTCATTTGAATCAAAGATTCAAATATTAGCTCATTAAACATGGCCTTAATAGTGCATTTCCTTATTCTGCTTAAACAGCAAGGTGAACTTGTTTTGTCATGCATGAAACCATTACTGCGTCTCGGTTGAATTTCTATGATTTTTAGAAGTTTTAAACATTTTCTGGAATTTCCTGTATAAAAATAAATCCAGAAAATCAATTACTACGTCAGCAATGCATCAGGGTGATGTCAGCAGGTCAAAGGCGCCAGCCCAGGTCAAACCTGACTGGTGGGCCCCTGCTGTCAGCCTCTCAGTGCACTAACTATGTTTAGTTAGCCTAATTACTGGGCAGGGCCCACTAGTCAGTGACTATACTAATTAAACTAACTAATTTTTAGTTAGAAACTAATCTGGATAATTAGCAGAGGGGGGCCCACTTGTCATTGACTCAGGGGAGTCAGCTGGGCCCACCCAGTCCACGTCAGTGGTCAAATCCGCCGGTCAACAGGGCTAATCCCGCTGGCATTGAGTCGCCGGCGAGGCCGGGACGGCAGAGGGCTTCGGAAAACGCCCTCAGGTAACCAAATCGACGGCGGAGACTATCTACGGATAGCTGGGAACGAGCCGCAGCGTTTGGTGGTCGTAGTTGGGCTCGGGGTGGCCGGAAACGACGCCGGCGACGAGCTTGGCGGTCGCCGGAGTCGGGTGAGGACGGTTTCGAGGCTACGGTGCACGGGAGGAAAAACTGGTGGTGGCTACGGGTTCCTGGTGCTGCGTTGAGCATGGTGAGGTGCTCGGACGCGTGCTTGCATGGCCGTAGCCACGACGGCGACATGGCTGGCGGCGAGGAGCTCTCGGGTGCGGTGGAAACGGCGGCTACAGGGGCCAAAAGTGCACGGGGGCTAGGGGGAAAGGAAGAGGAGCTCACAGCGGAGTCGGAGAGGGGGTCAGCGAGCTCGGGGAGGTCCTGGCGGCGGCGAATCGACCGGAGATGGCTCGGGTGCCCGAGGTTGAAGACGAGGGCGAAGGCGGCGAAGCAGGGCTTCCGGAGAAGCGTGGCTCGGTGGGGAGGACGAGGGAGTCGTGGCGGAGCTAATGGGCTCGTCGGAGGGGCCATGGAGTGGCTGTAGTGGCAACTACGGCGATCGGCGGCGAGGGACGTGATCGGCTGTCGCGGGGGAGAGTGAGAGAGACGAGGGGGAGAGTGCGAGAGGATGAGAGGGAGACGTGGGGGTCGCGTGGCGTCCTCTCGGCGCCTCCCGGCATCGGTAGAAGCAGGAGGTGTCCGGCGCGTGGCCGGCGCGCGGCGAGCACGCGCCCCTGCCTCCTGGCGGGAGGAGGACGATGACTGGCAGCGCCAGCAGGCTGGGCCGAGCCAGGTGGCTGGGCCAGCACAGGTAAGGCCCAGGTGGGCTTCTTTCTCCTCTTTTTTTTTGATTTAGTTTCTGTTTTCTATTAAACTGCAACTGTTTAGCTTTATTTAAAATACTAAAACATTTCCAAAAATCCTAAAAATAAATGTGGCCTCTGTTTAGATTATTTCCAACAGGAAACATTTACTCCCAGAATTATTTGAGCAATTAAGTTATTTTATAGCATTTAAATGCCCAAATTCAATTACTTATGATTTAATTCAATGACCCTTTGTTGACCTAGAAAAATGTGCACCAATTTTGCCAGAGGTTCTAACGTAAACAAAGAGAGTGAACATTTTAGAAGGGCATTTCAGGTTCATTGAAATTATTTTTTGTAAACCCTAGTTGATTTCAAAAGTGGTGCTGGGGGTTCTGCCTTCCCCATTTCAATTTTCTGATGAGAAGTAAACATGATGCACACTCTAATGCATGGACTAGCTAGGGTGTGACAACTCACCCCCACTCGAAAGAATCTCGTCCCGAGATTTAGGATCCTCTGGAAAGAAGGTGGGGTACTCAAGTCGAAGATGATCCTCCCTTCCCAAGTGGCTTCTTCCTCGGAATGGTGTGACCATTGAACCTTGAGAAACTTGATATTATGACGCCGGGTGGTACGCTCGGCTTGACCAAGGATACGAACGGGATATTCCCGATAAGAGAGGTTATCTTGTAGATCAAGCGTTTCGTGGTCCACTCCACGGATAGGATCCGCGAAGCAATGCCTGAGTTGTGAAACGTGGAAGACATCGTGAACTCTGGAAAGATGCGGAGGTAGTTTCAATTGGTAGGCAACTTCTCCTCATTTGGCAAGAATGCGAAAGGGTCCAATGTAACGAGGAGCCAATTTGCCTTTGATACCGAAACGATGGGTTCCCTTTAACGGAGTAACCCGAAGGTAAGCCTTCTCATCGACTTCATAAGTCATAGGCTTATGTTTACGATCATATTGACTCTTTTGACGAGATTGGGCGGTTTTCAATTTCTCACGAATAATGCGACCTGCTCTTCTGCTTCCTGAATCATATCCGGGCCAAAGAGTTGTCTTTCCCCGGTTTCTGACCAGTTAAGAGGCGTTCGACATTTTCGTCCATAAAGAACTTCGAAAGGAGCCTTGCCTAAGCTGGCTTGATAACTATTGTTATAAGCAAACTCCGCGAATGGAAGGCATTTCTCCCAACTCATTCCGAACGAGATGACAGAAGCTCGGAGCATATCTTCCAGAATTTGATTGACTCATTCTACTTGACCACTTGATTGGGGATGGAAGGCGGTGCTAAAGGAGAGACGGGTTCCCATAGCATTTTGGAAACTTTCCCAAAATAGTGAGGTGAAGAGACTCCCACGGTCTGAGTTAATTTCCAATGGAACACCATGAAGAGACACTATTCGGGAGATGTATAAATCGGCTAGCTGGCTAGCGGTGATACTCTCACGAAAAGGTAGAAAATGGGCTACTTTGGAAAGTCGGTCGATCACAATGAAGATGGCATTATTCCCTCTCTTGGTCCTGGGAAACCCAGTGATGAAATCCATACTAATTTTATCCCATTTCCATTCAGGAATAGCCAAAGGTTGAAGGGTGCCAGCAGGCCGTTGATGCTCTGCTTTAACACGACGACAAACGTCGCAATTAGCAATGTATTGAGCGATTTCTCTCTTCATCCTGGTCCACCAAAACCTCTGGTGTAGGTCTTGATACATTTTGGTACTACCGGGATGAACGGTGAGAGGGGATTCATGAGCTTCCTTAAGGATCAGTCGCCTCAGGTTTCGTACCTTTGGAACCACTAGGCGATTCCCAAAGTATACGACACCTTGATCATCAATGGAGAAACAATTCGCGACTCCTTTCTTAATGTTTCTCTTAATACGGGAGATTCCCGGATCTACCTTCTGTGCCTTGATGATCTGATCCGTAAGGGTAGGTTCCGCCACCAGGGTGGATAGGAATCCTCGAGGAACAATGTGAAGGTTTAGCTTACGAAATTCCTCATGGAGAAGTGGTTGACTTTGTTGTAACTTCAGTTGTTACAATAGGACTTACGGCTTAGCGCATCAGCCATGACATTGGCTTTGCCCGGGGTGTAAGTTATTCCTAAGTCGTAATCCGAGATCAACTCAACCCAACGTCTTTGCCTGAGATTCAAATCTGGTTGAGTGAAGATATATTTCAGACTTTGGTGATCGGTGAAGATCTCGCAACGATTACCGAGAAGGTGATGTCGCCAGGTTTTAAGTGCATGGACTATAGCTGCAAGCTCTAGATCATGTGTGGGATAATTTTCCTCATGTGGGTGTAATTGCCGTGAAGCATAGGCAATTACCTGACGATCTTGCATGAGTATGCAACCTAGTCCTTGTCGCGAGGCGTCGCAATAGATAGTAAAGTCCTTGGAGAAGTCTGGTGGTACCAGTACGGGGGCAGATGTCAGGCATCTTTTCAGTTCTCGAAAACTGACCTCGCACTGTGGAGTCCACTCGAACTTTTTATCTTTCTTGAGGAGTTCAGTTAGAGGTTTAGCAACCTTGGAGAAATTTTCGACGAAGCGGCGGCAATAGCTCGCTAAGCCAAGGAAGCTCCGAACTTGCTTAACTGTCTCAGGTGGAGTCCAATCAAGGACGGCTTGAACTCGCTCGGGATTGACAGCAATACCCTTGCCAGAGATTACATGGCCTAGATAGGTCACTTCTGGCAACCAAAATTCACACTTGGAGAATTTGGCATAAAGGCGATGCTCTTGAAGTTTCATCAATACCAGCCTTAGATGTTCGGCATGTTCCTCTTCATTCTTGGAGTAGATGAGTATGTCATCGAGGTATACTACGACAAATTTTTCCAAGTACTCCATGAAGACCGAGTTCATTAACCGAGAGAAGGTAGCCGGGGCATTGGTTAAACCGAAGGACAGGACGGTGTACTCGTATTGGCCATAACGAGTAACAAAGGCCGTTTTGGGTATGTCCCATTTCTGATTTTGATTTGATGGTAACCCAACCTCAAATCCATCTTGGAGAAGACTGAGGATCCAGCGAGCTGATCATACAGATCGTTAATCCTGGGAAGTGGGTATTTGTTCTTGATGGTGACCAAATTGACAGGTCGGTAATCCACAACCATTCGATCCGTTCCATCCTTCTTCTTAATGAAGAGGACGGGGCAAGCCCAAGGAGAGGAACTAGGATGGATGAAACCCTTTTTCAAGGACTCATCGAGTTGATTCTTAAGCTCGGCTAGTTCTAGGGGTGCCATCTTATAGGGTCTTCTAGAAATTGGAACGGTTCCTGGAACAAGGTCTATCACAAACTCAACATCCCTGTCAGGTGGAACACCTGGCAGTTCTTCTGGAAAGACATCCGGAAAGTCTCGGACTACCGGAACATCCTCAAGGTCTGGAAGGGGGTTGGCATTTAGGGAGTAAAGTTGGCGCTTGGCCACTCGAGTTAAGACATTAACTGTCTTGCCCGAGGGGTGAGTAAGTTGAACGGTTCTAGTGGCACAATCGATCCTAGCATAATGAGCTGACATCCAGTCCATACCCAAGATGATATTTATGTCGGAGGACTTGAGAGCTATTAAGGATGCAAGGAAGACAAGTTTATCGACAAGAATTTCGTTCCCATGGCTTACTCTAGAAGTTTGCCATTTGGAACCTGGAGTTTGAATTACCAAGGAAATGGGCATGTCGTAGAATGTCGTGTTATGCAATCGAGCATAGTTCTCGGATATGAATGAATGAGATGCTGCAGTATCGAAAAGAACAGATGCCGGATGGCAGTTAACAAGGAGCGTACCAAGGACGACGTTGGGATCCTCATGAGCCTCCTCGGCTGAAACATAGTTGACATGGCCACATGCAGTGGTGGCCGGCTTGGCGTAGAAAGTCTTCCCCGCTAGCTTACCACGGCCAACGGACTTTCCAGTTTGATTGGGGTTGTTGTTCTGGGGACACTCTCGGCTATAGTGACCCGGCTCTCCACACTTGAAGCATGTCACCACATTGGGGCGTGGCGCAGCATTAGCAGCGGGGCCACCATAGGGCTTGGGCAGTGCAAATTGTTGGTTGGGATGAGGCGCCTCAAAGGATGGCCTCGAGATGAACCTGGGTGGCAGTGCCGTGCTCGGAATCCACACCCGGCGCTTCTGAGTTCCAGAGCCAGATGAAGAGCCAAAATCACGGGAGTGCTTGTGTGAAGCATCATAATCAGTCTGGCCCGTCTCAGCACTGATGGCTTTATTGACCAACTTCTGAAAAGATGTGCACTCGTGCAGATGGAGATCGTGGCGAAGCTCAGGGCTAAGTCCCTTGCGGAACCTTGCTTGCTTCTTAGCGTCAGTAGATACCTCTTCGGGAGCATAGCGTGCCAGATTTCCAAATTCACGTCTGTAAGCATCCACGGTCAGTCTTCCTTGGGTGAAGTTGCAGAACTCCTCCCTCTTGCGATCCATGAGACCTTCCGGAATGTGATGCTCATGGAAAGCTTCACTGAATTCAGCCCAAGTAGTGATTTGGCCGACCGGGCGCATAGCTTCGAAGTTTTCCCACCAAAGGCTAGCAGGGCCTTCGAGGTGATAGGCAGCATAAGTAACCTTGTCGGCTTCGGCTACATTGGAAGAACGTAGCTTGTGGGTGATGCTGCGAAGCCAGTCATCCGCGTCGAGGGGCTCGACGTAATGGTTGAACTTTGGTGGGTACAGCTTGATAAATTCATTGATTGACACCAAGTCATTTCGCGGGTGGCGTGCGGTGTTCTGCTCAATCCGCTCCAGCAGGCGGTTAGTCTCACGCTTGTTTCTTTCCGCCTCCAGCATCACCTCGGCCAGAGAAGGCGGGTGAGGCAGATTTTCACCACTAGCTGCACTGGCTTCCCCCTGCTCCGGGGCAGCAGGGTTGCTGCGGGTGTTGACCATCCTAGGAGAAAACAAGACAACGGTTTAGGCAAGGATGGCTCAAACTTAGCAAGGAAGTGCAGAATGTAATGGATAACATAGAATGCCGAGATGTTCATCCGTATGTCATGGTAATATAAAACTTCCATATATATACCAACGGTCATACACATCATACATAGTTCAGTACAAGCCCAGGCTACAGTACAACTATGATGAAAGACATTACATCTCATCGGAGGCATTCCAAGCTCCTATACATTATTTGTCTACACCTCCGTAATTGGCTACACACTAAGTCGTATTCCACAAATCACGCAGGACACTGGAGATACAACTACTACAGTACTAGTGGCACTACTACTAACTCAGACAGCTCCGTAGTAGTTCTCATAGAAGTCACCTCCATAGCCTGGAAGTTCAACATGACCATCAGGGAACAGACAGTCCTGAGGAGCCTGTGGACCAAAGGGGCTAGGATGAGGTCTTGGACCAACGAACGGTGGCCTGCGGGGACCACGGGGTGGGGTGATGCCTCCCACATCGCGCCAATCCACCATGTCTGGCAGAGCTGATCTCACAGGATACAGATCCCTTGTATCCATACATCCAGCTTGCACCGCAGGTGCAAACCGAGTCAATGTGGCCCAATGATCAGCACGCGTATTGAAAAGCTCCAGCCTCAAGGCCCGATTCTCTCGGTCCTTATCTTCGAGCAACTCGGCAGTGGTACGAGTTAATGAGTCCTCCTGAGTGGAGTCAGCATAGATAGCCTGAAGATACCCTTGCGCTCCCGGAAGTGAAGCTGGCATGTAACGGAAGTCGGTGTTCGGTAGCAGGCCAGTCCGGACTCGCAAAATGGTCATCATGGAATAGGCAGCATCGTGCACAGCCATCTCAACAGTAACCCCGAGTCCATAGGAACAGTGAAGGGGCTCGGTAGACCCAGGATAAGAAGGAAATATCCTGACGATGCAGAGATATTGGCTTTGATTAAAATCGCGGAACTGCTCTTCGACGGTGTATTCGGGGTACCAACGGTAGCCCGTCTCGATCATGACCCAGACTAACATAGCAGTATGTCCGGGGTACGTCGAGGCACCTGGTCAGGCGAACCACTTGGTTTTGAGCATGGTTGGCCATCTGAAAGCACAACCACAATGCAAAGACATCAGAATTCCTAGGGAAAATCGAAAAGCATAATAGCTGTAAATGCTCAGAAAAAGATTTGAGACAGCCACAACAGTTCGGAATACCACTCAACAACATCATATCAAGGTCCTGATTCAATTAGCAACATACTAAGAATAGTAGAAACTGAACTTGGACTTGTAACAACAATCCTATAAGCTACTACGGGTTAGTAGCACGTGAACCTGATAGAGGAAGAGAGCCTAGTCCTTAACCCACGTTGAATGAGGAGAGAATGACTCAGATGAGAGGCATAGGTAAAGGAGTAAAAGAACCTTACGTTCCCTCCCACAATCAATTCCCCTACATATAACTAAGCATTTCTAGACTCGACATCGACCAGTTTGGCTCAACGAACCTACAGGCAGTTCGGCTCTGATGCCAACGCTGTCAGGACCCCGATTCCAAGTCACATCGATCTAGCCGGTAATACCTCATATCACTTTGCGGCCTCACGCACGGTACCCCACCGGTGTCGCCTTACCATGGACCGGGACCGTTTGTGCCTTTTGGCTCACGTATATGATAGTGTCGCTAGCATCCATATGACAGAGAACCCGGGCCGACATGGCTAGTCGTGAACCCAAAGCGGCACAGACCTATGGAGACAGGCATACATGAATCACATCGAGCATGTCGGTCATCAGCGAGTGATTCCGGGCTGTAGCACTGGGCTAACAGGACTCCGGGGAACCCGGGCTGTAGCAGGCTAGGCAGGACTCCGGAAATCACCGCGTGACATTTCCCCGAAGGGACAGACATAGGAACGAAGTGAAACACATGCCGGCCAGTCAAGTGTCCTGAACAGTAGTGCTGGGCTAGCAGGACTCCGGTGAACCGGGCTGTAGCGGACTACTATTGCTCGAGGAGCACTAGACTACATTTCCCCATAAGAAAGACTGCCAAGGATAAACAACTAGATTGTCGGATCCCACTCATACCAAGCATTTCAATCATACACACAATATGCCCGATATGAGAACATACAACATGGCATCACAACAAAATTCTACAATTCAAGTACTTTATATAAAGGCTCCAGGGAGCCATACATAGCATGTTCATACAGATAGGGTCACATGACCCGACACTCAAATCATACAAACACACAAGCACATGCGGAAGAAGCTTGTCTGAGTACAGACTCTAGAAAGAAAGAAGGCTTCTCGAAGCCTGTCTATCTACATAGGGCCCTCCATGGCCAGGATCACCACCTGGGTGGCTAGTCACTCGTCGACGTCAAGGTCTATATAAAACCCATCGGAGGGGGCGGTGTTGTCGTTTGAAAACAGTAATTAAGCAA
This sequence comes from Triticum urartu, assembly GCF_003073215.2. Classification (NCBI taxonomy): domain Eukaryota; kingdom Viridiplantae; phylum Streptophyta; class Magnoliopsida; order Poales; family Poaceae; genus Triticum; species Triticum urartu. The sequence continues at coordinate 44,969,141 of NC_053028.1, read as the reverse complement.
ACATGAGTACAAAGGTACTCAACAAGTCTTACATCAGAACCTACTAAACATGCTTATTCTCAAGAAGGTGGTGGGGTTAATGCAGCAAGCCAGCTTTGACTCTTGGCTAAGCTATCCTACGGAACTTCACCAGTAAAATAGTTTTTGCACACGAGTCCACTACTCACCATCCTACGAGAGGGCCATCCTCGATACTCACACTTATCTTGAGTCTTTTAGTAGTATCCATTAACTTTTCTATGAACTGTATAGGCAACCAAGTAGTCCTTTACCGCGGACGCGGCTATTCGAATAGTTTTATACCCTGCAGGGGTGTACTTCGTCATACACGCATTCACCACTTACCGCCGTTTACACGACATGTACTCGGCAACCTTCAAGCGGAAGCCCAACGAGGGTGTCGGCCACGGCCTACCTAAACACTTAAGCCTCTAGTTCAGGTTTATCGCCTATCCAGGTTCCATCCGCAGGGAGTCCGGCCTAGGTTTCCACATACGGCCCCGAATGATGTGAACAGGGTTCCCGAGACACCAAACGGGTGACTCGGTACACCGTGTCACGGTGTATCTACCGTAACATAGCCCACCCCGAGGGTCAGCGCTACGCACGGCCGCCAACACATAACCTACAAGCACCAGAAACTATTTGCAACTCCTGGACAGAGTACTAGGGTGGTTAAGAAGCCGAGAGGGTCAATTAAGGATCCCAATGCATGGTAGTAGCTGAATCTTAAATCACACATACAGATCTCAGTTCTTAGGGACGGCTTCAATGAAACAACCCACCATGTACTCCTACATGGCCTCTCATCGATACTTTACCAAAACATGTTCCACGCATCCCTCACATTACCGACATAAGCATTTCACTCTAGCCCATCACCTAGATGAACCAGACCTGGCACAACTCTAAGCATAGCAGGCATAGCAAGGTAGGAATCACATACATGGCTCAATCAACTCCTACACATGCTAGTGGGTTTCATCTAGTTACTATGGCAATGACAGGTCATGCAGAGGATAATGGTTCAACTACCGTAGCACACAGCAGTTTGAATCGCGTTGTCTTAATGCAGTACACAAGAGCAGAAGCGAGAACATGGGTTTGTATCAGAATGATCAATGGTTGCTTTCCTGATGGAGTGGTAGTGGGATACTGCCCTTCAGTTGGATACTCGTGAATATCCTCGGAGGCAGAACCTACCACGAAGAACACATCGGAATACAATCAACACATGACGATATGCAACAATATGATGCATTCTATGACATGGCAATATGAATGTGTCTTGGCCTAATGCAATTTATATTAGAAGGAATGAACTCATTTGAATCAAAGATTCAAATATTAGCTCATTAAACATGGCCTTAATAGTGCATTTCCTTATTCTTCTTAAACAGCAATGTGAACTTGTTTTGTCATGCATGAAACCATTACAGATGGATAGATTGAATTTTTCTGATAATTTTTCATATATAAATTATTTCATTTGGAGTTACGGTTGAATTTCTATGATTTTTAGAAGTTTTAAACATTTTCAGGAATTTCCTGTATAAAAATAAATCCAGAAAATCAATTACTGCGTCAGCAATGCGTCAGGGTGATGTCAGCAGGTCAAAGGCGCCAGCCCAGGTCAAACCTGACTGGTGGGCCCCTGCTGTCAGCCTCTCAGTGCACTAACTACGTTTAGTTAGCCTAATTACTGGGCAGGGCCCACTAGTCAGTGACTATACTAATTAAACTAACTAATTTTTAGTTAGAAACTAATCTGGGTAATTAGCAGAGGGGGGCCCACTTGTCATTCACTCAGGGGAGTCAGCTGGGCCCACCCAGTCCACGTCAGTGGTCAAATCCGCCGGTCAACAGGGCTAATCCCGCCGGCGTTGAGTCGCCGGCGAGGCCGGGACGGCGGAGGGCCTCGGAAAACGCCCTCAGGCGACCAAAAAGATGGTGGAGACTATCTACGGATAGCTGGGAACGAGCCGCAGCGTTTGGTGGTGGTAGTTGGCCACGGGGTGGCCGGAAACGTCGCCGGCGACGAGCTTGGCGGTCGCCGGAGTCTGGTGAGGACGGTTTCGAGGCTACAGTGCACGGGAGGAAGAACTGGTGGTGGCTACGGGTTCCTGGTGCTGCGCTGAGCACGGTGAGGCGCTCGGACGCGTGCTTGCACGGCCGTAGCCACGACGGCGACATGGCCGGCGGCGAGGAGCTCTCGGGTGCGGTGGAAACGGCGGCTACAGGGGCCAAAAGAGCACGGGGGCTAGGGGGAAAGGAAGAGGAGCTCACAGCGGAGTCGGAGAGGGGGTCAGCGAGCTCGGGGAGGTCCTGGCGGCGGCGAATCGACCGGAGATGGCTCGGGTGCCCGAGGTTGAAGACGAGGGCGAAGTCGGCGAAGCAGGGCTTCCGGTGAAGTGTGGCTCGGTGGGGAGGACGAGGGAGTCGTGGCGGAGCTAATGGGCTCGTCGGAGGGGTGAGGGAGTGGCTGTAGTGGCAACTACGGCGATCGGCGGTGAGGGACGTGCTCGGCCGTCGCGGGGGAGAGTGAGAGAGACGAGGGGGAGAGTGCGAGAGGATGAGAGGGAGACGTGGGGGTCGCGTGGCGTCCTCTGGGCGTCTCCTGGCGTCGGCAGAAGCAGGAGGTGGCCGGCGCGCGGCGAGCACGCACCCCTGCCTCCTGGCGCGAGGAGGACGACGACTGGCAGCGCCAGCAGGCTGGGCCGAGCCAGGTGGCTGGGCCAGCATAGGTAAGGCCCAGGTGGGCATCTTTCTCCTCTTTTTTTTGATTTAGTTTCTGTTTTCTATTAAACTGCAACTGTTTAGCTTTATTTAAAATACTAAAACATTTCCAAAAATCCTGAAAATAGATGTGGCCTCTGTTTAGATTATTTCCAACAGGAAACATTTACTCCCAGAATTATTTGAGCAATTAAGTTATATTATAGCATTTAAATGCCCAAATTCAATTACTTATGATTTAATTCAGTGACCCTTTGTTGACCTAGAAAAATGTGCACCAATTTTGCCAGAGGTTCTAACCTAATACAAAGAGAGTGAACATTTTAGAAGGGCATTTCAGGTTCATTGAAATTATTTTTTGTAAACCCTAGTTGATTTCACAAGGGGTGCTGGGGGTTCTGCCTTCCCCCTTTCAATTTTCTGATGAGAAGTAAACATGATGCACACTCTAATGCATGGACTAGCTAGGGTGTGACAGCGGAGCGGGGGCGGGAGAGAACGAGCAAGAGAGGGAGCGATCCCCATGGGCTTGGGGGTAGCGTGGGGTCGTCCAGAGAGGGCCAAGGCGAAGCGGCAAGCAAGAGGTGGCCGACGCTTGTGTGCGCTAGTCGGGCACGCGCTCGTCCTCCTGGCAGAGGAGGAAGACGACAGGGGAGGAGGCGGTGGTGGGCTGGGCCGGTGAAGCTGGGCCGGCAATAGGTAGGTGGGCCGAGGTAAGTGCCAGGTTAGTCCTTCTCTCTCTCTCTCTCTCTCTTTTATTTAGTTTCTGTTTTCAATTTTCTGTAATTGTTTTGACTTATTTAAAAATGCTAAAGCACTTTGTAAATTGCTGCAATAATTTGTGGACACTCTATGGATTATTCTAGTGGCCCACATTTAATTTCAGCATTATTTGAGCATTTAAATTATTTATAGTGTTTAAATGCCCATATTCAAATATTTCATGATTTAATTCAAAAATCCAGGAATGACCTATAAATATGTTCAACATTTTTGGCAGAGGTTTTCACCTTTATCAGAAATCATGAACAATTCCAAAGGGCATTCTGGGTCATTCAAAAATATTTTATTTGGACCTAGTTTGATTTGATCTGGTGGTAGGGTTTGAGCATTCCCATTTCATATTTAAATGAAATTTAACATGGTGTATGGATGCTTTAATGCAACTAATGGCAAGCAATTCTAGGGCTGTGACAACTCACCCCTACTAAACAAGAATCTCGTCCCGAGATTCAGGACGTGAGGTAAGAAGATAGAGGGGACACAAATCTAATGCAATCCTCATGACCCAACTGCTCTTCTCGAATATATTGATCCATTGGATCATATTGATCTTAGCGTCTTGCTTTGAGAACTACGTCCAACATGACAACGAGTAGAAAGGGACAATTTTTAGAAGAATCGATCTTCTTGAGGTTCGAGCAACTTAGGATCATCTTGATGATCACAAGATCAACTCACGAAATGAGACAAAGAAACATCTTTGGAGCTGAGAGGCAAAACTTGCATCAGGAGCGATAGAAGAAACAATTTGAGGAGGGTTTCAAAGTAGCGAGGGAAATTGCCATGATTCCAAAATAGGGCACCTCGGGGAAGGTGACTTGAAGAACTATTCCCTTAAGTGGAAAAAAGAATTACTTTTGATACAAGATCATTGAAATTCTTTATACCAGCCTAAGGCATTCACAAATGATCGTGTGAACGAATTCGAAAGAATGGCATACCCATACCAGAATGGATGATGTGGACTACCTTGTTGAAGACAACACAATGGATGATTTTTTTTCTTATCACTGGAAATGGATGGGACCCATGGTAGGACCACTTCTGAAGATGATCATTCTTCAGCAATTGAGAATGGCAGCCCATGGGAAACTGGAACAATGGCCGTGCAAGCTGGAAACAAAATGCAAATGCTGGAAAGGTTCCAACCATCATATCTGCCTGAGATTCAGATCTGGTTGATAACATGATATTTCAGACAACATGCCTGGAAAGAAGGGTTGCAACACAAATCGACGAGATGACGTTGCAAGATTTCAGGGAATGAACTATGATAGCAAGCTCCAAAGCATGAGCAGGTTTTGCTACAACATGTGAACACGCTGTCCCGGACAAGCATGACCACACAGTAGTCTTATAATAAAACATTACCGAGTTCAGGTTGGGAACCATCATTGAGGGTATCGAAGTCCTTGTATAAGCCCCGGTCTTAAGAAGGAACTTCTTTTCCTTGTACAAATCAATCAGTGGTTTGGTGTGCTAGGGAATACATATGGAATGAAGGTTGCAAGTCTCCAAACCACAGAATACTTCGCACATATGCATGACTGACTTGGGATGATTCCAAAGGAAGCAAAAACAAACCTTTCTCAAATTCATGGTGGCAACTTACACCAAATGCACATGAATTAGAGGAAGTCACTTCTTCCATCCAAAACATATACCTCACGAGAGGAACACGAAGGCAATGCTTACAAAATTTCCAATACTAGCTCAATGTTTAACACGGATCATGGGGGAGACAAGATGCTGCTGATGGGCTCAACAGCAACTCATCGGAATTTCCATATCACTGGACTTCCACCATTATGTGAACAATGTGATAGTATTGGTCAGACCAAAAGATATAATGGTGTATGCTTGAGGGATCAACCACGAGTAAGACAACATTATGAATATCATTGGTTCTAACTTGACTTGACGATGGCCCACACTCAAATCAAGGTTTGGGCAGGACGATAGGTTCAACAACTGATCACTAGGAGCAACCGATGAAGAAATCATCTTTCTACAACAAAGACACAAACACAAGAGATCCCTTTGGAAATGAACTAAGTTAGACAAGCTTTTATATTCCAACTCTCCAATTTGTTGTTTAGCTTGACCAACTAGCTCAGGGGTATCCAGCATAGATACTTGGAGAATGGGTGGTTTGGAAGAAAACCAACATGATCACAAGTTCAACATAACAGTCAGGGAACAACCCGGTAATACTTCCGAGAAGATATTCGGAAAATCACGAACCACCGATATGTTACTAAGCTTGAGAACAACCTTGCTTTTCAGGGAAAGATGATATGGTCAAAAGCGTGAGGGATTGACACAATCCTAACTCATTGATCTTAGAATGATGATTCCATAATCAACACACCAAGAATGATATTATTGTGCATTAACCACCAAGCAACGGGGTTGCTAGGTGTATTGATTTCACACATCACGATTCACTTGTCAGTATTCCGGTTGCAACAACACGGAACCGACGAGCGAATGATGATGACGAGAAGTATCATTGTGCCAAGAATTCATAAGAGAAGGTGCAATTCTCATGATGTTCCTGACATAAAGTGGGCAATACTTCAGGGTAGAACAGAACAAAAGCTGGATTGGCATTTTGATCTGCGGATTACAACTGCTTTGATCCAATCCTAGAAATGGATGAGGTGCTGGAGTTTGTTTCTCCTAGTCATTCTCGAACAGAATGGCTTGGCGGACTACAAGAATAATGGGCATCGATGAACACGAGTGCACGACTACTCCTGACTATCAATTGATAGACAGAGGTCAGAATACAACTAAAGAGAGACAACTCAAGGAACATACGATTATTCTTAGCTATGGATACATAGGTTGGTATGTCGAACAAGTTCAACATATTTCTTCCGGATAACCCATGCAGAAAGGTAGGATTGGTAGAGTCACAACATAGAATGGAGAACTCATCAAGAGCACTCTGGTCGTGACCTTTTGGTTCAAAAGAACTCCTGCCAAGAATGGTTCATGGTAATTGGAAGAAGGATGTACCACGAACCTCGAGGACTATCGCAAAGGTTACTAATATCCTAAAGGAACTAGCAACACTATCAACATGAGGTAAATAGGGTGAATCTCGGGTTCAAGAACCCAGGAATAGAATACCTACATACTAAATTGCATCACATGATGCTTTCGAGAATGGTGGCCAGAATTATCACACAGGAACACAAAACATGGTAGATTACTAGGTGATCTTCTAAGACACCTAGGGTCATAATAATGACTCCAACATATATGTCGAGGCAATAGAATACCTCAACTCAGCAATTAGTGTGATTAATCTGGCCCAAAAGGACATCGGGAACATGGAGGAAAGATTTGCAAGTGCATCGGATTATTTAGAAACCTGGGATGACTCGGACAGCATAACGGCTGTAAATGCTCAAAAATATCTGAAACATCATGCAAGATGCTGGCCTAGCCACTCAACATCACAATATCAAGGTTCTGAGGCCAGCTATGAACATACGAAAGTAGTAGAAGCTGAACTGAGACTTGAAACTATCAATTCTATAGGTCTATGGATTCGTAACATGTCATCCTGATAGATAGATGAGAAGGCCCAGTTCTTAATCCCCATAGAAAAGAAGAGGTTGACTCAGATCAGAAGGGCATAAGGTAAAGGAGTAAAAAGAGCCTTACGTTCCCTTCCCCAATCAATTCCCTTACATAACTAAAGCATTTCTAGACACAACTGCGACCAGTTTGGCTTGGTAATCCTACAGGCAGTCAGGCTCTGATACCAACGCTGTCAGGACCCCGATGCCAAGTCACATCGATCTAGCCGGTAACACCACATATCACATTGCGGCCTCACGCATGGTATCCCCACGGGTGTCGCCTTACCATGGCCCGGGACCATTTGCGCCTTTTGGCTCACGTATATGATAGTGTCGCTAGCATCCATATGACAGAGAACCCGGGCCAACATGGCTAGTCGTGAACCCAAAGTGGCACATTCCTATGGGGACAGGCATACATGAATCACATCGAGCATGTCGGTCATCAGCGAGTGAATCCGGGCAATAGCACTTGTAGCGACCCAACCCGAATGGATCAAGTCTACTGTGCTCCGGTGTCATCCCTGGATCAGTAATGCTGACACCACACAGTACATCGAAGGATTTATAGCAGAGTGGCAATCACACACTTATTACAACGATGTCTCAAAGAGAACTTATTACAATAAATATGGCTTAAGGCCATCTAATGTCGATAACAGTGGAACACTTGGAAGGTAAATGGGTCCATCAACTCCAACGGCATCACTGAGTATAGAACCACGACCTAAAAGCACCTTACTCGTCGTCTGAAAAGTCTGCAACATGAAAGTTGCAGCCCAAAAACGGGTCAGCACATGGAATATGCTGGCAATGTAACACATAGAGAGTAATAGAATGAAACAGCTATACTATATGCATATATGGCTGGTGGAAAGCTCTATGGTTACAGTTTTGCGTAAAGCCAGTTTTTTCCTATTGCAAAGGAATAAATTTATTTAACTATCATGGTAGTTGTTAAACATCGAGAATGGTTGATAGCATTCCGATCCCAATTAAGTAATTAAAACCCAACAACATTAATTAGAAGTAACGTGATGAGATTCACATGATATTCAAGTACTAGATACTCAAGTTGTCCATAACCAGGGACACGGCTAATCATGATTAGTTTGTTACACTCTGCAGAGGTTTGCGCACTTTTCCCCACAAGACTCGATCGCCTCCGTTTGGTTTCTCGCACTACAGGGTGTTTGAGAAGACGGATGACCGAGACATAGTCTTTCAGAAGCGCTAGCACCTTACATGTGGGTAGACCGTACCACCTATATCCCCTACATCTGCTAGTCTACCCGTAAGAGTTCGCACGACTTAGTCAACTATGCCAGAGCCCATAATGGCTTGTGGCTGCACACGGAAGTTACTAGCATGAATGATCTTATGATCCCTTTGAGCCTGGGTGGCAGTCCGAAATAAAAACAGGCAAGTCCTGATAGACATCAGGTGCCTCAATCCACCCAGATGTGTGTTCAAGTTGCCACCGTAGATAAACCCTTAATTATCAATCTCACATCTGTCATGGATATCACTCACCCAATCCACGTCTACTAGCATAGCATGGCATAATAAGCAAACGTAGAAGTAACTCCCAAAGGTTTGATAATAATACAGGTAATAGGTACTACCTCATCTACTTCCCATCCCACAATTTAATTAGATCCTAGTCATGCAATGTGAGAGGATTGATCTAATGCAATAAAACTGGGTTGTAGAAAAGGTATGATCAAAGTGTTACTTGCCTTGCTGAGAATCCGCGAGTCCTAGGGTTTCGAAGTAACAAGCGGCGCAATTCGGGTGATCTATCGCAGACAAACAACAAGCACACAATAAGTACTCCTCTAATGCACAGGTAAAACTCGAACAAGAGAACGAACCAGAAAGTTCAACTTAAGAACTCCGGTTACACAGAGAGAACGAGTCGAACAAAGCAACGGAAAACAAACGGCGGAAGAAAACAACTCGGTTCTAGCAAGTTAAAACTAGGTCAAATTTTACAGTAGCAAAACTTGTTTAAGTTGATTAGTCAGAACGGCGGTTTCGAAACGAAACTCCAGGCGCTTGAATCACCTAATTCCGATAAACGAGCGAGAAGAAAGACTAGAACGAAGATCGGATCTGAAATCGCGATCGGAAAAATTCGCGGAATAAATCCGACGAAAAGAAAACGACGAACGGTTAAACGAATGGACGTTCGTTAACCGAGAATAACCGGTGATCACGTTCGTTAAGACGAACGGTCCGGCAAACGCTCGCTAAACAACTAAACCAAAGAAAAACGAAAACCGATCTAGGGTTTCGGAAAAAAAACCGAAACAACGAACGAAAAGAAACTGGAACGGTTTTTTTGTAAAAAAAAACCGAACCGAGGGGAGGGTGGCGCGGCGCGGTGCTACCTCGGCGAGGGGCTCCGGCGGCGGGGTAGGAGGCGGGCGGCGGCGCGGCGGCGGCAGGCGGCGCGGCTGGCGGCGGCGGCGGCGGCTGCTGCTGCTGCTGCTTGCTGCGGGGCGGCGGGCTGGTGTGGGGAGGAGAGGGGGGTGGCTAGGTATTTAAAGGGGGGGAGGGTGGCTTGGGGGAGGGGGCAAGCAAGGGGCGGCGGCGGTGGCTGAGTCCAAGCCGGACTCGGCGGCGGCAGGCGGCGGGGTTGCGCGCGGGGAGGAGGCCGGCTGGGCCTTGGCCCAAGCGGGCGCGAACGTTTTTTTTAAATAGATGCGCGCGCAGAAAAACAAAGGAAAGAAAATCTAAACGAACTCCAAAATTCCCAAAGTAAATTTTCCCCGACTCCTAAAAATGAGTCGAATAAAATGAACTTTACTCGGGGCCTAGATGCAATTTTTTTGGAAACGCGCATTTTTCCCTATCCAAATAAAAAGCAAACAAAACTCCGGCAAAACCAAAGTTTGATTTATTCAATAGATCTTCATTTTTCCAAACTTTGGGAAAGTCATATTATTTCCCTCTCTCATATTCTGATATTGGAAAAATAATTGAAGATGAAATAAATAAATCAAATGATCCCCTTTTCAAAATTTGAGAAAACTCTCAAATATGAAAATAACGAAATCTCCAACTCTCTCCGAAGGTCCTTGAGTTGCGTGAAATTTCTAGGATCGACCAAAATGCAAGAAAATATGCTATGCATGATGATCTAGTGTATAACATTCCAAATTACAAATTTGGGTTGTTACAGCACTGGACTAACAGGACTCCGGGGAACCAGGGCTGTAGCAGGCTAGGCAGGACTCTGGATGTCACCGCATGACATTTCCCAGAAGGGACAGACACAGGAACGAAGTGAATCACATGCCGGCCAGTCAAGTGTTCCGGAGCAGTAGTGCTGGGCTAGCAGGACTCCGGTGAACCAGGCTGTAGCGAACTACTATGGCTCATGGAAGCACTAGACTACATTTCCCCATAAGAGAGGCTGCCAAGGATAAACAACTAGATTGTCGGATCCCACACATACCAAACATTTCAATCATACACACAATATGCTCGATATGTGTAAATACAACATGGCATCACAACATAACTCTACGACTCAAGTATTATTCATTAGGCTCCGAGGAGCGAGATAAAACAAACATGGTTCTCATGACCCATCATTCAGAGCATACAAGTCAAAGCACATGCAGAAGTTTAACATGTCTAAGTACATACATGTACAAATGAAAAAGGCTGAGAAGCCTGACTATCTACCAGATCCTGCCGAGGGAACAAGATCGTAGCTGAGGTATCAAGCTAAACGTCGAAGTCCACACGGAACTACTAGAGAGACTGAAATCTCTCTGCAAAAACATAAATTAAGCAAACGTGAGTACAAATGTACCCAGCAAGACTTACATCAGAACTAGCTACATATGCATCAGTATCAAGAAAGGGGGAGTGGAGTTTAACTGCAGCAAGCCAGCTTTGACTTGGTGGCTATCCTGAACTACGACTGCAAGTAACTCTTTTGAGGTGGTGCACACGAGTCCACATTTTCACCATATCAATACACCACTATGGATCCGCTCCCGTCTCCCTACGAGAACGCCATCCATAGCACTCACACTTATCTTGCGAGTTTTAGAGTATCCACTTTCACTTGTCTATGAACTGTTATAGGCAACCCAAAAGTCCATTACCGCCGACACGGCTATTCGAATAGATGATGTTAACCCTGCAGGGGCGTACTTCTTCACACACGCTCTCACCACTTACCATCGTTTACACGACATGTACTCGGCAACCTTCAAGCGGAAGCCCAACGAGGGTGTCGGCCACGGCCTACCTAAACACTCAAGTCTCTAGTCCAGGTTTATCGCCTATCCAGTTTCCATCCGCAGGGAGTCCGCCCGAGGTTTCCACATACGGCCCCGAACGATGTGTACAGGGTTCCGAGACACCAAACGGGCGCCCGGCATGCCCGGCCACGGTGTATCTGCTGCATCATAGCCCACCCCTAGGGTCAGTGCTATGCACGACCGCCAACACATATCCTATAAACACTAGAAACTAGTTGCAACTCCTGGACAGAGGACTAGAGTGGTTAAGAAGCCGAGAGGGTCCATTGGTTTCGGGCCCAATGCGTGGTAGTAATTGTTTCATGGATCACAAACACAGAACTCAGTTCCTGAGGACGGCTTCAATGAGACAACCCACCATGTACTCCTACATGGCCTCTCACCGCTACCTTTACCAAATTGTGTTCACACACTTAGCTCTCAACAGTAGGACATGTTTACACACCTCCGATTCATCCCCGATGAATCAGACCTGACTCAACTCTAAGCAGTAGCAGGCATGACAAACAAACATGAATGAGTAGGCACATCAGGGCTCAAACAACTCCTACTCATGCTAGTGGGTTTCATCTATTTACTATGGCAATGACAGGTCATGCAGAGGAAAGGGGTTCAACTACCGCAGCATGTAACAGTTGAATCGTTGTTGTCCTAATGCAGTAAAAGAGAGCAGGAGCGAGAGAGTGGGATTGTATCAGAATGAACAAGGGGGTTTTGCTTGACTGGCACTTCTGAAGATAGTAATAGCTCTTCATCGGTGTCATCGAACTCATCGTCGGAACCACGTTTACCGAGAGGGGACAATATCGGCAAACAAGGAAGAAACACAATCAATGCAATGCAACAATATGATGCATGCTCATGACATGGCAATATGCTGTTGATTGAACTAATGCAACTAGCAACCATATTAAATGAAGTTGGTTTGAACCCTAGGTTCAAATTCAAACTCCATATGTGAGAGTTTAAATTCCATTTATATGAATTGGCCTAAACAGCAGCCATAAGTTGTTCTAACATGCATGAAAATGCCATAAACAGATTCTTTGGATTTTTCTGATCATTTTTCATATATAAATCTTTGCATTTGGAGTTACGGTTGATTTTCTATGATTTTTAGAAGTTTAGGAAATTTTCTGGAATTCCCGAATTATTTTTAATCCAGAAAATCATTTCTGCGTCAGCATGACAGCGACATGACGTCACCAGGTCAACCGTGGCTGACCAGGGTCAAACCTGACCAGTGGGGTCCACTGGTCAGTCACACAGTGCTGGCTCGAGTCAACGACCGGTGGGACCGGTCAAAGTCCACGTCAGCAAAGTCAATGCTGACGTGTGGGTCCACTGGAATCAAATTAAGTCCAATTAATTTCGTTAGTAGGTTAAATAAACCTATGGGGCTCGGCTGTCATTGGCTCAGGTGCTAACCTAATTGGCAAATAGTGCCTAATGGCTGGATTAGGCCGGCGGTTACTCGTCGGCGTAAGTAGAGGCGGCGGTGTTCCCCGTCCGGCCAACTCCGGCGACGGGAGCAAGCGGGGCTAGGCGTGTTGGAACAGGAGCAAGGGTGCGCGTCAGTTGGTGGCCTCGGGCGATGGTAGGGTGGCCGAGAACGTCGACGGCGTCGAGTTACACGGCGGCGCAGCTGCGGCTTGCATGGGCGCGAGGGCTAGGGTGCATGAGCGGACGACCTGAGGTGCGCTACGGCTTCTTGAGAAAGCCCGGAGCACGACTGCATGCTTGGATTGGCCAGGCGGGGTGGCTACTGATGGCGAGCTTCGCAACGGTGGCATCGAGTTCCGGCCGAGGTGGAAACCACGACTAGGGGGAGAAAAGGTCGGCGGGGAGATGGGCAAAGGAAGAGGGGCTCACAGGGAACCCGTAGAGAAGCTCTTTATGCTCGGGGATGGCTTGGACAGAGCGAATCGACGCCGGCGATCTCGGACGTCCGAGGTTGAAGACGACGGTGGTGAGGATGATGCACGACTCCCGGTGAAGCGTGGCTCGGTGTGGACGAAGAGGACGATGTGGCGGATCTCGCAGACACAACGAGCGGTCGAGGGGAATGGGGTGGCTATGCGAACGGAGACGGTGGGCTTGCGGTGGCTTCGGCCATGGTGCGGAGCGGGCGCGGGAGAGAATGAGCAAGAGAGGGAGCGATCCCCACGGGCTTGGGGGTAGCGTGGCGTCGTCCAGAGAGGGCTAGGGCGAAGCGGCAAGCAGGAGGTGGCTGACGCTTGCGCGCGCGTGTCGGGCACGCGCTCGTCCTCCTGGCAGAGGAGGAAGACGACAAGGGAGGAGGCGGTGGTGGGCTGGGCCGGTGAAGCTGGGCCGGCAACAGGTAGGTGGGCCGAGGTAAGTGCTAGGTTATTCCTCCTCTCTCCCTCTCTTTTATTTAGTTTCTGTTTTCTATTTTTCTATAATTGTTTTGACTTAATTATTCTAGTGGCCCACATTTAATTTCAGCATTATTTGAGCATTCAAATTATTTATAGTGTTTAAATGCCCAAATTCAAATACTTTATGATTTAATTCAAAAATCCAGGAATGACCTATAAATATGATCAACATTTTTGGCAGAGTTTTTCACCTTTATCAGAAATCATGAACATTTCCAAAGGGCATTCTCGGTCATTGAAAAATATTTTATTTGGACCTAGTTTGATTTGATCTGGTGCTAGGGTTTGAGCATCCCCATTTCATATTTAAATGAACTTTAACATGGTGCATGGATGCTTTAATGCAACTAATGGCAAGCAATTCTAGGGCTGTGACACGCCCCTACCCTCGTGAGCCACCCGTAAGGCGGTTGACGCTCTTCTTTTGCCGCAAGAAAGCTAATTTTCGGAAAAAAATCACGGCGAAGGTTTCAGGCCAATCGGAGTTACGGATCTCCATATATACACGAAACGGTGAAACAGAGCCAGGAGAGAACGCAGAAACAGAGAGAGACAGAGAGACAAATCCAATCTCGTAGGGGCTCTCGCCCCTCCCACGCCATGGAGGCCAAGGACCAGAGGGGAAACCCATCTCCCATCTAGGGAGGAGATCAAGGAAGAAGAAGAAGAAGAAGAAGAAGGGGGGCCCTCTCCCCCTTGCTTCCGGTGGCGACGGAATGCCACCAGGGGCCATCATCATCACCGTCATCTTCACCAACAACTTCACCACCTTCACCACCAACTCTTCCCCCTCTATGCAGCGGTGTAACCTCTCTCTTACCCGCTATAATCTCTACTTAAACATGGTACTCAACGCTATATATTATTTCCCTCTATGATATATGGCTATCCTATGATGTTTGAGTAGATCCGTTTCATCCTAATGGCTATTTGATGATCACGATTGGTTTGAGTTGCATGTTTTATTATTGGAGCTGTCCGATGATGCTCTCCGTGTCGCGCAAGCGTGAGGGATCCTCACTGTAGGGTGTTGCAATATGTTTATGATTTGCCTATGGTCAGTGCCGTGAGTGAACATAAGCACAGACCCGAGTAAGTAGGTTGTTTGCGTATGGGATAAAGAGGACTTGATGCTTTAATGCTATGGTTGGGTTTTACCTTAATGAATCTTTAGTAGTTGCGGATGCTTGCTAGAGTTCCAATCACAAGTGCATTTCATCCATGTAGAGAAAGTATGTTAGCTTATGCCTCTCCCTCAAATAAAATTGTAATAATGATTACCGGTCTAGTTATCGATTGCCTAGGGACAAATAACTTTCTCATGACAACAAGCTCTCTACTAAAACTAATTTAGTTGTGTCTTCATCTAAACAGCCCCTAGCTTTTATTTACTTGCTCTTTATTATCTTGCAAACCTATCCAACAACACCTACAAAGTATTTCTAGTTTCATACTTGTTCTAGGTAAAGCGAACATCAAGCGTGCGTAGAGTTGTATCGATGGTCGATAGAACTTGAGGGAATATTTGTTCTACCTTTAGCTCCTCGTTGGGTTCGACACTCTTACTTACCGAAAACTGTTGCGATCCCCTATACTTGTGGGTTATCAAGACCTTTTTCTGGCGTCGTTGCCGGGGAGCAAAAGCGTGGGGTGAATATTCTCGTGTGTGCTTGTTTGCTTTATCACTAAGTAATTTTTATTTGCTGTTCTTAGTTGTTCTCTATCTTTAGTTATGGATATGGAACACGAAATACCAAACAAATTAGGTGTACTTGCTACTCATGGAGATGAGGAACCTCCTAAAACCCTCGATGCTCAATATGTGAAAAATATTATGTACCACGTTGATAATCCTCAGAAAACCTCATTCAATCTGGTAATGGGAGTAACATTGGATCAACGTGAATACTTTAGGGATTATCGCTTGACACAAAAAGGGAAACTATTATGGGATCAAATTTATATATTGAAGTGTTATGCTCGGCAAGTATGCTTGAGTTATGATATTACTTGTTGCTCTAGGATGAAGGCTCCACACCTTCCCTTTTCATGTGAATTTAATGATAATGAAACCTTGGCTTCTTATGCTAGAGGTATATATGATTACTATGATGTGGAACAAATAGAATAATTTCTTGCTTTTAAGGGTGCTTATGAAATTTAATCTTTGTTTGAAAAGAATGAAGCTTATGATCATGATGTTTATAGGCCTGAAAATTTAGCTATCTTAAAATATTCCTATGATAATTATGAATATAATCCCTATATTAATTCGTTTATTGAGAAAGTCTCCACTGCCCAAGAAGAGACTAATATTTTGCAGGAATCTATGGAAGAAGAAATTGATGAAACTGTGAGCTCATTGGATGAAAAAGATGAGGAAGAGAGCGAAGAACAAAAGGAGGAAGAGCGGATTGATCACCCGTGCCCACCTTCTAATGAGAGTAACTCTTCAACTCATACATTGTTTAATTCCCCTTCGTTCTTACCGAAGGAGGATTGCTATGATGACTGTTATGATCCCTTGGATTCTTTTGAAATATCCCTTTTTGATGATGCTTGTGGCCAAGATGCCAATATGAATTATGCTTATGGAGATGAACTTGCTATAGTTCCTTATGTTAAACATGAAATTGTTGCTATTGCACCCACGCATGATAGTCCTATTATGTTTTTGAATTCTCCAAACTACACTATATCGGAGAAGTTTGTGCTTATTAAGGATTATATTGATGGGTTGCCTTATACCGTTGCACATGATGATTTTGATAGATATAATATGCATGTGCTTGCTGCTCCTAATTGCAATTATTATGAGAGAGGAACCATATCTCCACCTCTCTATGTTTCCAATATGATAAAATCGCAAGAAACTATTTATACTATGCATTGGCCTTTACTATATGTGCATGAATTGTTCTTTTATGACATGCCGATGCATAGGAAGAGAGTTAGACTTCGTTGTTACATGATATATGTTACTTTGTGCTCACTACTAAATTACAAATCATTGTTAATTAAAATTGGCTTTGATATACCTTGGGATCTGGGTGGATTCGCTACTTGAGCACTATATGCCTAGCTTAATGGCTTTAAAGAAAGCGCTGCCAGGGAGACAACCCGGAAGTTTTAGAGAATCATTTATTTCTGTTGAGTGCTTTCATATAGTTTAAAAACAACAAAAACAAAGAGGGGAACCCAAAAAAATTTCTAAAAGAAAAGTGAAAGTGAGAAAGACAAGCATTGTTGAAGTGGGAGAGCTCCTTGAACTTTGTTCATGCTCACTGAAACTTTGTGAATCTTGATTACAGAAACTTTTCAACAAAAATAATTATCCGCTTGTACCATTCCATTGTAATGTAAAAATAATGTGCCAAGGTATGCCTTTAGGATGTTTACATTTGCTTGATGGTTTGTACGGTGCAGGACAGAAACTTTGGCTGTAGTGCATGATTTTACATTTTTAGCTGGAACGTCAAATTGTTCTGATTCTTTCTGCACTGTCTTCCTATACAAATTTTTTATTTTCCTAATTTTGGTAGAATTTTTCAAGTATCATAAGTATGGTGAATGTTCAGATTATTACAGATTGTTCTGTTTTAGACAGATTCTGTTTTTGATGCATAGTTTGCTTGTTTTGATGAAATTGTCAATTTATATTAGTAGATTAAGCCATGAAAAAGTTATATTACAGTAGAAAAAATGAAAAAACAAAATATGAATTGGTTTGCAACAGTACTTAGAGTAGTGATTTGCTTTATTATACTAATGGATCTTACCGAGTTTTCTGTTGAAGTTTTGTGTGGATGAAGTGTTCGATGATCGAGAGGGTCTCGACATGAGAAGAAGGAAGAGAGGAAAGAGCTCAAGCTTGGGGATGCCCGAGGCACCCCAAGTAAATATTCAAGGAGACTTAAGCGTCTAAGCTTGGGGATGCTAGGAAGGCATCCCCTCTTTCTTCAACAAGTATCGGTATGTTTTCGGATTCGTTTCGTTCATGCGATATGTGCAATCTTGGAGCGTCTTTTGCATTTAGTTTTCATTTTTATTTTATGCACCATGCTGGTATGAGATAGTCCTTGGTTTATTTATAGAATGCTCATTGCACTTCACTTATATCTTTTGAGTATGGCTTTATAGAATGCTTCATGTGCTTCACTTATATCATTTGAAGTTTCAATTGCCTGTTTCTCTTTACATAGAAAACCATCATTTGTAGAATGCTCTTTTTCTTCACTTAGATTTGTTAGAGCACGGGCATATCTTTTGTAGAAAGAATTAAACTCTCTTGCTTCACTTATATCTATTTAGAGAGATGACAGGAATTGGTCATTCACATGGTTAGTCATAAAATACTACATAAAACTTGTAGATCACTGAATATGATGTGTTTGATTCCTTGCAATAGTTTTGCGATATAAAGATGGTGATATTAGAGTCATGCTAGTGGGTGGTTGTGAATTGTAGAAATACTTGTGTTGAGGTTTGTGATTCCCGTAGCATGCACGTATGGTGAACCGTTATGTAACGAAGTTGGAGCATGAGGTATTTATTGATTGTCTTCCTTATGAGTGGCAGTCATGGACGAGCGATGGTCTTTTCCTACCAATCTATCCCCCTAGGAGCATGTGAGTATTACTTTGTTTCGATGACTAATAGATTTTTGCAATAAGTATGTGAGTTCTTTATGACTAATGTTGAGTCCATGGATTATACGCACTCTCACCCTTCCATCATTGCTAGCCTCTCTAGTACCGCGCAACTTTCGCCGGTACCATAAACCCACCATATACCTTCCTCAAAACAGCCACCATACTTACCTATTATGTCATTTCCATAGCCATTCCAAGATATATTGCCATGCAACTTTCATCGTCATCATATACATGTCTTGAGCATTCATTGTCATATTGTTTGCATGATCGTAAGATAGCTAGGATGATGTTTTCATGGCCTGTCCATTTTTTGATGTCATTACTATGATAGATCATTGCACATCCCGGTACACCGCCGGAGGAATTCATATAGAGTCATATCCTTGTTCTAGATATCGAGTTGTAATATTGAGTTGTAAGTAAATAAAAGTGTGATGATCATCATTTTTAGAACATTGTCCCATGTGATGTTATCAAAATAAAAGTGGCCAAAGAAGCTCCCCCAAAAAAGCGAGAGGCCAAAGAAGCCTACAAAAAAACAAAAAATGAGAGAAAAAGAGAGAAGGGGCAATGTTACTATCCTTTTACCACACTTGTGCTTCAGAGTAGCACCATGTTCTTCATATAGATAGTCTCTTGAGTTATCACTTTCATATACTAGTGGGAATTTTCATTATAGAAATTGGCTTGTATATTCCAACGATGGGCTTCCTCAAATGCCCTAGGTCTTGATGAGCAAGCAAGTTGGATGCACACCCACTTAGTTTCAGTTAGAGCTTTCATATACTAATAGCTCTAGTGCATCCCTTGCATGGCAATCCCTACTCACTCACATTGATATCTATTGATGGGCATCTCCACAGCCCGTTGATGCGCCTAGTTGATGTGAGACTATCTTCTCCCACTACAGGAAACAGGAAATTTGCCGTCTGTAGATTACAGACGGCAAAGACCTAAATCCAGACGGCAAAGATTTTGCCGTCAGGAAGCAGACGGCGAAGTAAGACGGCAAAGATTAGCCGGCAAAGAATACTTTGCTGTCAGCTTTTTATCTGACAGACGGCAAAGAATTTGCCGTCAGCCGAAACTTCTTTGCCGTCTGCCTTATAAATCACAGACAACAAACAAAAGTAGTTTTGCCGTCAGCTATTCGCATCTTTGCCTTCAGACTCATATATCACAGACGGCAAAGAATGGGGTCAAATAAAAAAACATAGCGGTCGTCAGCCTTCACATAATGTAAAATAACCTGAATCAACAGTCCTAGTGCAGAGGACAACAATGAACACCACACCAGAGTACACATCAACACTTTGTTCCAAGAATCTACCGAACAAATTTCACAATACAAAATTACTCTTTTTACACATAAGACATTATCACTTGCTGATCCGAGGCAAAACTGCTCTATTTCATAAGATGAACGAATTGCACATGAAAAGATTACAGAAGAACAGGGTGATATAGCAGCCCAAGATCCAGCAAGCAAAGCCATCTTCAGTTCGATCTTGACGCCCGTACCAACCTGCAACCATATCCTGTGCTCACCGGAGCAGCAGTAAACAACAGCTGCGCCCTCTCACTTCCCCTTCCATTATCCAACGACAGGGATGCCCAATGAGCTGCCCCCGCTCCTCGAGGCGGGAGGTGGTGCAGCATCGAGCGATGCGGCCCGGGACGGCGGAGGCACGTGGGGCCGGGGCCATGGCCGGCGGAGCCTGGCTGGGGCGATGGGGCTGGCAGCGCCCGTGGCAAAGGGGGAAGGGCGACGGGGACGGCAGGCGATGTCGTGGCGGATGCCTGCAGAGCGTCGAGGGTGACGGAGCTGAGGCCAGGGGCGACGGAGGACGTGGCCGGGGCCGGCGCGAGAGGTGGTGACCGACGGGCGAGGTGATGGCCGGCGGGCGAGGTGGTGGCCGGACGCCGGCGGAGCTTCAGGCGCGCAAGGGTTGTGGCCAGGGGCGACGGGGATGGGGCCGGGGCCGGGGGCGAAGGGAGAAGTGGTCGAGGCCGGCGGGAGAGGTGGTGGCCGATGGGAGAGGTGGTGACCGGCGACGGCGTGTGGATAAGGGAGAGACCAGAGAGAGATCGTGGTGGGGGAGAGAGATTGTGGTGGGGGAGAGGATAAGGTTGAGAGATCGTGGTGGGAGAGAGATCGCCCAAGTACTGCACGTGGGGTGTTGGGCGCGTGAGGCGTGGGCACGGGGTGTGTTTGGGCACGAGGGGATGTGTGGCTGAGATCCTGCCATGTCATCGATCCATGTGATCGATCCGCGTGCTGTGTTTCTTTCTTTGCCGTCTTGGTTTTTTATTCCAGACGGCAAAGATCTTTGCCATCTGCGTTTTATATTACAAACAGCGAAGTATGTTCTTTGCTGTCTGTAATATAAAACGCAGACGGCAAAGATCTTTGCCGTCCACTTTTTCTATTACATACGGCAAAGTATGTTCTTTGCCGTCTGTGTTTTTTTTAGCAGACGGCAAAGTTTATTTTGCCGATAGTTTTTCTTTGCCGTCTACTGATGACGGCAAACACTTTCTTTGCCGTTTGCCCGACGAAAAGCTGACGGCAAAGATGTCCCCTGATGGCAAATTAGATGTTTCCCGTAGTGTCCTTTTGTGTCTTCTCCATAACCACCATCATATTCTATTCCACCTATAGTCCTATGTCCATGGCTCATGCTCATGTATTGCGTGAAAGTTGAAAAGGTTTGAGAACGTCAAAAGTATGAAACAATTGCTTGGCTTGTCATTGGGGTTGTGCATGATGTGAGTATTTTGTGTGGTGAAGATGGAGCATAGCCAGACTATATGATTTTGTAGGGATAACTTTCTTTGGCCTTGTTATTTTGAAAAGACATGATTGCTTTATTAGTAGGCTTGAAGTATTATTGTTTTTATGTCAAATGATAGACTATTGCTTTGAGTCACTCATGTCTTAATATTCACGCCATGATTAGATATGTTATCAAGATTATGCTAGGTAGCATTCCACATCAAAAAATATCTTTTTTATCATTTACCTACTCGAGGACGAGCAAGAATTAAGCTTGGGGATGCTGATATGTCTACGTCGTATCTATAATTTTTGATTGTTCCGTGCCAATATTCTACAACTTTCATATACTTTTGGCAACTTTTTATACTATTTTTGGGACTAACATATTGATCCAGTGCCCAGTGCCAGTTCCTGTCGGTTGCATGTTTTTGGTTTCGTAGAATATCCATATCAAACGGAGTCCAAACGGGATAAAAACGGACGGAGATACTTGTTGGAATATTTGGAAAATTCCGGAAGAAAAATCCATGCAAGATGGTGCCCGAGGCTGTCACGAGGCAGGGGGGCGCGCCTGCCCCCTGGGCGCGCCCCCTACCCTCGTGAGCCACCCGTAAGGCGGTTGATGCTCTTCTTTTGCCGCTAGAAAGCTAATTTTCAGAACAAAAATCACGGCGATGGTTTCAGGCCAATCAGAGTTACGGATCTCCATATATACATGAAATGGTGAAACAGAGCCGGGAGAGAACGCAGAAACAGGGAGAGACAGAGAGACAGATCCAATCTCGGAGGGGCTCTCACCCCTCCCACGCCATGGAGGCCAAGGACCAGAGGGGAAACCCTTCTACCATCTAGGGAGGAGGTCAAGGAAGAAGAAGAAGAAGGGGGGCCCTCTCCCCCTTGCTTCCGGTGGCGCCGGAGTGCCACCGGGGGCCATCATCATCACCGTATTCTTCACCAACATCTTCACCGCCTTCACCACCAACTCTTCCCCCCTCTATGCAGCAGTGTAACCTCTCTCTGACCCGCTGTAATCTGTACTTAAACATGGTGCTCAACACTATATATTATTTCCCTATGATGTATGGCTATCCTATGATGTTTGAGTAGATCCGTTTTGTCCTAATGGCTATTTGATGATCAAGATTGGTTTGAGTTGCATGTTTTATTATTGGTGCTGTCCTATGGTGCTCTTCGTGTCACGCAAGCGTGAGGGATCCCCGCTGTAGGGTGTTGCAATATGTTTATGATTTTCTTATGGTGGGTGGCGTGAGTGAACAGAAGCACAGACCCGAGTAAGTAGGTTGTTTGCGTTTGGGACAAAGAGGACTTGATGCTTTAATGCTATGGTTGGGTTTTACCTTAATGAATCTTTAGTAGTTGCGGATGCTTGCTAGAGTTCCAATCATAAGTGCATATGATCCAAGTAGAGAAAGTATGTTAGCTTATGCCTCTCCCTCAAATAAAATTGTAATAATGATTACCGATCTAGTTATCGATTGCCTAGGGAGAAATAACTTTCTCGTGACAACAAGCTCTCTACTAAAACTAATTTAGTTGTGTCTTCATCTAAACAGCCCTAGCTCTTATTTACTCGCTCTTTATTATCTTGCAAACCTATCCAACAACACCTACAAATTACTTCTAGTTTCATACTTGTTCTAGGTAAAGCGAACGTCAAGCGTGCGCAGAGTTGTATCGGTGGTCGACAGAACTTGAGGGAATATTTGTTCTACCTTTAGCTCCTCGTTGGGTTCGACACTCTTACTTAACGAAAACTATTGCGATCCCATATACTTGTGGGTTATCACTTCTCGTCCTCTAGGGCCTTGTTCAATGTCTCCTCACGAGCCCCGGGCTCCGAAAGCTTCGCCTCCAAGCAGCCCAACTTCAGCTTCAGGTTGTTGATGAAGTCGTTGGCCTCGGAGAGCAGCTTGGCCTTGTCGAAGATGGCAACATGCGCATCTGCCAGAGTGTGGTTATCAATATCCATCTCCTCCGTCAGCCCCGAGATCTTCTTCTTCAGCCCCTCCCGCTCCAACTCCATCTCCTTCAGCTTACCGGCGTGGTCCAGAGCCAGAGCGCTGAGTATGTCCTTGTTCTTCTGCTCCAGCTCCTAGGTCCGCTGTGTAACAATATTCCCAACCTCCTCGTCCTTGCCGTAGAGCATGGCGGCAAGCGCCTGCTCACCCGCCACGAGGTATTCCTCCTGGCTATTCAGCACAGCTTGCTGCTGCTGCCAGGTGGCTTCATCCTTGGCGGCCTGCTCCCTCGCCGCCTCTTGGACCTTCTCGATGTCATCCTGTTTCAAGATGAGCTCTCTCTTGCGCTCGTCCAGCTCATCCTGCGAAGTCCATAGATCTTCTCGGGCCTCGGCGAACCAGACCCGCGTCTGGGTGACGCGCTCCCGAAAATCCGCCTCCGCCTTGTCCACCGCAGTCATCCTGGAGTTCACCTAGTCCTGGCGGGCATGGTGGAGCGCTTGGAGATTTTGGAAGTTGGTGCTCATGGCCCGAAGAAGCTGCCCCTCCTGGGAATCGCCGTCGTCGGTGCTCGGTTCATCGACAACCTGGATCCCGGCGGTTGCGAGCACCTCATCATCGAAAACCTCCTCTTAGGCTGGCGCTCTGGTGCTCGCTGTCCCTGGGGGCGGACCAACAGGTCGTCGCCCACACTCAGGTACTTGCCCGGGGCAGGGGCTGCAGGGGAGGAAGGTTGTTCATTGGCCACCTCCTCCTCGACGGGCCCCTCGGCGGCCTCCCCAGCAGGCCCCTTGCCGGTCTCCTCGGCAGCGGCCTTGCCAGCCTCCCCGGCAGCAGTCCAACCGGTCTCCCTGGCAGGCCCCTTGTCGGTCTCCTCGATGGAAGACTTGGTGGCTTCCTCGCCGGCGATCTTGACGGCCTCAGCTTCGATGTCCTTGGCGACCTCCCTAATGAAAGTGTCAATGTCGTCATGGTCCATCGAGGGAGGGTCTGGGGACTAGAAAGGAAGGACGAAGTGAGGCCAAGGTCAAGGTTCAGAATAAAGAGAAAAAACAGGGAGGTAGGCCACTTACCTGTACCGAGCTGCGGAGAAGTGTTTCCTTCCCCGCCCGCATCCGTTGGCGGGACGGAGCCACCATCGCCCGTGGTTGTCTCCTCCTCCTCCTCCATGCGTGTGGGGTCAGCGGTGTTCGCCCTTGCCAGGGACGCCCCTCCGGGCGGCGTGGTAGATGGGGGCGGCATGTCGGGGGTGGTCCCCAGCGGATCCTCCTGCTGCCGCTCTCCTCCTGCAAAACCCGGAAGGTCAGCACCAAAAATCCCCGCCCCGGCACCCTGCCGACGAGGAGTGAGTAATGAACTTACGCTCAGGGCTGGGTCGAGGGCTGCGGTCAGGGCTGATCTCCACCACCGTCGGTGTGTGTGGAGTGCTCGCCGAAGGCTTGTCGCCCGTCGAAGCCTTGGCCCTCTTTGCCGCCCTCTGGGCCAGCGTATCAGTGTCCCTGCAAAGATGATATCATGTCAGGAAATATAGTACGACCTGAAGGTCAAAGCCAATGAAGGGCAAGGTGCTTACTCCCCCTCCCCCTCTGGTCTCCTCTTCCTCTTCGGGCTGAAGGACCCGAGGTCAAAATCAACCTCCGGGTCGCTGTCCGAAGGGGAAGGATAAGGGGATGGGGTCCTACTCCGCTTGGACGAGGAAGAGGTGGCGGCCGTTGCCTTCTTTTTCGCCACCGCGACCCTCGTCTAGGGCCTGGGCAACGCTAGGGCCTGTTGTCGCTGTGTCGTCCTACCGGGCTGGACCGGCTCGCCGGAGCTAGCCCGCCGCAGGACACGTTTTCTCCCCGGGGCCGAGGGCTCATCCGCCTCGGTATCCTCTTCGGCTGACTCCTCGGCCGCGTCTTCAACAAGGGTGGGCCCAGCGCCGGTGCCGGTGGTCTCCCCGACAGACCCAGCCCACTCGGCGAGTTCCTTCTCTTCTGCGGCCGTGTCGGCCTCGTCCTCTATGGTGCCGACGTTGCCGGCCTCCTTGGGGAGTTCCGGCTCCTCCGCCCTGGCGGCAATATACGCCAGCTTCGCCTTGGTGGTGCCGAGGATGAGCAGCCTCTCGTCATGGACATACCTCTCCGACGTGTTTTTAAAGAAGGCCTGCACCCGCTCCGCTTCTGGCTCAGCCCAGCTTGGATCAAGGTCGTGTGCGTTGAAGTCCGGCATCATAGCGATGATGGCGGTCTGGCAAGAGTTGTTGCTCAATGATACCGAGGGAGTCCGGGATTAGGGGGTCTCCGGACAGCCGGACTCTATCCTTCGGCCAGAATATTGGACTATGAAGATACTAAATTGAAGACTTCGTCTCGTGTCCGGATGGGACTCTACTTGGCATGGAAGGCAAGCTAGGCAATACGGATATGGATATTTCCTCCTTTGTAACCGACCTTGTGTAATCCTAACCCTCTCCGGTGTCTATATAAACCGGAGGGTTTAGTCCGTAGGACAACAACAATCATACCATAGGCTAGCTTCTAGGGTTTAGACTCTCCGATCTTGTGGTAGATCAACTCTTGTAATACCCATATCAACAAGAATAAATCAAGTAGGACGTAGGGTTTTACCTCCATCGAGAGGGACCGAACCTGGGTAAAACATCGTGTCCCCTGCCTCATGTTACCATCCGCCTTAGACGCATAGTTCGGGACCCCCTACCCGAGATCTGCCGGTTTTGACACCGACAATGGTGCTTTCATTGAAAGTTCCTCTGTGTCGTCATCATCAGGCTTGATGGCTCCTTCGATCATCGTTAGCGATGCAGTCCAGGGTGAGACTTTTCTCCCCGGACAGATTTTTCTATTCAGCGGCTTTGCACTCTGGGCCAATTCGCTTGGCCATCTGGAGCAGATTGAAAGCTACGCCCCTGGCCATCAGGTCAGGTTTGGAAGCTTAAACTACACGGCTGATATCTGCGGAGACTTGATCTTCAACGGATTCGAGCCCCTGTCGAGTGCGCCGCACTGTCACGATGGGCATGATTTAGCTCTGCCGCCGAACAGTGCCCTAGAGGCCGCACCCGCATCTGCTCCGACCTTTAATTCGGAGCCAACTACGCTGACCGAGGGCGGGTGGCTAGACCCCGCCGCGGAGGCTGCAGCCTCAACGGCGATCGAGCCAAACACCAACCTTATCCTTCGCGAGGCCCGTGACTCCACATTGCTGGACTCTCCTCCGAGCTCTGAACCATCCGCGCCCCTGCCAATCAAATCGGATTGGGCGCCGATCATGGAGTTCACTACCGCGGATATCTTTCAGCACTCGCCTTCGGCGACATACTGAATTCACTAAGGTCTCTCTCTTTGTCAGGAGAGTCCTGGCCGGATTATGACCGGCAGGATTGGGATGCGGACGACGAAGAAATTCGACGCCCACCCACCACCCACTTCATAGCCACTATCGACGACTTAACCGACATGCTCGACTTTGACTCCGAAGACATCGACGATATGGACGATGATGCAGGAGACGAAGAGGAACCACTGCCCACAGGGCACTGGACAGCCACCTCATCATACGATATATACATGGTATACACACCCAAAGAAGGCAATGGCGACGAGACAGCGGAGGATGACCCCTCCAAGAAGTAACCCAAGCGCCGACATCAGCGGTGCCGCTCTAAGTCCCGCCAAAGCAAAAGTGGTGATACCGGCACAGGAGATAATAACACTCCGGATAGTGCCGAAGACGGAAACAATCCCCTCCAGCACGATCTAGGACAGGAGGGTGGAGAGGCCAGCCCTCCAGAGAGAGCGGCAGATGGAGAGACGGAGGATGATAAT
Organism: Triticum urartu; assembly: GCF_003073215.2. Taxonomy (NCBI): domain Eukaryota; kingdom Viridiplantae; phylum Streptophyta; class Magnoliopsida; order Poales; family Poaceae; genus Triticum; species Triticum urartu. Next base: position 44,942,104 of record NC_053028.1, on the reverse strand, counting down.
TACATGCCCCCCTCCGAAAACGAGGCAAGCCTCGACGATGACGAACTCGTCGTGTGTAGGATTGAAAGTATGTCTAGAGGGGGGATGATTAGACTACTTGACCAAGTAAAAACTTAACCTTTTCCCAATTTTAGTTCTTGGCAGATTTTAGCTAATTTAGGACAAGTCAAGCAATCATCACATAATTCAAGCAAGCATGCAAAGAGTATATAGGCAGCGGAAAGTAAAGCATGCAACTTGCAAGAATGTAAAGGGAAGGGTTTGGAGATTTCAAACGCAATTGGAGACACGGATGTTTTTCCCGTGGTTCGGATAGGTGGTGCTATCCTACATCCACGTTGATGGAGACTTCAACCCACGAAGGGTAACGGTTGCGCGAGTCCACACAGGGCTCCACCCAAGGGTAACGGTTGCGCGAGTCCACACAGGGCTCCACCCACGAAGGGTCCACAAAGAAGCAACCACCCACAAAGGTTCCACGAAGAAGCAACCTTGTCTATCCCACCATGGCCATCGCCCACGAAGGACTTGCCTCACTAGCGGTAGATCTTCACGAAGTAGGCGATCTCCTTGCCCTTACAAACTCCTTGGTTCAACTCCACAATCTTGTCGAAGGCTCCCAAGTGACACCTAGCCAATCTAGGAGACACCACTCTCCAAGAAGTAACAAATGGTGTGTAGGTAATGAACTCCTTGCTCTTGTGCTTCAAATGATAGTCTCCCCAACACTCAACTCTCTCTCATAGGATTTGGATTTGGTGGAAAGAAGATTTGAGTGGAAAGCAACTTGGGAAGGCTAGAGATCAAGATTCATATGGTAGGAATGGAATGTCTGGATCTCAACACATGAGTAGGTGGTTCTCTCTCAGAACATATGAGTAGGAATGGTGTGTGTGTTCTGATGGCTCTCTCTCCGAATGAGAAGGAGGTGGAGGGGTATATATAGCCTCCACACAAAATCCAACCGTTACACACAATTTACCAATATCGGTGGGACCGGATAAATAAACTCGGTCTGACCGAAGTAGTAAACCTAGTGACCGTTAGGAATTTCGGTGGGACTGACATGCAACTCGGTAGGACCGATTCGGTTAGGGTTTGGGCATAATGTAATCTCGGTGAGACCGATTACACAAACTCGGTGAGACCGAATTTGGTAATTAGCTAACCAGAGAGTTGGTCAGGCAAACTCGGTGGGACCGATTTGCTCTTTCGGTGAGACCGAGTGGAACTCGGTGAGACCGAAAAGTTACAAAGGGGAAACAGTGAGTTTACATTGCAATCTCGGTGGGACCGAAAAGTTATGAAAGGGAAACAGAGAGTTTGCAACCCCATCTCGGTGAGACCGAGATCCTTATCGGTAGGACCGAATTGCTAGGGTTTGGCAGTGGCTAATGACAAGTGAAACTCGGTGGCGCCGGATAGGAAGAATCGGTAGGACCGAGTTTGGTTTAGAGTTTAGGTCATATGTGGATATGGGAAAGTAGTTGAGGATTTTGGAGCATATCACTAAGCACATGAAGCAAGAGGCTCATTAAGCAACACCTCATCCCTCCTTAATAGTATTGGCTTTTCCTAAAGACTCAATGTGATCTTGGATCACTAAAATATAAAATGAAGAGTCTTGAGCTTTTGAGCTTGAGCCAATCCTTGTCCTTAGCATTTTCAGGGTTCCACTTTCACATCCATGCCATGCCAATCATTGAGCTTTCCTGAAATAATTATCTTGGAATAGTATTAGCTCAATGAGCTATATGTTGTTATGAATTACCAAAACCACCTAGGGATAGTTGCACTTTCAATCTCCCCCTTTTTGGTAATTGATGACAACATATAGATCAAAGCTTCGACAAATGATAATAAGCATGAAATATATCATCGGTTTGAGAAGTATGTGATAAGTAAGAGCTCCCCCTAAATTTGTGCATATTTAAAATTTGCTTTGGACTTCAAATGCACAAAGAGTTAGAGTCATGGGTTACTCTTGCATGTCACATACATCTTGGTGGAGCGCTCAAAATAATAAGAATGAAATACATGCACTCATCACCAAGAATAATAAATGATCACACAAGATAGATAAGATAATAGCATTAAGCAAGCATTAAGTGTAGCTTATGATCAAACACATGATCACCAATGTCTCACAAATAATGACGTAGTATCAAGCACTCAAAAGCAGAAAAGGTTCGAAATACCACCAAATAAAGCAAGAGAGAAAAGCAACACTCTCTCTCTCGAAGCCTATGATCTATACATCTTCTCCCCCTTTGGCAACAAGTTACCAAAACGTTCCTAGAAAATGCATAGCACTAGATCGACGCTCAGGCTTGATCTTCAGGTGGTGGTGGAGTCCGGATCACTCCAAGGACGAAGGCTTCTGTAGATTTTGAAGTAGTCGCTGGAGTTGGAACTGAAGTAGATGCTGTAGCTGAGGCTGTAGCTGGTGCTGAAGTGGTGGCTCTGGTGTCAGCAACTAGCACGGCAGACGACCTCGGGCCTCGTGGCACTCTAGAAAAAGCATGAGTCGTGGTCCTGCCTCTCCTCTCATTCATGTCCTCCTGGAGCTGCTCCACTGCAGACTGAACTTCCGTTACCTTGACATCCAAGTCATAGAACTTCTGTTCCATGATTCTCTCTAGGCTCTGCTGGTTCTTAGTGAGGGTGGCCAGACTTTGCTCAATCCTCAGCGTGGATGCAATCAAGTAACCAAGCTGCTCTTGTTTGGTCTTCAAAAAGTACTCAGATGCCTCCTCTTGAGTAGGCATCTTGGCAGCTTTCTCCTTCCTCGCCTTCTCCTTCTTTGCAAATGCTTGGGCAGATGATGGCTCGTTCTCAGTCATGACAACTTCATTGTCCTCGAAATCTGGACGGATGGGCAGGTGTTCCTTATCCAACAAATATACACCCGTGCCCATCTTGGAGTTGATTTGCTCCTGAATCTGAGGGGCATATCCGCAGCTCCTCTTCTGATTTGCCGCGGTCCTTTTGATTGTTTCCACTATGAGGCTCATGACTTTGAATTTCTGAGGCACATCAAACACATGTAGCAAGTTGATCGCGTGACCTCTGATCATCTTGTGATCTCCAGACTTGGGCAGAAGGGTGTGCCTAAGGATCCAGTTGATCGTAGGCAGTCCTGATAGCAAATAATGCACTGAGCCAAATTTGAATGTGTCAAGTGCTTCATTCGGAATCTCCTTGTACATGTTGGACATGGAGTTGTGGTCCATCTTTTTCTTGGCATAGATATCCAAGTCCTCATCTTGCTCCTCTAGGGCATTAATGATCTGTGCCCACTCATCCACTGTAGATTGGTACCTTGTACCCTCAGACATCCATGTAATCCTCCCATCTGGATAAAAGTGAGCTGTGGAGTAGAACTGCATGATAAGTTCCTCGTTCCACTTTGTGAGCTTCTACCCAACAAAGTCAGCTACTCCACAAGCACTAAAGCTGTCAAATACTCCTGGGTAGTACTCCTCATTCTCCTTGATATATGTCCAATCAACCCATCGCATATCACAGACAATGGGCTTCTTATCTAGCAGCACTGTCTCATAAAAATCCTGCTGCTCCTTGGTGTGAAACCTGTAGTCCACGGCAGTCCTTCTCCTAGAAGCATATGGATCTGCTTCTCTCCACTTCGTGAGCCCTGAGTCTCTCCTGAGCTTCATATCCTCAGCCACAGGATGAGCATCGTTGTGGTCTAGGATCTTGGGCTTGAGCTTCTGAAGGACATTCTCTTCCTCATCCTCAGCAACAGTCTCAGGCATTGGGGCCTTGTTCTTCTCAGCTGTAGGAATGCTCCGTGTGTTCCTCTTGGGCTTTGGCTTTGGAGCTGGCTTGGCCTTGGAAGCAGCTCCCCCTGATTTTATGGCATCTCCCATTAGCTTGGGTGCCTTGGCGCTGGTGCAGCTGCCTCTTCTTCTTCTTCCTCTTCCATGATGGAAGCTTTGCCAAGTACCCTAGCCACAGTCTTCTTCACCCTCTCCTTTCTCTTCTTGCCTTCTGCAGCAACTGGCTCTTGGGGAGTGGGCTTCTCAGTTGAGGCTCTTGCCTTTGACATGGGCTGCCTGCCTGCTGGCCTTTTGATTTTCAGCCCTGGCTTTGTGCCTTGAGCTGGCTCAACTCTCTTGGAAGTGGCCTCTTCCTCTGCCACATAGTCCTCATCTTCAGAGTCTGAGGTTTTCTTCTTCCTTTGTCTCGTGGCAGCCTTTGGCAAATTGCTAGGAGTGCTCCTGCTGCCTTCATCAGATGAACTGGAGGGACTAGTGCCCTCACTCATGACTGCTTGCTGCTCTGATAGATTCTGGCTATCACTCTGGTCTGACATGCTGCAAACTGACTGCTGACCCCGTGAATAGATTATAGAGGAGATAGAGTGGATGAGCATCACAAAATGCAGAGATTTTTGCAAAAAGAATGATCCAAAAACTTAGTTTTAGTTTCCCACTGAAATCATCTCGGATCTACCGATTTTCAAACTCGGTGATACCGAAGCAGTTTTGGAACCTAAACTAGTGAACTCGGTAGGACCGAGTCACAGTTCGGTGGCACCGAGACTGCTAGGGTTTCACTGAGTTCAAAAATCGGTCACACCGATAAGTAATTCTCGGTCAGACCGAGTCTCACTTGTGCAATGGCATAAGCCAAATCGGTGGGACCAAGTTTTTCAACTCGGTGGGTCCGAGATGGTTTCGGCAGAAACCTAAACCTAGAATTTTCGAATCAAACCTAACCTATGAGCGTTTTGACTGGATAGAAGTTTATCAAACGTGGCTAGAAACAGTATGATCACAATGTGCTATGAATCAGATTGAGGAATAGCACAAAGATCAAGTCCATACCCTAGTTCGGCGGGGACTTGCTACGGCGGCAACGGCGGGGCAGAAATCCCGTTGACGGCGACGGAAACCAGCGACTGGAGGCTGCTGGCGGCGAGAGGACGATCCGGAGACCTCGAGGGCAGAGCAGGCTATCGCGCGGGCGAAGGGGTTCGGAGAAATTTCCAAATTTTGCCCGTGACTATATATAGCCCGACCCTGTCGGTGTGACTGAGTGGAACAACTCGGTGGCACCGAGATTCATAACTGCGTGCAGTTACTGAAACTCGTTGTGACTGAAAGGTTCAAATCGGTTGCACCGAGATCAAAAACCTAGATCAACTTAATGATCTCGGTAGGACCGAAAGTGTAGTATCGGTCAGACCGAGAATCGTAAAGAGGTTTTGGAAGTTTAAGTCTATGACGAATCGGGGACTCCGAGCGCTCCTCACACAGAGTGGTTCGAATCTGACTTGATCAAATTTTGTGATGCAGCATGAATAGAGTTTGAGACGAGAAAAGCATAGATAGCTAGAGGAGGTTCTTAGGCATTCTTGTCCATCCACTTTTCAAAAAGAAATAAAGCCGAACAATCAAAAACAACAAGTGGATGTCCTCGAATGAGTAAATTATGCAACCAGCATGCTCACACAATAAGATGGCAAATGAAATATATGGCAAGGCATGCACAACCAATTCTAGCATCTATCAAGCAATTTGCGATGACTAGGTCATCTATATATGAGTATATTGACTTAGGAGTCAAGTGAGAACATTTGATCATAGGTCATACTCATCGTTTAAGCTCAAGTGGGGTTACCACTTTTACATAAAGCATTGTTGTGTTCACATCTTTAGAGTTGCTTTAGCTCAAGTCTTAGAGTAAAGCTCCCCCTAGATGTGATATCCCCCCTAAGAGGGATGAACTAACCTTGGGTTTTGTCGATGATGACTTCATGTAGATATTGAAGATGTGGATGCTCAATGTTGATGTAGATCTCTTGGAGCTATCCATATGAGTGAATTGCACTTTCAATACCTACATGGGTTAGTCCCACAAGGAACAAACAAGGATATCCATAGACATAGAGTGATGCACACGAGGATGATGTCCATGAAAACTTTTAGGTTACCTTGTCCCTTGTCTTACCAACAAGAGGGTTTGTGACTCCTTGAACTAGTGCAAGATGTGGAGGTTGATTGCACTTTTTCTTGCCAAAATGATAAGAATGAAGTATGTTGGCGGAGTCACCCTCAAGAACTTTCTAGTTCTTCTTCTTTTGGATCCACATCATCTTGATGGGAATCCTTGGAGTTGTAGTCGTACTTGATGAAGTGGAACTTGAAGTAGTCTTGGGAATTCACTTGACTAAGGTCTTTGGAGCTTCTTCAAATGCATCAATTTCCTCTTGAAGCTTGTCCTTGCCTTTTTGCTCGTAGTCTTGTGGTGGAAGATCATCTTGAGCTTGTGTCCCCTTGAAAGAAGTATACTTCTCTTGTTGAGGGACAAACTTTGTCTTGGGGTATTGATCTTCTTCCCATTCAACTCCATTGGCATTGAACTTTCGTTCAAAACCAACACCTTGATTCTTCCGGTGCATTCCTTGCTTGCGCACAATTTCCTCAAATTGCTTACTCCCAGCAAGGCTTTTGTACACTCCTTTCTCTATAATTCCCTTCAATAAGCTATTTTCTTGCTCAAGTGTAACTTGGCTAAGAGAATCATTAGTGGAATCAAGAGAACTACTAGAAGCAACAATATTGGATTTAGCATGATCATTGTTACTACTAGAGGAAGAATCTTTCTTGTTAGACTTGACTTGAGGCATGTAAGTGGATAAGAGTAAACGCTTGGCAATGTAAGAAGAACTTTTCTTGCGGAGATCATCATTGATTGCCTTTAAGAACTCATGCTCTTTCTCAAGATTGAGCTTTTCAAAGCGTAGTTTCTCATGAGCTCTTAAAAGTTCTCGATGATCTTCGAAGATAGTGTCATGAGCTAACTTAAGAGTTTTTCGTTCTTTAGTTAGAGCCTCAATCTTCTCCTTATCATCGTCATTCGTTTTATCTTGATTAGCATGATTAATTGGTCTTTCATAATAGTATTCATCACTAGAGTTGTCACCAAGCAAATCATCACCTAACAAGTCATCTTCATCACTATTGAAATCAATATACTCGAGGTGTGTTACCTTAGGACCTTTGGCCATGAAGCATCTTCCAATTCCTTCATTTGGTGAGTCAAATATGTCGTAGGAGTTGGTTGACACAAGTGCTAGACCGGCAACACCTTCATCTTGAGTATCTTCGGAGTCGGAGTGATAACTTCTCTCGGAGTGGCTGTCGTTGTCGGAGCCGGATACCCATTCACCAACATGATCTTGATGTCTTCGTCTTGTGTAGCTCCTTGATGATTTTTCCTTCCTTTCCGAATCCTTGCTTCTCCGTGAGTATCTTCGTTCATAACGATCATCTCTACTCCTTCTTTCCCTTGGTGGTGATCCTTTGCTTCTTCTTTTTGGAGAATCTTCTCTTCTCTTGTAGGGAGCCGTACACTCATTGGAGTAGTGTCCGGGTCTTCCACAATTGTAACAGTTTCGCTCTCGACTAGAAGATCTTTTGTCATTGTAGGACCTTTACTTGGAGCTTCTATCTTTGCTTCTACTCTTGTAGAACTTGTTGAAGTTCTTCACCATTAAGCTCAATTCTTCGTTGAAGTCTTGTTTCTCACTTGATGATGTAGGGGCTTCACATGAGGCTTTATAGGCACCACTTGATTTGTTGTGAAGTTCCTCTTTATCCTTAAGTGACATCTCATGAGCAACAATTCTTCCAATCACCTCCGTTGGCTTGAGATCTTTGTAATTGGGCATCATTTGAATCAATGTGCACACGGTATCATATTTTCCATCCAAGGCTCTTAGGATCTTCTTAATGATGAATCTATCGGTCATCTCTTCACTTCCTAAGACGGCAATCTCATTTGTGATGAGAGCAAGCCTAGAGTACATTTCAGCGACACCTTCACCATCCTTCATCTTGAACTTGTCAAGTTGGCTTTGAAGCACATCCAACTTGGATTCCTTGACGGAGTCGGTACCTTCGTGCATATCAATCAAAGTGTCCCAAATTTCCTTTGCATTCTCAAGCCGGCTGATTTTGTTGAATTCTTCGGGGCACAATCCGTTGAAGAGAATACCGCAAGCTTGAGCATTGTATTGCAACATCTTCAACTCATCCGCGGTAGCTTCACGGTTTGGTTCTCTCCCATCAAAGAAGTCACCTTGCAAACGAACACACAATAGCCCAAACGGCGGGGTTATGTCCAAGAATATGCATTTTCATTTTATGCTTCCAACTAGCAAAATTAGTACCATCAAAGTAAGGACCTCTACGGTGATAATTTCCCTCCCTAGACGCCATACTCTCCTAGGTTGTGAAACCAAGGCTATGACCACCAAAAGCTATGGAGATCAAGCAAATGGAGACCAAGGCTCTGATACCACTTGTAGGATCGAAAGTATGTCTAGAGGGGGGGTGATTAGACTACTTGACCAAGTAAAAACTTAACCTTTTCCCAATTTTAGTTCTTGGTAGATTTTAGCTAATTTAGGACAAGTCAAGCAATCATCACATAATTCAAGCAAGCATGCAAAGAGTATATAGGCAGCGGAAAGTAAAGCATGTAACTTGCAAGAATGTAAAGGGAAGGGTTTGGAGATTTCAAACGCAATTGGAGACACGGATGTTTTTCCCGTGGTTCGGATAGGTGGTGCTATCCTACATCCACGTTGATGGAGACTTCAACCCACGAAGGGTAACGGTTGCGCGAGTCCACACAGGGCTCCACCCAAGGGTAACGGTTGCGCGAGTCCACACAGGGCTCCACCCACGAAGGGTCCACGAAGAAGCAACCACCCACAAAGGGTCCACAAAGAAGCAACCTTGTCTATCCCACCATGGCCATCACCCACGAAGGACTTGCCTCACTAGCGGTAGATCTTCATGAAGTAGGCGATCTCCTTGCCCTTACAAACTCCTTGGTTCAACTCCACAATCTTGTCGGAGGCTCCCAAGTGACACCTAGCCAATCTAGGAGACACCACTCTCCAAGAAGTAACAAATGGTGTGTAGGTAATGAACTCCTTGCTCTTGTGCTTCAAATGATAGTCTCCCCAACACTCAACTCTCTCTCATAGGATTTGGGTTTGGTGGAAAGAAGATTTGAGTGGAAAGCAACTTGGGAAGGCTAGAGATCAAGATTCATATGGTAGGAATGGAATGTCTTCATCTCAACACATGAGTAGGTGGTTCTCTCTCAGAACATATGAGTAGGAATGGTGTGTGTGTTCTGATGGCTCTCTCTCTGAATGAGAAGGAGGTGGAGGGGTATATATACCCTCCACACAAAATCCAACCGTTACACACAATTTACCAATCTCGGTGGGACCGGATAAATAAACTTGGTCTGACCGAAGTAGTAAACCTAGTGACCGTTAGGAATTTCGGTGGGACTGACATGCAACTCGGTAGGACCGATTCGGTTAGGGTTTGGGCATAACGTAATCTCGGTGAGACCGATTACACAAACTCGGTGAGACCGAATTTGGTAATTAGCTAACCAGAGAGTTGGTCAGGCAAACTCGGTGGGACCGATTTTCTCTTTTGGTGAGACCGAGTGGAACTCGGTGAGACCGAAAAGTTACAAAGGGGAAACACTGAGTTTACATTGCAATCTCGGTGGGACCGATTCGCTCTTTCGGTGGGACCGAAAAGTTACGAAAGGGAAACAGAGAGTTTGCAACCCCATCTCGGTGAGACCGAGATCCTTATCGGTAGGACCGAATTGCTAGGGTTTGGCAGTGGCTAATGACAAGTGAAACTCGGTGGCGCCGGATAGGAAGAATCGGTAGGACCGAGTTTGGTTTAGAGTTTAGGTCATATGTGGATATGGGAAAGTAGTTAAGGATTTTGGAGCATATCACTAAGCACATGAAGCAAGAGGCTCATTAAGCAACACGTCATCCCTCCTTAATAGTATTGGCTTTTCCTAAAGACTCAATGTGATCTTGGATCACTAAAATATAAAATGAAGAGTTTTGAGCTTTTGAGCTTGAGCCAATCCTTTGTCCTTAGCATTTTGAGGGTTCCACTTTCACATCCATGCCATGCCAATCATTGAGCTTTCCTGAAATAATTATCTTGGAATAGTATTAGCTCAATGAGCTATATGTTGTTATGAATTACCAAAACCACCTAGGGATAGTTGCACTTTCATCATGCCAGAGGATCCCGTCGAACAAGAGCGCTTCAAGCGCCGGCTTATAGCCACGACAAATAGCCTTAAGGAAAAGCAGCAGCAGCAGCTTCAAGCTGATCAAGATCTGCTAGCTGACAGATGGACAGAAGTCCTCGTGGCCGAGGAATATAAACTCGAATGCCCCTCCAAGAGTTATCCAAAATGCAGGTTGCTACCCCGACTGGAGGAAGAAGCGTATGACGCGGCTGATTAGCCACCTCGTGGCCGCGATAGAGAGGCATTCCAGCCAAAAGCTCAGCCTGCACCCCGACGCCATTCAAATAAAAAGGCATAGGGAAACATGCCAAACCTGCGAGACGTATTGAAGGACAAAGCAAAACAGGCAAGATCGATCTACGGATCACGAGGACGCGCCACTATGCGAGACGATAAACGTCACGCCGGATACAGTAAAAGTAAATCCGGCCGGGCCGAACACAGCGGGCAAGACTCATTGGAGCTGCGTCGCGATATAGCCTAGTACAGAGGTGCCGCACACCCCTTATGCTTCACAGATGAAGTAATGGATCATCAAATCCCAGAGGGTTTCAAACCCGTAAACATAGAATCATACGACCGCACGACAGATCCTGCGGTATGGATCGAGGATTTCCTCCTGCACATCCACATGGCCCGCGGTGATGACCTACACGCAATCAAATACCTCCCATTCAAGCTTAAAGGACCAGCTCGGCATTGGCTCTACAGCTTGCTAGCAGAGTCCATTGGCTGTTGGGAAGATCTGGAAGCCGCATTCCTCGACAACTTTTAGGGCACTCATGTGCGACCACCAGATGCCGATGACTTGAGCCACATAATTCAGCAGCTAGAGGAATCGACCAGGCAATTCTGGACACGGTTCCTAACAAAGAAAAATCAAATCGTTGACTGTCCGGATGCAGAGGCCCTAGCAGCTTTTAAACACAACATCCACGACGAGTGGCTAGCCCGGCACCTTGGTCAGGAAAAGCCGAAATCTATGGCAGCCCTCACGACACTCATGGCCCGCTTTTGTGCGGAAGAAGACAGCTGGCTGGCTCGCGGTAATAACATATCAAAGAACCATGGTACTTCAGATACCAAGGACGGCAATGGCAGGTCATGTCGCAACAAACATAAGCGCCGCATTAACAGTGACAATACCGAGGATACGGCAGTCAATGCCGGATTCAAAGGCTCTAAACACGGTCAGCGGAAGAAGCCATTTAAAAGAAGCACTCCGGACCCGTCCAGTTTGAACCGCATACTCGATCGCTCGTGACAAATACATGGCACCCCCGACTAGCAAGCCAACCACACCAATAGGGATTGTTGGGTATTCAAGCAGGCCGGCAAGTTAAACGCCGGAAACAAAGATAAGGGGCCACATAGCGATGACGAGGAAGAGCCCCGGCAGCCGAACACCGGAGGACAGAAGAGGTTCCCCCCACAAGTGCGGACGGTGAACATGATATACGCAACCCACATCCCTAAGAGGGAGCGGAAGCGTACGCTCAGGGACGTATATGCGTTGGAGCCAGTCGCCCCAAAGTTCAACCCATGGTCCTCCTGTCCGATCACCTTCGATCGCAGGGACCACCCCACTAGTATCCGTCATGGCGGATTTGCCGCACTGGTCCTAGACCCAATCATTAACGGATTTCACCTCACTCGAGTCCTTATGGATGGCGGCAGCAGCCTGAACCTGCTTTACCAGGACACAGTGCGCAAAATGGGTATAGACCCCTCAAGGATCAAACCCACAAAAACGACCTTAAAAGGCGTCATACTAGGTGTAGAGGCCCATTGCACAGGCTCAGTCACACTGGAAGTGGTCTTTGGATCCCCGGATAACTTCCGAAGCGAAGAGTTAATGTTCGATATAGTCTCGTTCCGCAGTCATTATCATGCACTGCTCGGGCGAACCGCATTTACGAGATTCAATGCGGTACCGTATTATGCATACCTCAAGCTCAAGATGCCAGGACCTCAGAGGGTCGTTACAGTTAACGGAAACACAAAGCGCTCTCTCCGAACGGAGGAGCATACTGTGGCCCTCGCAGCGGCAGCGCAAAGCAGCCTTTTAAGGCAATCCACTAGTTCGGCATTTAAGGACCCAAACACCTTCAAGCGTGTCCGAAGTAATCGACAACTGGATCGTCTGGCACGTTCCGAGCTCGCATAGCAATGCGCCCCCCACCCCGGTCCCAGCCAAACGGCAAAACCCGTGCCACACGTACATAATTACGCATTGAAAATACCATGGGCACAGGCGGGGAAGGGGGCACGACTACAGCACGCCCCAAGACGCGGCTTAAACCGCGTACATAATTAGCAACTAAGATCGATGATGAATATTTTTGACAGACCAATGGTGATTGTTTTTAGACAGACCGATGATGAATTTACTGCTCTAATGCGATGTAGATGTGCCAAGTCACTGTGTTGTTCACGGAGGACTTGCTAATGGGCTGGCACAGTCTCTCTCCTGGTACGTACACAAGCCATCACACCCATTAGTCAGTTTGCAAGTCGTACAAGATGACCTACTAAACTGTTACACCTTCTTGCATTTCTTTCCGAGGAATTAGTATTCTCTGATCTTCAAACTTATCTATGTGAACATTTTCTGCTTACAACAATCATTATGATATCAATATATGTCTGAGTAGGTTGCATCTTACAGTTTAACAATGTTAACATGTATGCATTTTTTAATGATTAAATGTTATCATTTTCTTCGTATGAGGAAGTCTTTAATCTTGAAATTCGGTGTTTACAGGTCTTGAGGACGAGTCTACCAGTAGCAATGAAGAATAGAGATTACAATGTCAGAAAATAGGTTCTTGATCTTCTATATGTCAATGATGTGGCCGCTGTATACAGGAAGAAGCGCCAGCTGGAACAATGCTGTGTCAATCAAGGTTGCAGCTGGCGTGCAACATCATCAGTGGACTTACCGATTTGTTCGTACACATTAACATTAATCTGATATTTCCTGTGCAAAAACCGCAAGATACTGCAGTCTATCAATGTCGCCAAGTGAATGTTTTAGGAGAAATTTATCCTCTTTACTTGATCCAATATGCGGCCATCCGTCAGATTATTCTAACATTTATATGTTTTTGCTTCTCCAAACTGTCATATGGTTGCTTGTCACCCAAAAACTACTTTGAAGGATATATACATAAGTGGTGACTAGCACACATGCCCGTACGTTGCAGCGGGAGAAAAAAAATCACATGGTCTAACAAAATATAAGAATGAGCAAAGATCCCCCATCTGTCCATCCTCTTTATTTTCACACAAGACCTCATTTTGAAAGTAGTAGCTACGAAAACATGGAGAACATTGTCCCGTTGCTACATTGGTGCCTTGCCTTTGACTCTTTGCTCGATGTGTCTTGCTATCCTTCCAAATCAGTGTATGTCCCCCCTCAATCCTAAAGTTCAATGTTTCCATGTGGAGTATCTAATTGACATAGATGTGAACACAAATTGAAATTGAATTATTTTTAGGAGTTTGTAACTAGCAGTCGTAAATCCATAGTGATGAACACAAATACAACCTGATTCCTTGGCTGGCCTTTAACAGGAACCATAAATACCTGGCATAATTAAATTTGGTCCATGAAGGTGCAAACCAACATGGGCCATTGAACTACATGAGCAACAATAATCTCACAGTCATCTGGTATAGGCCATAGTCCTCGAAAAAAGTTGTGAGCAGTATACAGATCTAGAGAGAGCACGATTCCAAACATTTAGAGAACAATCAAAATACATGATCACACTTTTTCTGATGCTATAAATCATACATAGAACAATATGAATAACAGTTAGCAAAACCAAACTAATTAACCAGGGGCAAGAATTTTCATAGGATATTACCAATAGAGCAATACTGGTATAATCTTATGTGTTGTGTGTGATGCAAGTATGTTTAAGTGTCAATTGGAATAGACATAAAATTCCCTAAGCAAAATCTAGATCAGGAATAAACTGAACTGATTTGTTGTAGGGAAAATATAAATATAAAATGATGGTGTATGTGTTACACAGTAAAATACAAAGGGAACCACGTTGTGATCCAAAAATAAAATACACATACTCTGTTGTCTGTAGTTATATTGGCATGAAAACTTCACATGAATGCTTTTTATTACATCAATCTAGAGGCTTTTTGCTGTACATCAGGAACCTTGTAACAAGAAAACTTGTGCAATTCAAGTACTCCATGCAGCTAACTGTATTCCCAATAGTTTAAAACCTGGCTATCTTTTTCTTTTGCAAACAAAACCTGGCTAGCTAATGTACAGACAAAACCGTACTCTAGTAGAAATGATTTGCAGAAATCATTAAAAGTTGTTATAACTTCAAAGTCAGATATATAGGAAAAATATTAGAAGTCTAGGCATCATACCTTGGCAGTATAGTTAAAACACGAATGATTCAAAATACCATGCAGATAATCAGACATTTAGCATGTATTCGAAGTAAAATACAACATTCAGTTTTTCTACATTAAAACATCAACAAATTTGACTCACTAATATGGGTTAACCTGATAAAACATCTCTAAATTAAGCCTCCTGTAAAAATTTAATGTGGCTTGTCACCTCACTCTACAGAGGAAATCATGTACAAAGCAGAGTGCTCATAGATACACATGTACACGACCGTTCTTTCCTAGATCAAATGATAAGGATCGGACCAAGCCGATTATGTTGTTCTGCGAGGAATTTAATAGATGGAGAATATATCTTGCATTTCCTGCTCTAGTTTCTCTTATTGCCAGTCTCCGCTGTGACAGCGGCCATCTGATTTGCTTAAAACTACTGTCAGTACACCTCCTCGTGTCCCATGTCAACTATCGTGATCGATTCACATTCACTATCTCAAGCAACTTAGCACAATATTTTTGTATACGCAACCTAAAGTAACAATATGTATTTAAAGAACAAAGGAGGATATAAACAATCTTGAAAAGCTCTATGTACACCTCCTCCTCTCCCATGTCAACAATCATCAGATTGATTCACTTTCACTCTCTCAACCAACTGGGAAGAAAAGTAACAATATATTAGAGGAGCAAAAAGGAAACAAATAATGATATTTTACTACCAAAATATCAGCAAGAGGTCAAAATCATGCATAGGGACTTCTTTATCTTAACAGGGAAATGAAAACTCCCATAAAACGGCTCTACCTCAAGGTCCTGAAGTGTGATTTGATCTATAAAAAATTGGATTCTTTATGAGATGGTTGGTGGGAATACTAATCCTTATGAACAGAAAGGTAAGCCTCGGCATGCAGAAACTAATACATAGCCTTTCCAGTCCTTGGTTAATTTATCTTCATGCTGAACGATGTTGCCTCGAATAAGCTTTTTTCATCTGTGACGGAATAGAGATTCTATTTCTGATGACAGCAGCCGAATGCGCATGGAAACCCATGTATACATATTGCACATTGTGCCTTCTGAAACTTTAAACAAATTAGTTCTACTCTCCATGTTGATTCTACATGTTCTGAACATGAACATTTGTCCGTCCGATCAACCCAAGATCCACATCTCACCTCCAGAACTATATCTCCGACTGTTTTTTATGACGGGCAAAGAGGAAAGCCGAAGCAGTCTCTACCTTGGGCACCACTGAAGCTACTGGCAAAGAATGTGCCCACATCGTAGAGATATCGGTCGCAGTTTTGGACCTGCGCCCTCTTTTTGGCTCTCATGTCGATTTCGCTAATCTCCTGTGAGGTGTAAGCTCTTTTTCGTAAACATATTCACAATATCCACTGCACAATAAAGAAAAACTATTTGTGCATTAGAAAAAAAAACTCTCATGCAAATAAATACTGTGATTGATTTGTATTTCCTAAAGTGATAGGATATGTACATGCAGATCGGTTGCCTGCTGAAGAAAATAATACCAAAGTAATATGTATTTATATCTAATATTCTGGTAGGGAATAATAGTTTAAGACTGCACAATTACAGAAAAATGGCATAAAGAATACGACCGACCAACATCATACCACTGACTGTATATTTTTCTATCTGAAAATTTGGTTGTTCTAATACTGTTGCTATTGAGCCCTGGACGAATTAAGAAGAACCTGATATGTTGCGAGGATAGAAATAGACCGAACCTGAAATCCAAAATGTCAGCATATAACTTCTGTAAGAGAGGAAAACAATCATGCCAGAAGCAAAAATAACAGTACATCAAAGGTAATCGTTAGGAGATTTAATCAGGGAACAACCTAACTGGTTAGTTAACCGCTCTTGAAAGCAAAAGGTAAGACCGCAGGAATACCATTATGAAATTCTTGACCGGTGCTCCAGGAGGTTGGGTTTGATGCCTCTTCCTAATTCACCCTATCTAATGGGGCTTCAAGTTCCTTGGCTCTGGAACATTGACTTTGGGTGGCAATCTGATGAATCCTCAAGAGCAAGGCATGGAGGCCCAATTGTGGAAGATAAGGCAGAGATGGAGGAGCTCCATTGGTTGAGAAGATTAAGAGGGGGAATGTCGTGGAGGAGATGAGAAACTACAGCAGGTCGTGCTGGTGAGGCCGCGAAGCGCCAGTCCTCTGACAACTCGATGATGCCAAAGTCTTTCCAGGGAAAGGAGCGCACTGCAGGACGCAGGTTTAGCCGCAACATATCGCAGAGCCCAACCAGCTTCATCGCGTCCATGGCGGGCTCTGCGGTCTAGCGCGTCGCCACTACCTCCTCCGTCCGCCGCTTCAGCCAGGCCAGTGCCTCCTCTGCCCGCCGCTTCAGGTCAGAAGGGGGCAGAACAGGGACTGAAGAAAGAGAAGGGGGAGGGTAGAAGATGAAGAAAGGGGAGGAGAAGCGGGCCGTTCAAAGAGCCAGCGCGTCGCCGACGGCTAGGTTGGAGAGGCTGCGGCTATAGCCCTACTTGTGAAAGCTTCTATATTTTCTTCTCTTTTCTCTATTCGCCGAAAAGCTCACCCAACACAAGTGTGTCTCTCCCATGTCAGCGTGCCACCGCCTCCCCATCCCCTCGCGGACGCCAGCTATCCGCAACGAAGTGGAGCACATCCTGGACTGGGTGAAGCCTCGGTGTACCGTGTCGAGCGCTTTGGCGACCCCCTATTTGTTTTGGAACTGGATCCAAGTTCTGGTCGGCCATGGTGTCACCGTAGGTTTTCTTCCAACGATGGATTTTTTTAAACACTTCCAGCGATGGATTTGGACTAAGGAGGCCAGGACAGGTTCAGGTAGCACGCGTGGGTCCTCTCTCTCATAGAAAGGAAAAAACATACTTTTAAATCTCAGCCGTCAATCTTTATAACTAACATAAAATCAATGGATAGAAAAGGATGACTTATGGTGAACTATGAAATCTTCCGTCCTTTATTATTAGGTAAAGATAAAGATAAAGATGTAGCTTTGAACAGAGAAAAATAGTCTTGGAAAAATATATTACCTTTGCTAAATAAAAGTGGAATTGGCATTATGCTCAAAATAGCCTAGCTTAGAAGATACTAATTCCACCCCCGGTGTAATAATCATCACCACTCAGAATTCCCATCTATGTTTGATAAAATGTAAGAAGAAAATGATGTACTCATTGGCAGGTGCCTCATGTGGCCTTTTGTTTAATATGACTTCATGCTTCAGCTTTAAAAAAATCAGCACAGTTAATGGTCTAATATGTTTAACTGGTCTACATGTCCAGGTCGACTTCAGAAATCTTCGATCCAAAGAGAGGTATATTTATTCATGCAGAAAAATTTCTTAGGTTACCGTACCATGCCGTCCAGTTATTCCCTACATTCCTAGACATGCCTGTTTCTAGCCACTCTTCTAATTTTTTTTTAGAAAAGGAGGATCACCCCCGGCCTCTGCATCTGATCGATGCATGCAGCCATTTTATTAATTATTCTCAGAGACCTTACAAAGCATTACATCAGTATAAGCCTGGAACCACCATCCTGGCGACACCTGTCGCTACTCCTATCCCCTTGATGCAGGGGTGCCGAATGTCCGAACCTAATACCAAACAGACATTGCACCAAAACCTAACATCTAATGCCGGATGCCCCATCCCAGCCACATACCGGGAACGGGTCACACACCGGTCCGGCGCACTCACCGAGGCTACCGCCGTCGTCATCCACATAACCATCTCCAGAGCAGGTACCGACGCAAAGACCTTGCCAGGTCAACTGTCAACGCCAGCATGGCGTCAGACAGCGCCACCGCCTTGTAGAGTGGAAAGATACAATGGTGATGGAAAGCAAGAGCTAGGACGAGGAGGGTACCACCGCCGCCACCACCCGCACCCCAACAGCGCCCACCAACCACCAAACTCCCTAAACGGCGCCTTCAAGAAGGATACGACGCCGATGGCATCGCCGCCGCCCAACAAAGTTGGGGCTTTCGCCCGGGAGAACTAGGGGAAGGGGGAGTGGGGGGATCACACCTGTCAGACCACTCTTCTAATATGCATGTGTTGCCTCTTTTGTCCCATAAATTATGTTCTCAGACATGAAACAAATGTAATTATGTTACACCTAGACATATTCCATTAGGTACAAACGACTCCATTTTCTATTACCCGTATCATGCCAATATTGTTGATTAAATTACTTAGTGAGTTCCTATGTGTTTCCTAGCCAGAATCATCTGCAACGTACCTTAAAATTAGAATAGTGACCAGTTGTACATTGGGAGGAATTGCATGTTTGTACACTTTCTTTTGTCGACTTCGACTTCAATTTCTACGAGTTACTAACAATGTTTAAAATAGCGGGCTATAGCGGGCTATTTATGAAGGCGACCATTTAGCGGCACCCTGCTGAAAAGGACCTATAGCCGGCTATTTAAAACTATGGTTACTAAGCAAGGTATTGTATTTCACTCTGATATTTTTTGTACATCAAAGATTTTTGTTTCTTCCATTAACAGAACAACAACGCAACACATTTGCGTGTGTAATGAAGAGAAAATTTTCTTTTTCATATTATTTTCAGATTTTCAGTACCCATATTGATATAGATGTCATTTTAAGAAATTATATTAATCGTCACCCACTTATTTTCTGCTTGATGCTATAGTTTACAAAGTGATGGTCTATATGGCCATGACACCAGCGGTTCACTGTCATGTGTCCGATCTGTATAACACTTTGAATTTTCTATAGTACTTCAACTTCATTGCCGGGATTAGAGAATAATAAAGTCTCTGTGGTGCATCCAGAGAAGACTATATAGGTTTGTGTAACTGTATAATATAGTACCTGTATTCTGTAATTGATTTGTTTTTGTATTACAAATGTCAAAGTTGCGGGATTGTATGTAAGTCGATATATTTTGATGAAAAAACACAGAGACTCATTTGTGTTTGTGATGCATAGTGTGTGCTACCTTTCAGCAATTCTACTTCGGAAAATATATATAGCAGCATCATCCAGAAGGAAAACAAGTGCTTCGTACTCAACAAAATAAAGGAAAACAAGTGTTTCTGGAACTTAGAAAATTGTAGTAACTCATGGGCTCATGCTAATTTTGCCCTTTGGTGGAATGGCATGATGAAACACATCATGTTCCTCCCTTTGTCTGTCGGTGTACAAAAGTACGGGTCCCTTTTTGTACCCTTTTACTTGTGCGCGGGCAGTCGCAGCCCCACACCCGTGGCCACGCTGGGCGGGCAGAAGAAGCAAAGATTAGCAGAGCCGTGCTCAAGACCAGAAGCATGAAGAGCTGAAGGGAGAGGTGAAAATCCCCCGGCAAGGTCCTTGCCGGGGCGGCCTTCATGGCCCCGGCAAGAACCTTGCCGGTGCAACTTGCCCAACGCCAGCAGGGCTGCCACCCTTGAGCATAAGAGTTCCGACGTCCTCAACCACATTGGAACCAAATCTCGGGAGGCGCCTCCGTGGTGGCATGCAGATTTTTATGAAGACCGAAAACATACAAGACTAGATGAGAATCAGAAGACGAAGATCCTCGGCAAGATCCTTGCCGAGGATACCCACGAAATCCACCGGCAAGACCCTTGCCGAAGACATCCGCGCGGCCGCAGCCAGGCCCACACCTGCCAAGACTCCACTGCCGTTCCCACACAGCTGCCAGCCCATCAACTAGGCGAGCACCTGCGTGGCGACGTGCGGCCTCTAGGCCAACTCAGCCAGCACCTGTGTGGTGGCATGCAGATCTTCGTGAAGACTCTGCCACCGTGCCAACTCAGCAGCCAGCCAGCCAGCATGGCACTACACGCCTTGTCAGCTCGGACGCGCGTCGAGGTCAGGCGAGGCGGCGACAGCTGGGACGAGCTTCCTCGCCGTCCTCAATAAAGCAAGGAGGGCACTTCGGCAGCGCATTAAATGCCTTTTTCCTATGGTGCCAGGTGATAGACTTAACTACTGCACAACTTTCCACCTTCTGTGTGCCACCGTCGCAGCCCCTTTTATCTATAAAGGAGGCCCGCGGCGTACTGGGAGAGGATTCGTACTTTTTGGACCCTACATGCTATGTAGCTAGTCCAAGAACACCAGATAAACATAAACCAGTAGGAGTAGGGTATTACGCATCACTTGCGGTCGGACCTGGATAATCCCCCCTTGTTGATCCCTCAAACCCGCTCTTTCCACAGCCCCGCGCCCGCCAACCGTAGTAAAAGGGATTCTTCGTGATCCCGTAGGTGTCGTTTCCCCTGACACCATCATTTAATAGTTATGCAGTATATATTTAACAATGTATTGTGAACTTGTGTTTGTCGTTATTTGTAAATTTTAGGGTAGTATCTGTTGCCACAAGTATATTTTTGTTCCTGAAACATTACTGGCTCTATGACTTTCCTTTTTTGTGCAACACATTAATATATTTCGTTTACTTGGGAGAGCTGGAGGAACAACTGAGGAAGCCTCAGTAATTTCCAACATTTTGGTTTCTGTTTGAGCTTTTGGCACATGTTGTGAAAATATTCATTATATTTGGAGTGAAAAAAAAACAAGTTGTCAAATTTCTAACTGTACACAATCACCTGATTAGACTTTCGTGTTTTAAATAACAAGCTTACAAAGGCTTAATAACAAGGCTATTCTTCACTAGTTGTTCCCTCTTTTGCATATACCCAACGTTTTCTAAAATTGTTCTATATAAGCTTTTGCCTAAATTAAACAACATATTATAAGGCAAGAGAGATTTAAGACCAAATATTTCTATTGTATACATTGAAATGTCCTATGTGCTACACCATGACATGTCTGCATCAATTATACAATTAATTCTTCTATGTATTAATAAGAAAGGATGACCATTTTTCAAATGACTAACGAGAAAAAGTATGCATTTGATGTTATATGTATGTCTCTCAATTTCCTACGAGCCCGTGTGAATGGACGGGTGGCCGACTAGTATATCTAATTCATCTAACTAAAAGTATTAAAAATTAATTCATCTAACATTAATATATCTAGCTAATTCATCTAACATTTGACATTAATCTAATTAATTCATCTAAAACCTTTGACATTTATATATATCTACCTAATTCATGTAACATTCCTATAACTAAAAGTATAAAAAACTAAAAACAGAAAAACAGAAGAAAAAAACTAAAAGATAAAAATATAACATCTAATTCATCTAACTGTATGTGTGTGTGTGTGTGCGGGCTTGGGAGAGGGCGGCCAGCCATGGCGGGGGTCTCACAGCGGGGCGACGGGCCGGGGCGGCAAGGCGACGGGTGCAGCGACTGGGGGGCGGCGACGGGCGGGTGCGGCGACGGGGCCGCCGAGTCGATGGGGACAGGCCGACAACGGGGGCGGCGAGTCGATGGGGACGGAGACGGGGACGGGGGCGGCGACGGCGACAGCACGCGACAGGGACGGCGCACGACGTGGGCGGCGTCGGGGGCCGGCGGCGATGTTGATTGAAGAAGTAGAAGAGACGAACAAGAGAAGAAGAAAGTGAAAATTTCATAAGTGTTATATATATAGGAGGGACCTTTAGTCCTGGTTGGAGCCACCAACCGGGACTAAAGGTCAAATTTTCCTAGGCCAAGCGGCCGGAAGCGACCACCTTTAGTACCGGGTCGTGGCTCCAACAGGTACTAAAGACCCCCCTCCCTTAGTACCGGTCGAAGCCACCAACCGATAATAAAGTGGTGCGCTGGCGCAGGTGCGTTGCGGGCAAGTTTAGTCACACCTCGCTTGCTGAGGGGCCCCCGCACCAACTTATAAGCCCCGCCGCGACTGCTGTCTCAAGCTCCTCTCTAATGCAGGCCTTCAGGGGCCTACCTCTGTTGCGATGCCCTGTTGGGCTTACTGGGCTTGCGAGCCTGCATCCTGGACCAACTACAGGTTGCGTTTCTAGTCGTATGCAGGCCGCTGCGGCCTAGTTGGCGGGCTTTTTTTATTTAGTTTTTTTTATTTTTTGCTTTATTTATTTTTGAGTGTTTTTTGCGGTATTTAAAGTTTCTTTGTGAATATTTTTTCTTTAGGTACAAAAAATTACAAAATTTCTGTTAGTGCTAGTAGTTTTCAAATTTGTATAGTTTAAATTTGAATTATTTGAAATTTGTGTGAATCACTAGTTTGTGAATAACTTTACTCTAAAAATAATTTTCCAGTGATTCTTTTTTGTTATGTTTAATATTAGTGTGTTTTATCATTATATTCAATTTGGTAATACTTAGGTTATTTTAAAAAATGAAATGCCTTTGTGACAGATGAGTTTTCGTCCGAAACCTTGATACTTCGAAAGAGGTTGTCTATTTTGTACACGAAGTGCATCCAGTTTTTGCTGTAACTGTTTCAACTTTTTTGTACATGCTATGTGGGTAAAATGATGATACCATGACAACTTTCAACCTTTTGAGAGTTCATTTGTAGTGCTTTTCAATTTCAGTGTCATTTAGCTCAAAAAAATAGTAAATGCATGAAAAATAACAAATGATGTCAGAAAGGGTTCAAAGTTGATGACGTGGCTTTGAATGATGCATACTGAACGCACAAAAAGTCTGAAGTTGTAATAAGCTAAAAAAATGAAATGCCTTTGTAATGGATGAGTTTTCGTCCGAAACCCTGATAATTTGAAAGAGATTGCCCATTTTGTACACGAAGTGCATCCAGTTTTTGCCATAACCCTCTCAACTTTTGCACATGCCATGTGGGTGAAATGATGATATGATGCCGACTTTCAACCTTTTCAGAGTTCATTTGTAGTGCTTTTGAATTTCAGGGTCATTTAGCTCAGAAATTCAGTAAGTGCATGAAAAATAGCAAATGAAGTCTGAAAGGCTTGAAAGTTGATGACGTGGCTTTGAATAGTGCATACTGAACGCAAAAAAATACTGGAGTTGTAATAAGTTTAAAAAAATGAAATGCCTTTGTAACAGACGAGTTTTTGTGTGAAACCCTGATACTTCAAAAGAGATTGTTCATTTTATAGACGAAGTGCATCTAGTTTTTGCCGTAACCCTTTCAACTTTTTTAGACATGCTATGTGGGTGAAATGGTGATACCATGCCAACTTTCAACCTTTTCAGAGTTCATTTTGTAGTGCTTTTCAATTTTAGGGTCATTTAACTAAAAAAATCAGTAAATGAGCTGAAAAATAGAAAATGAAGTCATCAAGGTATACATTTGTCCGAAGCACAAAAGTACATGTTTCACATGCTAAAAGACATAAGCATCCTAACTATTACAAAGATTCCCAATGGTTTTTTCAAAGTGAGACTTTCTAGATATATAAGTCCAGAAACTCACTTTAGAACAAAAGTGATGATAGTGAAGCCGGTCCCATCCCAGAGTGGGATCTTTGCATGTGAAATTTTTTTCTTCGCATGTGTACCTTTGCGCCATAACCATGGACAATATTCATCATTTAACTGGATGCTCGGTTCAATATTCACTATGAAGAGAGCAATTTCATGAAACTTTTCATAATCTTTTGACATGTCTGTCTTGTCATCCACTCACACGATGTTTCTTTTCCCTGAAAGAACTATGTAGCGCTTTGGCTCATCGTATGATGTATTCGCTTCCTTATCTTTTTTTTTCTAGGCTTGGTAGACATGTCCTTCACACAGAAAACCTGTGCCACATCATTGGCTAGGACTAATAGTTCGTCTGCGTATGCACGATTGTTGAGATCCACTGTTGTCATTCCGTACTCCGGGTCTTCCGTTACCCCGCCTCATGGCATATTGACCCATTTGCACTGAAACAAAGTGACCTTCTATGTAACTATAATATGTGTCCTTTCCCCTCTTGGTTGCTGCATCAAAGCGGACACCACTGTTTTGGTTGGTGCTCGTCTTATCTTGGGCGATCGTTGAGGGAGTCCTAGACTAAGGGGTCCTCGGGCGTCCGACCTGTTGGACATGGGCCGGACTGTTGGGCCATGAAGATACAAGACTGGATATTCTCTCACCCGTGTCCGGATGGGACTCTCCTTGGCGTGGATGGCAAGCTTGGCGTTCGGATATGAAGATTCCTTGCTCTGTAAGCGACTTTGTACAACTCTAGTCCCCTTCGGTGTCTATATAAACCAGAGTGTTTAGTCCGTAGAGGCAATGACAATCATAATCATAGGCTAGACTTATAGGGTTTTAGCCATTACGATCTCGTGGTAGATCAACTCTTGTAACCCCCATATTCATCAATATTAATCTAGCAGGACGTAGGGATATTACCTCCATCAAGAGGGCCCGAACCTGGGTAAAACTTCGTGTCCCTTGTCTCTTGTTACCATCAAACTCAGACAGAGAGTTCAGGACCCCCTACCCGAGATCTGCCAGTTTTGACACCAACATTGGTGCTTTCATTGAGAGTGACACTATCTCGCCATTAGAAGGTTCGATGGCTCCATCCATCATCTGCAACGATGCTGCCCTATGGGAGGTTTTTCTCCCTGGCTAGATCTTCGTATTCGGCGGCTTTGCACTGCGGGCCAACTCGCTTGGCCATCTGGAGCAGATCGAGAGCTATGCCCCAGGTCACCAGATTAGTTTTGGAAACCTCGACTATGTCGCTGATATCCGAGGAGACTTGATCTTCCAAGGATTCACGACCCCAACCTCCGCTCTGGCCTTAGAGCCGTAGGGCCTCGCTAGTACCGAAGACGGGGTTTCTAAACCCGCCGGACTCTTTGTGGCCACTAGGCCCAATACGCGAGAGCCGGAGGAAGCAGTGTCACTGACGTCCATCACCATGTCGGACTCTTCCCCGAACGCCGGCTCGGAACTCTCGGAGTCAACATCGTGTGAGCTCGGCCAAGGAATTCCTTTCCTGCCATAATCCACGAATTCTTTTCCCCCTAAACAAACCTCCCCTTTAAGCGGGGCTCTGGACTTTATGCGATCCCTCGTGATTATAGAGGAGAAACGTCTGAAGTACGCCCAGCCTGGACTAGGGGCTAAGAGCGGGGAATTTTACGTCCCAACCACCACCCACTTCATCGCCACAGTAGAGGACTTAAGTGACATGCTCGATGACGACTCCGAAGACATCGACGGTATGGAAGACGATGCCAGAGAGGAGCAAGCCGAAAACCAGTCGTTTACCGGACGCTGGACGGCCACCTCTTCATAAGACGTGTATATGGTGGACCCAGCCAAGGAGGGTGACAGCGATAAACAGAAAAATCCAGTAGAGGATAAACCTCCTGAGATACAACAAAAGCGCCAACGACACCGCACTAAATCACGCCGCAGCAAAGACAGCAATACCGGCACAAGAGAAAGCAACACTCCAGACGATGCCGAAGACCAAGGAAACCCCGTCGAGCAAAACTCTGAACAAGACAATCGAGAGGATGGGCGAGTTTGCCCTAATGAACAGGCTGCAAACGAAGAATCAGAGGACAGTAATTATCTTCCACCCGACGACGATCAGGTGAGCCTCGGCGACGAAGACTTTATCGTGCCCGAGGAACCTCTCGAGCGGGAGCGCTTTAAACAGCAGCGATAGCCACTGCAAGGAGCCTGAAAAAGAAGTAGCAGTAGCTTCAAGCTGATCAAGATCTACTCAACGATAGATGGACTGATGTCCTGGCAGCAGAAGAATACGACCTCGAATGCCCAACCAAAAGTTACCTGAAGCGTAAACTGCTACCTCAATTTGATGACGAGGCACTTGAGCCCGTACCATTAGCGCGTAATGCGGCCGATCAACCACCACGTGGCCGGGACAAAACAACAACTCAAGCCGAACATCGGCCCGTCCTACCTCGCCGTAAAGGCAAAGACAAAACTGCTCAAGGATACACGTATTACCTGCGGCAGGACTTGAAGAATAAAGCAGACCCAGCCATATCGATCTACGGATCACGGGGGTGTGCCTCGAAGCGCGACGATGGCTACCAAGCCGAACATGGCAAGCACAATTACATTCGAGCCGAAAATCGCAGACGGACTCCATCTGAACTACGTCACGACCTGGCCCGATATAGAGGAGCCGCACACCCCCTCTGCTTCACTGATGAAGTAATGGAACATGAATTCTCATAAGGGTTCAAACCCGTGTATATCGAACCATATGATGGAACCACAGATCCCGCGGTATGGGTTGAAGACTTTATTCTCTATATTCATACGGCCCACGGCGTTGATCTTCATACCATCAAATACCTCCCCCTAAAACTCAAGGGGCCATCCTGGCACTAGCTGAAGAGCCTGCCTGAAAACTCCATTGGCAGCTGGGAGGACTTGGAAGAAGCCTTCCTTGACAACTTCCAAGGTACATATGTTCGACCTCCGGATGCCGACGACTTAAGTCCCATAATTCAAAAGCCCGAAGAGTCAGCCAGGAAATTCTGGACTAGGTTCTTAACCAAAAATAACCAGATCGTCCACTGTCCGGATGCCGAAGCCCTATCGGCCTTTAAACATAGCATACGGGACGAATGGCCCGCCCCACACCTCGGCTAAGAAAAGCCAAAGTACATGCCAGGCCTCACGACGCTTATGACCCGCTTCTGCGCGGGAGAAGATAGCTGGCTAGCCCGTAGCAATAACAACTCAAGCGAACCTGGAACTTCGGAAGCTAGAAATAGCAACGGCAAGCCGCGACGCAACAAACACAAGCGTCGAAGCAACGGTGACAATACCAATGACACGGCGGTCAACGCCGGATTCAGTGGCTCCATGTCCGGTCAGC
This sequence comes from Triticum urartu, assembly GCF_003073215.2. Taxonomy (NCBI): domain Eukaryota; kingdom Viridiplantae; phylum Streptophyta; class Magnoliopsida; order Poales; family Poaceae; genus Triticum; species Triticum urartu. The sequence goes on along the minus strand of NC_053028.1, from coordinate 44,914,860 downwards.
GGAAGAAGCCATATAAAAGAAATAATCATGACACCCCTCATAAACCAGCAAATCATACTCACCGGAGTTGTTGGGTCTTCAAACAGGCCAGCAAGTTAAATGCCGAAGACAAGGAGAAGGGGTCGCAAAGCGAGAATGACGATGAGGAGCACCATCCACAGAATATAGGGGGACAGAAGAAGTTTCCCCCTCAAATCCAAACGGTGAAAATGATATACGCTACCCATATCCCCAAGAGGGAGCGCAAGAGCGCGCTTAGGGACATCTTTGCGATAGAGCCAGTCGCCCCAAAATTCAACCCATGGTCATCATGCCCGATCACCTTTGATCGCAGGGACCATCCGACCAGTATCCATCATGGCGGGTCAGCCGCACAAGTCCGCGACCCAATAATTGATGGATTCCACCTCACAGAGTCCTTATGGACGGTGGCAGCAGCCTCAACCTGCTTTATCAGGATACAGTGCGCAAAATGGGCATCAATCCATCAAGGATCAAGCCCACCAAAGTAACCTTTAAAGGAGTTATACCCGGTGTAGAGGCCCGCTGCTCGGGCTCAATCACATTGAGGTCGTCTTTGGATCTCCGGACAACTTCCAAAGCGAAGAGCTAATCTTCGATATCGTCCCGTTAGCACTGCTCAGACGAACCGCATTTGCCCGGACCACGTGGTGTCATAACAGTCCATGGAAACACGGAGCGCTCACTCCATACCGAGGAGCAGAACGCGGCCCTGGCAGCAGAGGTACAAAATGGCCTTCACAAGCAGAACCTTAGTTTGGTGGCAAAACTCCCGGACACAGTCAAACGAGTCTAGACTACTCTGCGGCAGGACAGTCCAGCTCGTCAAGAGCTCATTTAGCAATTCGACCTCCATCACTGTCCCGACCAAGTGGTGGCATAGGTACCGCGCGTACATAACTATGCACTAAAAATACCATGGGCAGAGACGGAGGCGTAACGAGACTATGGTCCACAATATGGCTCGACCTTCCTTGGACACACATACTTTTACTTTCCTTTTTATCCTTTTCAGGTTTCTTTTCCACAGGTCCCTCTCGATAGCCTCATAATCGGTCCTTTCGAAGGACGGATATACCAAGGTGGCAAGTAGCACAAACGTGCGGGGAAATCTCTAGATGTTCTTCTCAATGATCATTCTACCTTCTTTCAGGACCCGTACGCAGTTCCTCCTTGGTCTTGGCATGTTAAATAGCCACTATTGCTTATCGCACTATTTGTAAAAAATACGCTTTGACGTATTAATCAAACTATAATGGAAACAGTTTGCGGCCGAACTTTTGCGGCACTAGCTTGCTACTTCATTTTTTCTTGATAATCTAATCAATTGCACTCGTACACTTTGGTACGCCTTAAATCGCCCGGAGCTTTACTGCGCTCCATTCTATGTCAACAAAGTCCGAACATTTTTACAGTACAGTTCGGCACCCCGAATTTCAGCATTATATGCATTCGCTCCGAATCATGTCTTTGGTCAATTGTTGGGTTGCCCGGCTCCTGTGCTCACTACCTTACATTCCACTCTATCGGCTAGGGTAGTAAAGGGAGAACTACTGCGATTGTGTCCTGGTTTATCCGGATGAGAACCTCAGTAAAGAAAGCCGAAAACTGACTGTCATGATGCGACCAGAGCCGGTCAGCTATTTGGAGGTTAGAAATCTTTTGCGATTATTTTCGCATTATGCCACGAATCGGTCTTTACCCAATCAGGTGTTTACATCATCCTAATTCGGACTCACGAATACTAGGGGTTGCGCCTAAAATTTTATTGTCAAACTCCTATGGCTAAGTGAGGGTGATAAAGCCACATAGTCCAATTGCCTGGTTCATTGCGCTAAACCCCTCCTTCAAGGACCAAACTTTTCGATAAAGAGTGTTTTAGATTCATCCCAAACACCCCCGTACTACTTACGTGGGGGCTGAACCCGACGACTGGCCAACTCCCAGACTTAATAAAACGGCCGCACAGGAGGTAAAATTTCAAATAATAAATAGCAAAGCATTATATTACACATCATTCTTGTTTTTATCATATAGGGTGGGACAACATGAAGGTACTCATTCAAAGATAATGTCTTTTGAGCACTGGCCCTCTACAATGCGTGATCCCTTGAGGACAGAATCAAAATAGCGCTCCGGCGTGCGGTGCTCCTTGCCAGCAGGGGGTCCCTCGGTCGCGAGTTTGACGGCATCCATCTTCGCACCCTCGATGCAGACTGACCGCTTGATGACGTCCAGACGGGGGCAGGCATTGACCAGCCGCTTCATGAGCCCGAAGTATCTCCTCGGTATGACTTCAGCAGGCCATAGCCTGATTATCAAATCCTTCATATGGCAAGTTCGGCCACCCTATGCAGTTCGACCAGTTGTTTTAGCTGATCGCTAAAGGGCACCGGATGTTCTGGCGCAAGGTATTGCGACCAGAACAACTTCTCCGTCGAGCTCCCCTCTTTGGCTCGGAAGAACTCCGTAGCATCGGCAACACTGCGTGGCAAATCTGCAAACGCCCCTGGAGAACTCCCAATTCGGGTCAGTAAGAGGAACTTTTTTTTCACATACTTGCTCTACATAATAAAGTCCTTTGTCGGTGTCAAAACCGGCGGATCTCGGGTAGGGGGTCCCGAACTGTGCGTCTAGGCCGGATGGTAACAGGAGGCAAGGGACACGAAGTTTTACCCAGGTTCGGGCCCTCTTGATGGAGGTAAAACCCTACGTCCTGCTTGATTAATATTGATGATATGGGTAGTACAAGAGTAGATCTACCATGAGATCGGAGAGGCTAAACCCTAGAAGCTAGCCTATGGTATGATTGTTGTTTATATGTATATGAATATGATCTATCGACTAGCCTGGCCCTGGTTTATATAATGCACCAGAGGCCTAGGATAACAAGAGTCCTAGCCGAATACGCCGGTGGGGAGAAGTCCTTGTCTTGATCGCCAAGTCTTTGTGGAATCTTCCTTGTATGCGGCAGCTGTCCGAACTGGCCCATGAGTATACGGCCATGGGGGGCCTTGGCCCAATCTAATAGATCGGGAGACGACATGGTGAGTACCCCCTAGTCCAGGACACCGTCAGTAGCCCCCTGAACCGGTCTTCAAGTTAGGGACGCTCCTCGATTCTTCCGAACTGTTCTTCATCTTCGGTCGTCGGTCTTGAAAACTGGTTCAACAAATCTTCTTTATCTTCGATCTTGAGGATCACCGAAATGCATTCGATGAGTTTACACGTCGGGTATCCGAGGACCCCTTTAAGTTTCCGGCCTTTACCAATGCCTTGTTATTTTTATGCCACACCTCGGGTTTGAAGTTGTTCTCGGGCGGCAGCGTCCTCTTGCGTCTGAGCTCCAACGCCGGACTGTACTCGAGGTATCTTTTGCAACCGAGCACCAACGCCGGACCGCTTCCCAGCTCTAACGCCGGAATGTATCCGAGCTCGAACGCCGGACAATGTATCCGAGCTCCAACGTTGGACTGTATATCTGAGCTCCAACGCCGGACTGTATCCGAGCTCCAACGCCGGACTATATCCGAGGTGTCGTAAATCACCTTGGTTCAAAGAAGTCTGAAGGAGTTTAGCCGAGCTTAATGCCGGAAATGCCCTCTATGGAGCCAGCCACTAGCGTAGGAGCTTTATGCCAGGCTGCTTCCGAGGTGGTGGACCACCCCGAATGTGGGCCGATTTTTGTGAATATTTTTATTGGTGCAATTTATTCTCTGCCAAGATATATAGCCAGTAGCCCTCAAGGTGTTTATCGGTCTAAAACCCGAGATGCACCTGAAGGATGACGTAAGACCGCTGAGACTCAGGTTGATTTGCAAAATCGGCCTGAGGATCAAGTCAAGCTCGGCAGAATACTTCGGGACACTAAAAGTGGCATGCTCAGTCCTCGAGACTCAGGTTGGGTGCGGCCGACCAACCTGAGGATCAAAATCTCCTGGGAAACTATATTGCACATAAAATTTTCTGCATTGGACAAGCAATGCAGTAGCCCCCGAGACACTGGTCGGGTGGTAACACCAGATCAGGGGATCAATATGCCCCTTTAATATTTGTAAATAATAAGCCCGAAGCCCAGTAGCCCCGAGCCTTAATGCGGGCACGGGTGGCCGAATTAAGGATCAATATCCATAGTAAAATCACAAATTATATGTAATGACTCTATGTATCCAAGTACTTTACGTCATTAATGCTCAGATCCGCATTGTACAAAACTTTGTTGACCGACCATCGGCTTCCACCTCCTCGGCCAGTAGCCGAGGAGTGTTTGTCCTACTTTATAAAGCCTTTATGAGGGCAAAGATTTACAACAAACAAGGCAATCTGGCCATATGGTTTTATAAACAAAGGTACACAGAGAGATATGTTATATTACTGTTTAACAGAAGAAATGTCTTCCAAAGAAAATAGTCCCGCTATCGGTTCCTTTCTTTGGGTTGTCATGCTGAGCATGATCATTAAACCTCAGCTCTAATGTAAGAGCAAAATATCGAGGATTTAGTTTGGGAGGCCAGTTAATAGCCCCCGGTAGTGTTCGGCGACAGTCGGGGTCAAGCTGTAAACACTTCGGCCAATGTTTAGCAAACTAAACTCTAGCGGCTTTGAGAGAGAAATTAGGCTCCCCGGCTAGTGACCGCACACTCGTGTCGAAAAAAGGAGTGATAAATAATGATAATAAAACTTTGCAACGACTAAGAAGAAGAACACTTATTATAAAACGGCTCAAATAAACTTAAGAGCCCCCAAGTAGAAGAATGATTGCATGTACCGAAGTACTTATATCATATCTATGTTCAACCGAACTTTAAACGCGTCTTAACCGACCGTCAGCGTCTCCCTCTTCTGTCAAGGACCGAAAAGTGTTATGTACTCCATCAGTCAAGAATATCGATGGTGTTTCCAATAACCAGGCAATCAGGCCATAAGGCTGTAACAGACAAACCGCGCTCAGGGAACTTACGCTATATTACCGTGAAGTGTAAGAAGCATCTTTGAAGAAAATAGTACCCCCACCGATACCTTTCTTCGGTGCTCATTGTTATTATGAGACTTGTGCAATAGATTTTTTATACTCATGAGTTCCGTTGTGTGCCGACCATCATTGAAAACTATAAGAGCGCTAGCTTTAGGCTTCATCTAGTCTGAGGTCCGGCTCGGGCGACCCGATCGTGACAATCGCAGAGGTGCTCCCTTTACTCCCTAGCCGAACAATCGAGAACGTAGGGGTAAACACAAGAGCAAGGCAACCCAGCATGCAAATCGCTTAAGTCAATATGGTGCATATTGTGGCGTAATACACGAACAAGAAACGAAGCCGTACAAGTATAATCATATGCAAGTGGAAAAGCTTCATGAAGGAAGCCCCCAAATGAATTGGGTATTTGAATTTCTGCGTCACAAACAAAGTTTGGACAAGGAAATTTTTTACAAGCAAATTTTTTCCAAAAAAGTATAATGCTTGGTCGAACCGAACACAAGTT